>NC_090024.1:51771693-52090860 GCF_037176765.1 Anolis sagrei | reverse complement strand
TGACACATGGTCTTTTGTATTTGTTATCCCTAACTAGAAATGTGAAAGGAAAGCATGACAACAAGAGAACAGCAAAGCAAACAAACCCTAAGCCTATAAGAGGAATAAACATTGCTGCTTTGATCATAGAAGGCAGTGGATATGGAAGATTTCAGAGGCAAGTAGAAAACAAAGCAAGCCATATGGGCCCACAGCAGCTGATATATAACTGAAATATTCAAGTGATTTTTCCTGCATCTTGGAGTGATTGGTCCCAGTAACAGGAGAAGTCATCATCATCATCATCATCATCATCTTTATTTGTACCCCGCCACCATATCCCCAATGGGGATTTGGGGTGGCTTACATGAGGCCAAGCCCAACAATGCAATACAATAAATGAAATCAAAACAAACAACAGCATAATAAATTACATAAAACATAAGAATACAGTATAAAATTACAATAAAATCATTCATAACACAGAACAGTGAGTGGGCTGCATGTACAGAATAAAATACTAAGGCTAAAAACACGGGGTGAGGTAGCAATGGAACAGATTATTTGTGAGGGAGAAACTCTTCCGGGATGGGGTGAAGAAGGACCTTCATACAGAGAGGGAGGAAGCATACACTAAAGACCGATGTTGAGGGTTAATAGCAATTGGAGATTATATAGTTATATATAGATTATATATCTCCAAAAGTGCAGTGGAAGAACTAAGTATTGAGATTCTTCTTAAATCTTTCTAATGTGGGGGCTCGCCTAATCTCACCGGGCAATGTACTCCATAGTCAGGGGCCACTGAGGAAAAGGCTCTCTCCCTTGTAGCCACAAGGTGGGCCTGAGATAACGGTAGGGGTGAAAGGAAAGTCTCTCCCTAGGATCGGAGGGATTGGGCAGGTTCATGGAGGGAGATATGGTCATGCAGGTAGGCGGGTCCCAAACCGTTTAGGGCTTTATAGGTGATGACCTGAACTTTGAATTGGGACCGGAAAATAAATGGTAGCCAATGGAACTCCTTAAACAGGGGGGGTTTAAGTACTAGAAATCAGAACGACTGCCATGAGAAAACCCTAACAAGAATTTAATCCTTTTCTATTCATGTCTCCAATAAAGCAACAACATTACTATGCCAGTTAGATTGAGATTGTGGGGAGCAATTATCTTACATTTTATACCTCATTGTGTTTCAGACAGTGAACCAAAATTATCTTGCCCAATGAAGGATTAATCTTTGATCAGGAACAATTAAAAGACAGAGTGTTAGGCCAAGTGTGGCTCTCAATGTCTTCATGATTTCACTAGTATTCACAAAAGTATCTGCAAAAAGAGAATTTTAATACCTGAAGATTATTCTATCATGTTATCCCAATTCCACCAGCTGAAGTAAAATAAATTATTATTATTATTATTATTATTATTATTATTATTAATAATAACTGTGGAACCTGTGCCACAAATACCATCTAACTGTGACAAAGAACCGGTGGGATCACAAGCCTGAAAAAGTTACAGAAAATGAAAACGTCAAACTCCTCTGGGACTTCGGAATTTTGGAGCATAATACTCCTGACCTCATGATTGTCCTAAAAAACAATGTATGGATTGTCAATGTTGCAAACCCAGGTGACCACAGGATTGAAGAGAAACAACTGGAAAAGTTGACACAATATGAGGATTTAAAGATCGAACTGCAAAGACTCTGGCACAAGCCAGTAAAGGCGGTCCCAGTGGTGATCTGCACACTGGGTGCAGTGCCTAAAGACCCTGGCCTCCACTTAAACACAATCGGCACTGACAAAATTACCATCTGCCAGCTGCAGAAGGCCACCGTATTGGGATCTGCACACATTATTTGCTGATACATCACACAGTCCTAGACACTTAGGAAGTGTCCAACATGTTTTCCAATACAACAGTCAGCAAAGTGATCTTATCTGCTGTGGACTCATCCTGTTGTGTTTCAAATAATAATAATAATAATAATAATAATAATAATAATAATAATAATAATAGGCAATTCCCAAGATATGACTGCTGTTTTCTAGAATACTATTCCTCCTCACAGGAGAGACAAGTTGACAGATCCTACAAAGAGGAGCCAGAGAGGAAAACTGGATCAGATTAGTGGCTCTCTTTTAAAAACACTGAAGGGTGAAGTCAAGACCAAAACTATTCTTCTCCAGAAATAATCCATCTCCTTCACAAAAACATCGAGTTGTTGCTGTCTTGGTGGCAGAAATGTTTTTAGGTCCCTCAAAGAAACAGTGCCAGAAGATACAGCATGAAAGAATTCAGCTATGAAGGGGCTGAAATTTGGTAGGGCAAACCCTGGTCAATAGAATTCATCTTAATCAGTGACTGCTTGACTTGTTTGATAGTTGCATATAAACAAATGCTCCTGGGATGCCAAATTGCTTGATTCAACATCTGTCTTTGCCTGGTGTGTGAATTGTGTTTCCAGTATTCCTGCCTGCATTGGACCTCCTTGACTTCTCTAGCTCTTGGCAGATTTCCCAGACTTCTTTCTGGCCTCCTCCCTGCTTTGCATTACAGGATGGTTGGACACTTGTCTGTTTATCTGACCTTGGCCTGTTTATTGATGCCTCTTTTTATCTGCTCCTTCAAAAGATAATTCTCCCATGAATCTCTGTGCACTGACTCAGGCCTGATTCTGAGTCATCTCTCAGAATGTCAGCCCTTGGCCTTGGTTGTTTGCTCATGGAAGTCTCCAGCCACATTAGGCATTTGTAACCACAGAGCAGGACAATTGTTTTCCCCTCTAGGATCCAGAGGGAATGAAGATAAAATGAAATGAAGACAGTAGACACAAATTCAGTTTTTTTCCAAAGCATGCCCCAATTTCCCTCTATAAAACTTTGAAAAAAGGTACTAATGCATCAAGACAGAACATTTTGTAGTCCTTTTAGTAGCATGCAATTACATAATGCACACGGATCTATACTTCTGTGTGCATTTTGGGGTACTTTACATCTGAGTAATTTGGATTTTAGTAAACGATTTCTCCAAATTTCAGACATTTACCATGCACATTATTTTTTTCTTTTATAACTACTGCTATTACTTCAACAAAAAAATATAACAATAACAAACAAGAACTCAACCTTTTTCTCAACCTTTACCTTATATAACACCTAACCCTCAATACATTGGGATTCTCATTGGAGCAATAAAATAGTCCACAGTTCATTATCTAAGGGTCAAGCTATAACGTTTTGTATATTTTGTAATTTGTATTATTTTAAAAATGGTACTATTGGCCTCCTTGAGTTTCATTATTGAGAAGAAGGGGAGAAATAACAACAACAACAACAACCACATTCTACTGACTGCTGCTGCAGCGCTGTTTCAGTGTCCTCTGGGCTGCAGACTGAAATCTGCATTTTGTCTTCCAGAGATACATCTATCCCCTGCTACAGGTATTTTAAAACATGCCAAGTTCTATCTTTGGCACAAGTCCTGTTCCATCTGGCCTTATTTTTGAGGTAAGGCTGAGTTCTAACTAGTAAGACATGTTTCTGTTTTTTTTATTTTGTTTTGTTTTCCCTGAGAGCTGTTGTTCAGGTGATGAAGCCAACAAAAGTAAATTAGTGGTAGGAAGCAGCTGGTATGATGCAGCTATTATGATTCCACTAATCATTGTGGCTAGAGAAATACCTCTAGTAGTTGTAGAAATTGCAGCCAGCTCATGTATAGTTTGATTTATCCAATTAATATTTTCCAACATGATGGTGTACATGCATGGGAGTGAATAACTATTTGATGAGTTAAATTAGACATTCATACTGAGAACATCTGTTGAGCATAGAAAGCAGCCACTGCCTTTGTAAATGGATAGAAAGAGTCAGTTTATACACATGGAAATTCCATATGTTGGGCTTTATAATTTGATAGTCTGCTTACCATCATAATAGACTATCACTCACAGCCAAGTATGATTGCCTTCCAAGTGTAGAATCTTGGAGATGGGTTCATAAGTGACTGTAGAGACCTATTTTGGATCTGTATGTTCTTTTGAAGTGAGGGCATCGATTTCCACTCTGCTTATACTTAGTGTTTAGACATTACACTAAATGTTTTGTGTGGCCAAAGCACATTTCCTGTGCTTTGGCCATGCAGCTTGGGATCTTCACTCAACTATTTAATTTCAGAGAAGCTCTCAATGTTCACCCCAACTGTATATAAAAAGTATCCAGGGGAAAAATGATGCATTTCAAAACTAAATGACTGATTGTCTTAAAATTCCGGTTTTGGTCCTCTAGGATATGTTTTATTATACGAAAAACTAAGTGGAAGCAGAGCATGATTTTTCACAATAGCGTCTTGAAAAGGTTTGTGATTAAATTTTGTTTCCAAGGATCATCTGCAGTGGGATTTGACTTTTGACAATAGCATCACATTCTAGCTCATATTTAATTTGTGATGAATTACAGCAGGTGCCCCAAGGCCTGTTTGTAACTTAATTTTGTTATTGCTTTCAACTAAATTTTCCATACCACCAGGATAATGGTGTTACCATTTAATCCCTAAAAGGAAGAAGGAGAAATTGTTTCATTTCAAATGTGCATGTTGCTAGTTTTGGATAAAAAGTCTGCTGAAGCATGTTCATTTTTTTCTTTCTTTTTGTTTCCTAATTTTTTCTGCTACAGGAATCAATCCCCATTCTTCTTGTGTTATTTCATCTTCAAGCTTTAAGAATAACACAGATACCAGATTCAGCAAGAGCTAAAATGAGAAGTGTGAGAAATAAATTTCAGTTCTTATGATTTTTGAGTAACCTTTGATACTGCATTTCATTTGTATGCACCATACTACATGCATATATTTTAGGCAAACCCAACATCACCAAAGTTATCTATGATAGTAAATATATCAAAGTGGGGAAAAATGCCATTGATTTGAAAATAATAAGAAACATTAGAAATCCTTAACATTAAATGATTAACTGGTACCCTGGATGTTGTCAATTATGTTTTCAATGATATAAAATGCTGAATATACCAAAGCAGAAACAGAATATGATTAATAAATGAAGAATAAACAGAATTAAACAAGCTTAAAGTTATTTATTGATACAGTTGTACCTCAGATGAATTCATTAAAATAACAACTCTGTTATTTAAATGTGTCATCTTTATCATTCCAAGTTTGAAGACTCATTTTTATAATCATGTTTGCAAAAAGATATCTCTTTTCTCAAATTTACAATAACAATACAATATTTTCGGAGGTACACTTCAAAACATCTATCACAAGTTTTTGTTTTCTGGTTTAAATAGGAAACAGTAAAAACAGATGTAGTTACATTCTTTTTTTAAAAAAATACTCTAACTAAATAAATGGTTGTTCAAATAACAAGGCTTCTGAAAATCCATACAGCATAAAATTTATGAATTATTGATAGGAAAAAGGAATTACTGATTAGACAATTACAGAAAACAATCCAACGTAATATCTACTAAAAATGTGTGATGCTATAAACACATTGATCAAATGTTTGCTTTAAAGAGATAGAGTGCATACCTACCAAGAAGTAAGTGCCTCATGGTTGTAATGGGGTTGACTCACAGGTGGGGGGGGGGGGGACTGCAAGCAAAAGCAAATTACAGAAACACGTTATGTGAATTTTGAGGAAGATATTAAAAATATGAATGCACAAAATATGTTCTTTCTCAATTGATGGCTGTTAGTTTTACAAATGAGAAAGTCATGAGATTACCATTTCTAAACAGCAAGGCATTTGTTTTTCTGATAGGGATAATTGGCGACACTTTGTTTTCTTAAAATCCAGTTACAAGTAAAGGTAAAGGTTTCCCCTTAACCTTGAGTCTAGTTGTGTCTGACTCCAGGGGGGGGGGGGGGTGGTGGTGGTGCTTATCTCAATTTCCAAGCCAAAGAGCTGGCGTTGTCCATAAACACCTGCCATTATCTTCCCACTGAAGCAGTATCTACTAATCTACTCACATTTGCATGTTTTCAAATTGCTAATTTGGCAGAAGCTGGGGCTAACACCTCTTTCAAGAGGTGTGGGAAAGAACACAGGGATCTGAAATCCTGGTCTTATTCCTAACCAATACAAAAGAATTGGTCACCGTAATCAAAGCCATTGATAATCTAATTCTAGAATTCATTATTGTGAAAAAGGCCAAACTACAGTCCTACAGAGACTTTAGATTTTAGGAATGCTGATTTTACCTAGCTCAGGAAATACTGTGCAATGGGCATCACATAGCTAGATATGCTGAGAGGGGGGAGGGGAGGGAGGGACACAGCACTGATAAAATGTAATATAGAAGGAATTGCTAAAAGTACAATTACAAAAAAAATCCATGGAAGAAGAAAATGGGAAACCTCTGAAAAAGCCAAACTTGAGGAAGAAGTGAAAAGAAAACAAAAAGCATATTTGCAGGAGGAATACAAAGGAGGAGTCTTGTAGGGACTACGTAAACTAAAACTCTGAATGAGCTGAGACTGGCTTGGGAAGAAAGGAGCATCAAAATGGGCTTTAAAATATTTTTGAAGCTAAAAAATGATGAAGAAAATGGAGGGACTGCTACTCAGCAATGATGTTAATGGATCAAAATGGGCTTATATACACTAGTTTAAAAAAGATCTCTCTCTCTCCTCACCCCCACCCCAAATAAAGTATTGGCAAGCTTCATGTCACACAGGGAAATTTCAGTAAATATCGGGAGTTTACTCCTGCAAACCATACTCCTTAACATTTCATAGATGACACTGCAATAATTATGGCTAAGCAACATCAGAGTGTAGTCCAAAGGGAGCATTACTAATGAAGAACAGAGAAAATTACTATTTTAAGCAAACAAGCCCTATAATGTATGTATTGAGTTTAGAAAACCTCTCATTTCTATAGCTGCACTGAAAATAAATAGAACAGCCAATTTCCAGCCATTGAAGTAAGCCAAAAATGAAGCGAGAAAATGGAAAGAAGTGAAGAAATTGCATTTTTTTTAGTTGGCAGAGGTATAATCAGGGCCATTCCTGACTAATTGCAACTGTTGGATGGAAGGTCCCTCCTCCAAAGCAGCTCTACAGTGCTGGGAAATAAATTATTCTTCAACTGATTTTCAAGTGATTCCTAGGATAATAAGAGAAAGGGAAGCCAAGGATTTTCAATCTGAATGACTGCAGCATTTTGTATTTAGCACCTATGTTTATTTATTTATTTATTTCATACATTTCTCTCCCACCCTTCTCCCCACAAGGGGACTCAGAGCGGCCTCACATAGGTATCAACAATGCTTACAACATATACATCAAAGAATACAATAAAACAGAAAACAGTAAAATCATCTTAAAACATCAAACATGTCAGCCAATACATTCATTTACCAGATAATATTAAAATGCCAGTAAAACAAAAATCAAACTGGAAAATCCAGTGTCGCAACCCAAAATCCTTTCCTATTGTCATCATCTAATCAAATGCCTGACTGCAGAGCCAGGTCTTCAGTTGTCTTCTAAAGGACAGGAGGGAGGTGGCCAACCTGATGTCCATAGGGAGGGAGTTCCACAGACGGGGGGCCACTGTCGAGAAGGCCCTGTCTCTCGTCCCCACCAACTGCTTTTGCAAGAGTGGTGGGATTGAGAGCAGGGCCTCTCCTGACGATCTTAAGTTTCGTGATGGTTCATAGCAGGAGATACTTTCGGAGAAGTAATCTGGGCCAGACCGTTCATTGAGCATCATTAGCTGGACACATGCCCCAAGCTACTTATAGGAGTGCACTATTTGGGCTAGATTGGGTACTAGGCTTTTATTTTATCTGGTGGATGTTACATATGAACAATTAAAAAAAACTCTGGAAGAAGATTATATCTCTCAGCTATATTACTTCTAGCCAAACACAAGCAAATGCACTTCAGGAAATATTTGTTTTGTACGATAAAGAGAGAAGCCATATAAAATTTACAGCAACAAAAGTGTTAACTTGTAACAGCTGGGAAAGCATTAAAATGTCCTCTATTTATGGGTTGGACACACTCATTTGTTTGGTGCTAAATTCAGCTCGAAATATAAAAAAGCAATATAAAAAGCAGCTTAATAACAAAAAGTTCTTATATCATTTCTCTTTCTCAAGAATGCTTGTATGCTTCCTTTGGATAACATGCATCGATTTATATTAGAAGAATTCATAACCATGTTTGGAGAAATTACACTTGGTGAAAAGAACTCTGATCCTTTGTTACAAGCTTGATTAATTTTATTCACTGCATTGTTTTGTGCTGAAGGTGGCTCATAAAGCTGCATTAAATAGGATAGTTTTAATCTCTAGAACAGGCAGAAAAATAGACTTTTATCCTAGAGAAATAAACAAAGAGGAAAGCATGCCCTGCAGAGTTGTCAACAAACAGCAAAGCCTCTCCATTTAAAACTGATGATGTAGGAAAGGAAAACATCAGTTCTTCATTTCACTTTTAAAAAACCTCTTCCTTTTTTCATTAAAGGTTATCAATTACATTTCAAGGTTTCTCTGCACATTTGTCAAAATAATCAAATATTTTTCAGCTTAGTATTGATTGTGATACCCATATTCAAAGATAAATTTGAAGGAGGGAGACAGGCATGTAGCCAGGGGGGGGGGCTCGGGGGGCTTCAGCCCCCCCCCCCCCCGAAATTCTCATGGTGGTTCGCGAAAAGGCCTTACTGGTGCATTATTTAAACTGTTATGTTTATTAATATCATGATTTGATCACCATTCTCAATATATCCCATATGCATGGGGGTATTGGGGTAATGATACAAAAGGTTTGCTAGGCTAGACCCTCTTTCTCTCAGACTCAGCCCCCCCCCGAAACTCACCCCCCCCGAAACCCCCCCTGAAAATTTTTCAGCCCCCCCCCCCCCCCCGAAACGAAATCCTGGCTACGGGCCTGGAGGGAGATATATGATAGGTGATAGAGAGAGAGAGGTATGATAGCATAGTGTAAAGCTTTAAGTTGTGTAGCAGGATTCAATGAGGCCATTCTGTCTTACCAAAAGAGAGTGTTTCCACCTTTGGGATCAACAGTAGAGCAAGTCCTCCTCCATCTGGCCTAGATTATTTAGAAACAACTGTGGAGAAGGTTTTGCAGTAGTAATAATGATTGCAAGTTGAAAACAGCAAAGGTGGAGGGGGAAAAGCCTTGTGACAACAGTAGATGTCCCAAAAGGCCATGCACAGGAAATGTTTTTGTGCACATTTTTGACATTTCTGAAATATCTCAATTTCTTCCTCTTCCTCTTCCTCCTCCTCCTCATGTTGTCAAGTGATGGCAAAGGTATACTTCCTTTTAGAACATAAACCAAATAAGCTCTTGGTTACCCTTCATAATGACAACACACAATCAAATATGACTAATGACTAACAGGGCACTTTGAATTTGGGCAGAATAACAAGATAAGAGAAAGCAATTCAGTATTATAGCAAAAGTAGCAAGCCCTGATTCATAGGTGCATTTACAATTAACTAAAACCAATAGTAAGATACTATTTCATTGAAAATTTAACATAAATACATTATTATATCCAAGACCACAACATAAAATAATAATATATAATGTTTGGACTCAGGGCAGATTCCAAACATAAAAGGCAACCATTCAATGCCCGAATACAACAATACATCCATGCTAACAAAATTTATACAATACAAAAATACAAAACAAACACAAATGAATAAGGTGAATGATATAACAAATCTATCATCTTTCCAAGACAAGTTTATACCTCTAAAAAGTCAAACTAAGAATAGAAATGTAGTAACAGAGATTGAAATCTTGCTTTTCAGTTCATCATAATGAGAATGTATATAATAATAATGACAATGATAATTGTGATAATAATATCTTCTTTTTCTTACCTGCCTCTCCTCATGGGTTTAGGTGGGTTACAGCATAGCTTAACCACATAATCGTCATGAACATTGTAAAATACACATATTAAAATGTATTTCTACAAAATACATATATTAAAATACACAGAAGAAATATGAAAATATAGAGAACGTAAGACGTGACTTTAAAATTCATGGTTAAAACTGAAAGACCTGCTGCAATAGATGGAACTGTATCTATATGTGTAACTGGCATTACACACAGGGCCTGTCATTGCCAGGGCTCTTTGGGGGGGGGGGGGAGGCAAGAACCTGGGGTGGCCTTCAGGGATGGTGGCAGGGGATGGCAGGAGCAAGGGCAATGACATGATGCCACAGAGGAGACCCTTCCCCCCTCCTCTTCCTCCTCCTTTTTGTCTCCTTCCTTCTCCCTTTCCTCCCCCTCTCTTCTTCCTCCTCTTCTCTGGAATTCAGCTCACCACCACCAAGGACATAGTGTCCCCTTCTTTTGCCACCTCACCAGAACAAGGGCCGCTTATTTCTATTGCTAGTGGCCCCTTTTCCACTCACTAGGGCCCACTGCCTAGCCAGAGCTACCCCCACTGTCTCCAGACCACAAGGCTCCACCATCTCTTCCCTGCTCCCCCCAGGCCCTGCTTCAAACATGTTTTACTGTGACTCCTACCAGGCCTTCTCTGCTCACATAATCAGGGGTGGCTTCAAAATGGACCAGAAACCTTTCTCCATCCTACGCTCTTCCACCTTTTCCAGAGTTTTTGGTCCTAACACAAAGCGCACTCTGATTCAAGCATCCCCTCAGAATATAACCCACCCTTGGCTCCCTTTTTGTCTCTTATTCAACATGGGCCTTTGTTCTGACACTTCTTAGATGCCATTGGCTTCAATGGGACTGCTCTCCCTCCACCCCAGGGGCTAGTGTCCCAAGTTCCATCTTGCATGCCATCCTTGCCATTGAGTCCTTTGGCACCAGCCTTGTTGACAGGAAGCAAGAGAATCCTGACGGAAGTGGCAGCCCTCTTGTTCCAACCAAATGGAAACACATGTCTCCTGGCCCTTTCCAGCAATGTTTAAAACAGGAAAAAATTGGAAGTCCCTGATTCCCTCTCTCATCCATCTCCCTTTAGATTTGGAAATTTATCTCATTGCTTCCAGGCAGTCAGGGAGGCCAGTCTGCACTCCTGCTGGCTTTCCTGTGCACATGCATTCCCTTGCCTATTTAAACCTTTCTTTCTGTCCTTTCCACCTTTCTCTTCCTTTCATTCTATTCTTTCTTTCCTAATTTCTTTCTCTTTCCCTTCCAATCTTCTCGCTCTCTTCCTTTTCTTTCTTCCCTTCCTTCCTTCTGTCCTAGCTGGGTCTTTTTATTTATTTATTTTTGAGGGGAAAGATTTTTGGAAGTTTTATAAGACAATACTTTCTTTGGTATACTATATCTCAGATTCTAGGACTAAGCTCTACAACACTAAGCCACAGTGAGCTTTAGATCCAATAAAGATGCGGATAAAGGGGCAAATGGTGGAATTTTATAGATAGCTCAAGGATTCTATTTATAAAAACACTTTCAGAAGGTGGTAGTTGTAAAACCACCACTCTCCATAAATTAAATGCAGTTTATAGTATTTCTATGGCTGTTGAAACTATTGTATTGATCCTACTCACATTTATACTTCTAGATTGATGTTACTACTAGCTAGGGAATGTTTCTACTGAGGCATTTCCTTGAACAAATCATCCCTCTTATGGCTGAATGAAGAGCTGAGATCTGCATTTAGAAGTTAGGTTTGCATGTATATTGTATTTAGAAAGAGAGTCGTATTTAATTTGGGCTACGTGTCTTCACATAAGTTCTATATTTCAAGGAGTAAAATATATGTAAAATGCTATTTCAGAATTTGCAGGCAAGCACATTTAGTTTGAAGGATGTCTTTTAAATCAGGGGTATCTTGATAAATGAATTTTGGGGAAGTTGCATTTGCTGATGAGACATGGGGTTTTTGTACAAATATAGGGAGGATTGTATACACATGCAATTTTTGTACAATAAACCTTCCTCCCAGTCTTCCAGTGAGTCATCAAAGGACCAAGAGAAGCAACTTTGGAAGCTGAGTATATTTAACTTGGAGAAGGGATGGTTAAGAGAGGATGGTTAAGAGGGGACATGTTAGCCATCTGTAAATATCATAAAGAATGTCATATTGATCAGGAAGCAAAATTGTTTTCTGGTGCTCTAGACACAATGCATGCACCTCTCAGTACACTGAAATTTGGGTCACTCTGCAGAATTCCTACTTTGAATTACCCCACATTCAATTGAGCTGTTCACACATTTTGTCTCTGGTGAGAGCAAAGTCTCTAGACCATTCAGTAAGACTAAACCCATTGCAGCCCCACTTAGTGGTCACTTTTTCTGGAAAATTGTACCTTTTTTTCACAGCAGGTGGAAAAGAGCAAAGGCACCTGCAAAACCAAGGAGAAGAAGGTGTGATGTACATACTGCCCTGAACTGTGGGGCTGCCTTAGAATTTCAGAAAGATTCCAGAGCATTTTCTGACTTCTCCAAATCATTTCTTCCCTGCATTACTCTCTGGAAGTCCCTAGATTTGATTAGATGTCAAGCAACAACATCTGGTTGAAACTGGGCTATAGGACTAGTTTAAACAAGTTCTAAGACACAGATTCAAACTACAGGAAAATTCTTAGTGAGGAAAGAAAGCTGGAATCAGATTTGGAATGTTAGAAGATGCAAAAGAAGATTGAGGTTTGAGCTTACCAAATTGAAAAGTTCATTTTTGCCTGTTGGTTGGTTTGGTTGACAGAGGTGATACTGTTAAGATATTGGAGTTGGAAAAAACATGACCTGAGATTTGGGTGGCAGGGATATTTATGGTATAATAAGTTTGTAAGTTCAAGTAAGTTTGGGTTTTAAAAAATTGTAGGATGTGCTATAAGAATATGGATGAAATATGTCATAAAGTGCTGAGTTTCAGCACATGAAGCTTTTACAGAAAACAGAAGATTATTAACATCAAGATTTATTGGTGAAATCTCAAGATGAATATGAAATTGACAATAATAGCCAATTGTTATCAGTGGATTTTTTTTAAAAAAAGATTTCCATATTTACAATTATGAAGTTTAAAACAAGTAATAAGATTAATCATAGTTTGAAAAGTAATTATGGAAGGATGATTAACAACTAAAATGTATAAGCTTCTGTTGAAATTTGACATGGAAGCAGAACAGGTTAAAGACTTGTTAAATGGGCTATAATTGTGGATAGAACATATGGGTGAACAACAGAAATGTATGTAGAGAAAAATGCTTAAATTTAATTAAAAGATTGTGTGTGTGTGTGTGTGTGTGTGTGTGATGTCTTGGCCTAGCTTTTTCCCCTCCTCTGTTTCATTTCCTTGTTTTGTTCTACTTTTGGTGTGGACTTTTCCATTTGTGCTTAATTTTAGGGGTGGAGGTTAACCCCCCCCCCCACCCCCCAGGGCCTGGCCCAGTTGGTTTAGCCCTTTTGCCTCAGAACTTGTCTGAAAGGCTTTTCCCTCCTTTTTTATTCTGTGTCAGAGTTTTAGAGGAGAAGGCCAGAAATTGCCTGGGTCCCTTGGCCTGGCAATCCAAACAGGCATTCTATACCACATATATGTTAGCAGTCAGACTCTCCAGTCTGGGCACAGCAAGCATGTGGTTTCAAAATAAACAAACTCAGGCAGCATTCTTCTACTAAGGTAGCTTTACTTAAGATGTCTACATACAAAGGGCTACATCATGGAACTAAAAGATGGCGACGAACAAAGCATAGCAAGAAGACACAGCAAACATAAGAACCGCCCTTCTGTCTTATCTATGTTCTTGGCTGGTACACTCCTTAATTTCTCTCAGGGCAAAGGAATTTCATGTTATCACAGTTTCACTGTCTGGCCTGTAACTTTGTAACAATAACATATGTGAGCTGAACAGGAAATGAACATGACTGAATCCATCTTTAATACATTATAATACTAATGCAAACACATTGAAAAACATACATACATATGAAATAACTATAACTATTCTGACAATTCCCCCTCTTTTTCAATGTGTTACAATACCTCTATTACATACATACATGTGGTTTGCATAATAGTAACTTCTTGACTCTTAATTCTCAACTTCAACATTCACTTATTCTTACTCTTTAACTTTACTCTTCACTCTTACACATTTGTCTACTATTTTAACTTTTATAATAACTTCATCATACATTTGCTTCTCTTAACTTCTTTGCAATCTAATAACATTTCTATTACATGCAATCATGTCTTTGTTTGTTTCTATTACATCTTAAACACATATAATACTTCTTCCATATTACTCTGCTTTGCTTCATTATAACTTTTCTACACACAATAACTTCTTTTCATTACATAATACATTCCTGCAAACTTATAATGTCTTAGTACATACAATCATGTCTCTATACAATTCTGCATTTCTTTTACATATTAAATCTTTATCATTACTGCTCTTCATTTCATAATGTCTCTCTGTGATTCTATAATCTCTTCAATACACACAATTACTCTTCTTCATTACTTCTTATTACATATCATTTCTTAATACATCATAACTACTTAATTCATCATATCTTCAATATAACTACTATTCTTCATTACCTCAATACTTTAATAACCATTACTTTTAATAATCATTTCATAATAATTGTAACTTTTTAAACTCTATAACTTTACACCACATGATTTAACTTCTTAGTCTCAATACATCAATACAACAATACAGGGGAAATAAATGCGTTATAAAAATCTTAGCAATACACATAGCAAAACTAAAAAAACATAAAACGCATTGCATTTTAGCAAAGGCACCTACGCTTTGGTTGAACACAGTTTCAAATATCTTGCACTATTACATTTTTGACAATCTAAACCAAATCATAACAAACTCATTTCATTTCAAAACATTCTGGTACTTGCTGATTCTAGAAATCACTTTCATCCCAGATGGTGTAATCTTTCCCTACTGCAACTCTTTCTACGCCCCCATTGGCTGAATTATGGTACTGCATGTATTTCACTGCATCTTTCTCATTTATGGCACTAACTTGCTTTGTAACTATTAGTTCTTCAGGTTCCTGTTTAACTTGCAAACTCTTTCTTGCAGGTGTTAGTGTCATTTCCCCTCTACTCTTTGGTGATTCTGCTTCTGACTTGTATGTGACTTCTCTTTCCTTTGAATGTGCACCTTTTTCTGCCAACTCCTGCACCTTCTGCATCACTTCTGCATATTGTTTAGCTATTTTCTCACTCTTTGTCTGTGTGTGTGTTCCTGACTCATGTCTCTTCTTCACTTCTGTGCCTGTGGCAACACTCCTTTCCTTTCTACGTGTATCTGGCTCAATCTTTACCTCTTGTTTCTGCTTCTGCTCAACCTCTGCATCTGGTGCAACTCTTCTCTCCTCTCTCTTTGTGGGTAAACCATGTAAATTCTCTCTGTTAGTGTGTATGTCTTCCCAGTCTCTCAATTTTTGAAAATATGCCACTCTTGCTAACTTGACTGTTTGTGGTGAACTCAAACATTTTAGATAATTCTTATAATAGCCAAAGAAAAACATCTCACGATAACGGTTGCGTTTGTTTCTCTCATTCACAGATAGTAACACATTTGCACAGTGTCCAAAGATTCTCATGTGTTTGAAACTTGGTGCATAGCCATACAATTTACGAAAAGGAATATCATCCAACACCTGATCCCACAAATGATTCATTATATAATTAGCTGTGTGGATTGCTTCTGGCCAATAAACATTTTCAATCTTAGCGTCTTTGAATAAACATGTTTTCATTTCATTTATATACTCCATTCTTTTATCTGCAATTCCTTCCTCATTCTTGAGCTGACTCATTTCAATGACTTCAATTCCTTCTGACTTCACAAACTGCTTTAACTCATCTTTACACACTTCAGCTCCTCTATCAATATACAGTGTCTCCAGTTGTGCATCAAAACATTCTCAACCATTTTTAACCAATTTTTGAGCTTCTCAGTGGTTTCAGACAAATCCTTCAGGAAATATACAAAAGCAAATTTAGATAATTTTTCTATCAACATAGTAAATCTAGATTTTCCACCACTTTGTTGGTAAGGTCCTGCAATACTAATATGTCCTATTTGGAAAAGTCTCTCAGCTCTAATCTTGGATTTCTTATAATACTTAATCGGTTGCCTTTTTACCTCACTACAGATTGCACATTTTAGATCAAAATAACATCTTTCAAGCTCATGTTCTGGACACAAATTTAAAGTTTTCTTTAAGACTTCCATGTCAGCATGCCCCATAATCCTATGGACTAAATGTATGCACCTGTCATGTTGGATCTCATTTTTAACACACTGTACTTGCACATTCTAATTGCTCTCTGTCTGGTTCAATTTCTCAAACATTAAGTACATTTTATCTCTCTTCACACCTTTCGCAATCAAAACACCCTGTTGGTCAAAAATATAACAATAAATTCCTTTGAACTTTACTTGGTAATTATGATCAGTCAAAGTTGCTACACTCAACAGATTAGTTCTCATTTCTGGTACATACAATACTTTCTCCCAACAAACATTAAGACAAGGGATATAACAAGTACCAAACCTTTCAAACATGAGATAAGACCCATCAGCCATTGTTACCATACTCCCCTGGGTATATTGAACGCTGGTCATTTTACTCAGATTATTGGTGATATGATGTGTCGCACCTAAATCTAAAACCCATCTGTCTCTTTTGATGCCATCCAGTTCTCCTACAGCAGCAACCATGATCCTCTCTTCTTCGGCTTGACTTGAGCTATTTCTCCCATAATAGCCCCCTCTGTTTCTGCAGCTTTTCTTTACTCTAACTCCAGGGACACGGCCCCCTTTGGACTGATATCTTCTCTCCACACAATTCCGGGCATAATGTCCAATTTTATTGCAGTTGAAACACCTCCTATTAGCCCCGGCAAATCCTTTGGAAAATTCCGCTCCTCTGGCTGCAGCTGACGCCACACAGGAATTTATCTTTCTGCCGCTGATTCTCTGCTCATCTTCACAGTAACTTTTCTCAGCTCCATATCTCCCACAGGCCGTTCCTCTGAGTTGAAACGTCCTCTTTTTGCAATCTCTTTTATAATGTCCTCGTCTGTTGCAAAAATAACACCAATGACGATCTGCACACCTCACCGACGATTCATCACATCCATCATTCCATCCGTCATCCTCATAAGTTGGTTGGAACTTTGAAGTAGCCATAGTAACCTTCGGGACACCGAATTTAAGCCCAGCTGAAAGAAAAACAGCTTCTGGCAGTTTTATGGCTTGGCTTGGCAGATTCCAACATCAATCACCGTCTCAATTACTCAATTGGCCCAGCGCGCCCCGCTGCGTATCTTCCTTCAAATCTGAGTCGTTTCATTCACCGCAGGGCTGCAATCCTTTTATCACTTCACACTGGATAGCCACGGCAAAACTCTCCCTTTGCTCCGTTCAGGCTGTACCAGTTCCCATGCCCCGTCAGCCTCTCCTGTCAACTGGATTGCACTTCACGGCTCCGGCAGCATGCTTACAGGTCTGCTCCTTGGTAAACCTCCGATAACACATCCATAAATCTGATCGTTCCGGGCCCATAACCAATGTTAGCAGTCAGACTCTCCAGTCTGGGCACAGCAAGCGTGTGGTTTCAAAATAAACAAACTCAGGCAGCATTCTTCTACTAAGGTAGCTTTACTTAAGATGTCTACATACAAAGGGCTACATCATGGAACTAAAAGATGGCGACGAACAAAGCATAGCAAGAAGACACAGCAAACATAAGAACTGCCCTTCTGTCTTATCTATGTTCTTGGCTGGTACACTCCTTAATTTCTCTCAGGGCAAAGGAATTTCGTGTTATCACAGTTTCACTGTCTGGCCTGTAACTTTGTAACAATAACATATGTGAGCTGAACAGGAAATGAACATGACTGAATCCATCTTTAAGAAGCAATACTAATACATTATAATACTAATGCAAACACATTGAAAAACATACATACATATGAAATAACTATAACTATTCTGACAGTATATACCACGTATATACCACATAGTCACTATAGCTTGTACTATACCATCAGCATAGCTAGTACTGACCATCACAGCCAAGTACTTACCACTATAGCCCAGAGTACTTTATCAATATAGCTTGTACCTTTACCATATAGTTATTATAGTTCTGTACTTTACCATTTTAGTTCTTTATTATATCAAAAGCCAAGTACCTTACTGTAGCAAATATAGCCAAGTATTTAGCAATAATTTAGTCCAGTATTTTACTTTTAATAGTCGAGTACTTTACCAAGTTTCTTACCACATTTAAAGTCAAGTATTTTACCTCATATTTTATGAATATAGTCAAGTGTTTATTACCAGTGTAACTAAGTTCAATCAACAAATTTCATCTTTGTAATATTTTATTTTGATTCACCTTTCAAGAATCCTGACTGAAGTTAACTTTGCCTTTTGTTTCCAGTAAACATATTTGGTTAACTTTAATCCTGTCTCAAGAATCTTCATTTTAAAGAACTGAAATACATCAGAGGATATACTGATAGCCACCGGGAATAGCCAGACATATAGTTTTCCTTCTATCCCATCATGCTATCTATCTATCTATCTATCTATCTATCTATCTATCTATCTATCTATCTATCATCTATGATGCATTGTTAGTATACAACTCTTGAGAATTAGTCTAAGATGTATAAAAATGTTGCTAATATAGTTTGGAAGCATGAAAAACAATAAGAAACTTTTTATCATGGTTGGTGGACTTGTAAATACGCAGTTTAAAAACTATTACAGAAGACTATTGCAATATATGACCACTATAGATAGATTGACATATAAAATAGTAGTTGTTAAAGATGAAGTCCTCCCCCAAGAGTTTTTTTTAAAAAACCATCTACCCTGAAATACCCCCCACCCAACCCCTCGCCCCCAATAAATTTTAACTGTCCTTGATCACTTTATGCCTAAGAGAGAACCTTTAAAAATAACCCATAAATGGAATGGAAGTTACCTAGAACTGTTTCTTTTATAAATAAATAAAATGAGGTCTCATAGACCTAAAATGCCCAATGAAGCCCCCTAAAACATTGAAGGCAAAGGCAGGTTTAGTTCTCTGTGATGGGGATATTAGATCATATTCAGATTGCAGTTCCCTCCATATATCTCAACAATCAAACATCCTGGGGATTTACTTAAAATAAATAATTCATGGAGTGGGCTTAAATGGCTCCAGAAGAGGACCTCATTACAGTATTGCACTCACTACTCTCTACTTGTCTGCCTTGTGACTATTATTCCAAAGAAGATAGCTATTTAAACGACAAAGGAACTGAAGAAAATGAGAGAAAGCAGAGGGAAAGGGCAGAGCTTCATGGGGTTCTGTCTTTAAAGAAGACGAAGAATGTAGCCACACCCACACTAAGATCACCTCCTCCAGCTTCTAACCTAACTATCTACATAAATCCCATCTCATGGGCAGGCCATGACTCCTCCTATTTTAAAGATATAGCACACTTTTAAAAACAGGCATCGTTTAAGGCAGCACTGCCTTTAAGATCCTTCCACTGAAGCGGGTTTAAGGCATTTTTCTTAAGGTGGCATTTTCCCAGGGGTTGTTTGCACTCAAGACCCTTCCAATGAAACAGAAGCACCTTTCTTAAGGTGGCACTTTCCTTGGGGTTGTTTGCACTGAGATTACCTTCCATTGATTATTTATCTTTTATTTTTTTAAAAATCATCCCGAATCATGGGAAGTGTTTTTAAATTAACCCTCATCTTTCCCAGAGCATTTGCATTGGTGATCACAGGAAGTAGTTTTAAATTTACCATTAAATTAAGCTTCTGCATTGGTGATCTAGGAAAATTGGCATTTTAGCTCCTCCCACACACAGTGTCATCATTTTATTTACAAGCAGGCAACAGGGATTAACATCACGTGGGAAAATTGGTCATTTTGTCCATCTCTATGTGGGGAAATTAAAAATAAATCAATTGCCTACCAGCTTAGGAACTGTTGGAAAATCCAACACCTTAGAAATACTTATCCGCACAGTTGAAGCTTGTGTTGTGTGAAAGGCACTGTGGGTTGCCATTTCTAAAGTGTGTAGAAATTCTGATTTTACTATGTGTGATAGCCACAGGTCTTTTGGAAAGTCTCTGGTCCAGTAAAGCTTGAATTAAAGATGGGAAGATCCAGCCAAATCTGGTTAGATATTAATATAAATTAATAAAGTGTTCCAAATAATATGGATCACATTAAGTCCCTAGGTTCTGTCTAACATTAACGTAGAAAGATGATCATATGCCTTTATAACATGTAACTACTTTCTGCTATTTTTTCCATTTTATGCAGTTTACAGGGAATAAAGGGGGACTCTCCTTCGAGATGAAAATGGAAGATGGCATGCTGTAAAATGGATACATTTTCTCGGCGGAGATGCTGAATACAATTGACATGCCTAGTAACTGCACATGTTTTCTGTTTCATACTGTAGCAATACAAGACTGGAGGCTTCTGTAAGAATATTTTCTCTTTGTGAGTTTTTTTTATGGATCTCTGAGAAAAAGTTGCATGCATTATTTCTTTAGACATTCATTTTTTAAAAATCTTACTTAGCTTTATTTTCTAGGTTGCTCTTTGGAGACAACCTTTGACTTTTCAGGATACTATCAAAGATTAGACAGAATGTTATATAAACTGCAAAAGAATTCTCTAGCGTTTTTCTGTCATTTTTTGACAAAGAACTGATACTAACAAGATTTGAACTTTTTATTTCTATTTCCGTTGCCTACTTGTATCTCAGTTTTCTGTACATGGACTTTGTTATTTTTCATTTCTTCTTCCCTGTTATAGAGATTCCATATTCTAATAATGCCTTATAAACTGCTCCCATCCCCAACCTTGGGGGAGGCAGCCTTTGCAATGAGTTGACTTGCAACCTCCAACAAATATAGACAGCATGTCAATGAATTCAGTCTAACATATTTAGAGGTCACTAGGCTTGTTAAAATTTCTAGTTGAAAAGTTCCCATCTCTCATCTAGCATTGATCCTGTTTGAATTTAAAACACACCAACTCCATATGAAATTAAAAGAAATGGTGCACACTGGTTCTAATCCATAGCATTGCAAGTAGGAATGT
Source organism: Anolis sagrei (assembly GCF_037176765.1). NCBI lineage: Eukaryota > Metazoa > Chordata > Lepidosauria > Squamata > Anolidae > Anolis > Anolis sagrei. Next base: position 52,069,776 of record NC_090024.1, on the reverse strand, counting down.
TTCCCCAGTTTAAAAATGTAAAATAGTTCCTCAAGTAATATATCACCCAGAGCTATAGAATATGAACAGTCCAATCTTCTGTGAATTCTTTTAGAAAATAATTCCATTGATATAGAATCATAGAATCATAGAGTTGGAAGAGACCTCATGGGCCATCCAGTCCAACCCCCTGCCAAGAAGCAGGAATATTGCATTCAAATCACCCCTGACAGATGGCCATCCAGCCTCTGTTTAAAAGCTTCCAAAGAAGAAGCCTCCACCACACTCCGGGGCAGAGAGTTCCACCTTTAAACCATAATTAATTACATTCACCCATTTATTAATTTTAAATATCTATACCATATTTTTCAATCAAACAGCCTCCAAGGCAGCCTCCAAGTGGCTGTATTGCAGTTTCATGAAACATATTTTAAACACTAATGCCTACTTTTACTTGTTATGAAAGCATACTTTGCAATCAAGGCAGAAGGGTCAAAACTGTAGGCCCTTCTTCCCATAACTACTCTCAACCCTTCTTGCATATATGTACTTGTCAAGCATCTCAGCTCCCAGGCTTATTCTCCTGGAGAGACTTTTTGTGCATGAGACCTATTTCGGGAGATTCTATGTTATCTATAATAAAGAGACTAAGCAATAACATTCTGCAAATCTTTTGCTTCTGGAACACTGTGAAGGAAGTTCATTTTTTAAAAAGAAAAGTATATTGTGTCCAATAATTATCCTTTTCTCTTTTTGTTCATGAAATCTTGCTTTTCATTCCTTGTTAAACTCTTCACTTGATGAAATTCCACCTTTATTTGAGGGTAACTTTTGGATGTCACTGTTCCTTGTTTGTGATAACAATGCTTTTCAGCAGGTCTCTTCATCACAGAAACATCATTCTTTTCTGGCATGAAATTCCAATGCAAAGAATTAAAATATGGATCACTCTTATTTAAAATGATCTAGAAAAATATAAGCAACACCCATGACATTGTATTATGTAGCAAACAGCAGAAATGAGCAGTAATGACAAGAGAACAAAGAAGATGGTGACTCAGGTAATGAATCACCAGTAAACTATTCATTGTGGAAGACAAAAAGGTGCATACATGTTAAAAACCATACTAGGGAAAAGACATTTTGAGGAAAATTCAAATGTATGGAATATTTGTTTTTCTACCTTATCTAATCATATTCCACTACATGAACAACATCAATTGCTCCATTTATAACTTTGGTTGAAAACTTAAGTTACATTTGCATATATTTTAATTGAAAACTTTATATATTACAATGGTTACATGCCTCTTTGCACTGTGTCCTTGAGATGATGTACAATTAAATCCATGTACAGAAATTTAAAAGAAAAAAAGATGAAAATTATATTAAAACATTCTACACTTAAAACAACACTATTTAAAAACAGTATAACTATTTAGGACAATGTAAACCATATCAATGTACACCATATCACAGGGGAAATCCAACCCCAAATAGGGAAACAAGTCATCCAGAAATACCTGTTTGCTCTAAACAAATTCAAGTCCCCAAGACCAGATCAACTACACCCAAGAGTATTGAAGGAACTAGCGGAAGTCATTTCGGAACCCCTGGCAATTGTCTTTGAGAGTTCTTGGAGAACGGGAGAAGTCCCAGCAGATTGGAGGAGGGCAAATGTGGTCCCTATCTTCAAGAAGGGGAAAAATGGACGACCCAAACAATTACCTTTTGGTCAGCCTCATGTCAATACCAGGCAAGATTCTGGAAAAGATAGTTAAGGAAGTAGTCTGAATCACTTAGAAACAAATGCGGTCATCGCTAATAGTCAACACAGATTTATCAAAAACGAGTCATGCTAGACTAATCTGATCTCTTTTTTTGATAGAGTTACAAGCTGGGTAGATGCAGGGAATATCGTGGATGTAGCATACCTGGATTTCGGTAAGGCCTTCAACAAAGGGGATGGTATTCCATAGATGACATATAAACAAAGAAGTCCTTCATTTATGTTCTCCCACAGTAATTACCCCCACTGGTGGGACATAGACTACTAAAAAGAAGTTAACTTAAATTAAACTTTCCTATACAATAAGTTAGAAGTTGTTGGCTACACTTGCATCTTAGGTTGTATTTACATTGTAGAATGAATGCAATTTCAATGTTATGGAATCCTTGGAGTTGTCATTTTACTTTTGAGACCAAGAAATGTAAAATGAATTTCACAAAGTTAGCATGAGTTAAAAGAAAAGAGCAAAGGGAAGAGGGAGCCAAAAGGAGCAGGAAGGAGAGAGGAATGTGGCTAAAATAAGATGTAACTAAAGTATTGTGAAGGCAAAGGGTAAAGATCTGTGTAAGAGGTTGAGAGAGATCAGTTTGACCTCAAGAGATGGGAGGGGGAGAGGATGTGCAGGGAATTGTTCAGGAACAAAAGAGAAAACAAAAGAATGTTTATGAACAGAAATAACAGAGGTGACAAGTTATGAGAAGGAAAATTACAGAAAGAAAGGAAAAGGGAGTTTTGATTCATGTGTGCGCATGTGTGTGTTTGCATCAATTGGGACTATAAAACCCATGATCCAGAGACAGTCCGACGTGGCACTCATTTGCCTAGTCTTTAATTGGGAAGTAAAAGGACTAAAGATAGATAAGAGGGCACTGTGCTTTAAAATTACAGGTGTTTAAAATTCTCACCAAAGTGTGATGGTTGCTCATCAAACTACAATTCCCAATATTCCATAGTATTGAGTCATGACAGATAAAGTGGTGTCCTTCCAACTATGCCATCTACCCCTCCTCTATGTTGCAAAGTACGTGCATTCATACAATTCCAAGGGAAAAGAGAAGGCAAAGAGACCAAATTTAGGAAAGCAAAGATGGAGAGTATAAAATTAAAGAATAAGCAAAACAAAACAAAAATATTTTTGGTATTAGGAATTCTGTCTTTGGTAACTGGCAACTGAGATGAAAACCCTCCAAGATCTAAGGACTTTGATCCTAGAAGCCTGACCTTTTCCTCTATGCCACCAAAAAATTCATTAAAGTTCCAAACAGTTTCCATTTTATACAGCAACAGATTTTCAATGAGCTAGCCAAGGCACTGAATCCTAAAATCAATCCAACGGCTCTTGAACATCTCCAGGTTTCCTTGGAAAATGATTTTAAAATGAGAAATAGAGAGGATAGGTCTATCAAAGGCTATTATCCTTGCAGGTAAATGTGGAACCATAGGTACTTGAACGATTACACTAAATCTGAGACAGAGCATAAAAGTGGCATCACTGCCCATTCTGCTGTGGTTCACAACTTGGAATCTTTCCACATATTTCCATCCAGATGCTTTTTCCAAAGATATGGTAACAAAAATATACAATGAGTTATTATCTGTCATAAAAAGTTGTATACAAAAATATATAGATATGGACAATACAATATATATCAGAGATGGGTGAATCTAAAACTTCATACTGATTTTTTATGATCTCTCCCCTTGCCTCTGCAGGTTTTGAATTTTTCCTAATATGCATATGTTTGACAAGTATTTTGTTCCTAATATGAATGCATGCTTAATTGTTGTTGTTCATTCGTTCAGTCATCTCCGACTCTTCGTGACCTCATGGACCAGTCCACGCCAGAGCTCCGTGTTGGCCGTCACCACCCCCAGCTCCTTCAAGGTCAGTCCAGTCACTTCAAGGATGCCATCCATCCATCTTGCCCTTGGTCGGCCCCTCTTCCTTTTGCCTTCCACTTTCCCCAGCATAATTGTCTTCTCTAGGCTTTGCTGTCTCCTCATGATGTGGCCAAAGTACTTCAACTTGGTCTCTAGTATTCTTCCCTCCAGTGAGCAGTCGGGCTTTATTTCCTGGAGGATGGACTGGTTGGATCTTCTCGCAGTCCAAGGCACTCTCAGAACTTTCCTCCAACACCACAGCTCAAAAGCATTGATCTTCCTTCGCTCAGCCTTCCCTGCTTAATAGACATTATTTATTCTCGTGTTTTCTTAATATTTACATTCTCTTACATGTAAAACTCTGGAAAGTTTGTTGGGCATGCAAATGCATTCCATTTCACTCCTAGATTTGGCATGTCTGAAATTCTGGTAAGTGTATTACACATCTGTATTTAATTCCCAATAACAGAAATACAATGCTTCAAGTTTCTGAATTTTAAAAGATATATATATTGCTTCAGCATATTTTTGAAGCAATCAGGTCCAACAAATTGCTTATGAGTGATTGTTTTGTGAATGGAACTAAATAAAAGGGCATTTAAATTATTGTTATTAAACAAGTCAAAAATTGGCTTGTGCTTCAGTACATTAGAGCCCCCTCAATATGGTATGAGGAGAAGGCATTCTCAGCATTGGGTGGTAACATAAACATTGGCAATTCTCCTGTAGTTTGTTTTATAACATAGCCATGATGTGAAGTCTGATTGGTTTCCTTGAACACCTTGAGGAGCATGTGATCCTTGGAAACAGATCCTCCAAAATGTGTTGAGGTTCTCATCTTCAGATGGACACCCACATAAAAAACATGGGCGCCATAAGTTCTTAAAATGTTCAGAAAGAAGGAACTGGTGAAAAGAAAATGGGTACAGGCACAACCAAGGAAGTGCGATGAGACAGAGGATGAGTTCTTAGGGGCGAAAAAAAAATTGCTATACCAAGAACACCTATCTTGGTGCATCTTGCCATCTTACCTATTCAGCTGGCCTACCCAGCCAGTTTTAATCATACATTTTAAACTTGTGTCTTATATTCAATCTCTGTTCTATGTAGTTTAATATGTATTTTACAAATATGTTTTAATATGTTTAAAATGTCATAAGCAATTTGAATCCAACACATACAACAGATTCGACCCTTCTTGAGCTGTCAGTTTAATGTAACATTGGCCAACACACATTTTGATGCCTCAAATGTTAGACCTGTTTCTGAGTAAATCTGACCTGCCGATTTAAAAAATGGCACCAGTTTTTCTTGATCAGCTCCAGCTTTTGAGATACAGATCATATGTCGTATGCCAGTCTTCATCTACTCATCCACAGAAAATCATGATAAATGCATCTAATAAAGTAAAGGTGATAAGCTCTATCCAACACAATTTACTGAATCAGCTCCCCAAATAATCCCAGAAGCAGCCCTAAAATCCAAGACACCAAGCTTTTTTGTTGGTCTGTGTTAATTAATGTAGATTAACTATAGAGGTGAATTGTGATTGAACAGCAAGGGCATGCAAAAAACTGACCAGTTGTAGATGTTCTTCCTTTGAAGGCATTAAGAGTTTCCTGAGGCAAAATGAAAGGTTTTTCTCATTGATTCACAATTTGAGGTTACGAGGCTAGGTCAACAAGGATTATTTGCTTATAATTTGAAATGTGAATCTTAGGTCTTTCATGTAATTGCTCAGAATAAGAAAGAATATAAATGTAAATTTCATCAGTGAAAGAAGAGAGAAAATGCACACAGAAGTAACAATTATTAGTCTCCCATGGGTCTGGTCAAATATTTATTGTGCTAGGGATTAGGGAAATGGTTCTCTCTCTCTCTCTCTCTCTCTCTCTCTGTGTGTGTGTGTGTGTGTGTGTGTATATATATATATATATATATATATATATAGGCAGAGAGATTTGCAATTACATGGAACAGGTTTGGCCTTAGTAAACAACACTTAAGGTAGGAAGATGTTTTGTTTTTCAGCAAAATTGCTGGTTCGAGAATTGCTGAGGTAGCATCGTTGCAAGCCTATACTAACCACTTTGCAAAGCTATTTTATGGTCCACAGCAGGGGGAGAGATAAGTACTCCAGATGAAATTAGAGTTCAGATGAAAAAGCATGGCTCTCAGAAAGGGACAATTGATTACCCAAGTGACAGCTGGTTTCTTCCCATTTTCAACCTTCTGTTCCTCCAGAGGCTATTTTGTTGCCTTTTTATAACACTTTGTTGCATGATTTACATATCCAAATCATTACATAGAAAATCGAAATAATAAAGAGAATTGATAGTAATGTGTAATACATTTATGTAATCTAATGTATTATTATTATCATTTTACTTCACATGCATTTGAGAATCATTTAGCTTGGTGCATAATGCAATCTATACTTATTAGTTCTGAAGGCTATATATTCTTTCCAGGATGCTGCTATGTTCAAATTGCTGTTCAAAAGAGTGAGGGGTCATGTTGAGCTGGACAGCTTCTCATAAGCATCTAACTGACCATTGTATGAACAGATTGTTGTACTAGACAAGACTTTTGTCTCATCCACCAGTATTTTATGCCTTTACCTTTACTGAGCTGCACTGCAAAGGATGATGAACACTAATTGAAAAGGATCACTAAAATCTGGTAGTGGTGAAAAGTGCTTGGATATTTAATAGAAAAGGTTTTAAGAAACAGAAGACTCCAACTGCCTTGATGTCATTAGAAAAAAGTAACTGTCCCATCAACCAATGTACTTCAGACTTTCTCAGTAGGCACGATTCCAGCCCGTTTGAAGTAGGGTTCATGCACATGTCCCTGGTAACATTTATCTTTCTCTGTGCTGTATATTCCACTTCCATGAGCAATATCTCCCACTTCCCTCTGAAAAGAGAAAGAGGTCAATTAATAGCAAAGATGGCTCAGAGACAGGTGCTCTATAATATGTGAACTCTAAATTGAAAATTAAACTCTCGTGTTTCTTAGCATTATTTTTGACTGGAAAGTCAGCCAGTCTCTAGTAATTATCCTAAATTTCATAGCAACAACCTTCTCTAACTTTTTGGAAATGCCAAATTTGTGGGGCATACCTCACACAGGATATACAATATTTACTCGAATCTAGTGTGCCATCAAATCTAAAGTGCACCTCAGTTTTCAAGTCCTGGAACCAAAAAAAAAAAAAAAAGGATTTGCTGGCAAATGTAATGTGCAGTGGAAAAAATGGAAAGAAGGTAGAATGAGGAAGGTGAAAGAGGCACATTAAAATAAAAGGCCTAGAGAGGGAAAGAGAATAAAAGAAGCCCTGAAAGAAAAGGCAGAGAAAAGGAAAGATAATAGAAAGAAGGTGCAAGAAGGAAGGAAAGAAAGGAGCCTTGAAAGAAAAAAGCAGAGAGAGGAAAAGAGAATAGAAAGAAGGAAGGAGGAGAAAGAACAGGTAGAGAGAGGGAACACTAGAAGGGAGAGAAAAAGAAGGAAAGGGGCTCTGCGGAGGTGGAGCTAAGGCCAGCTCCACTGAGAAGGTGGCCCTGGTGAGCCAGGGTGAAGGAGGCCTCCTCCTTCTCTGCTTCAGGGTGAGTGGCGAGCTGTTGGTGTTGTAGCCAACTCTGGTTAATCAACGGCCCTGGCAAGCTGAAGAGGAAGATGTCAGCTGTTTGCCACAGGCCCCAGGCACTTTTGCTGACCACTCACTGCTCTTGCCACAGGGCCCAAGAGCAAAGGAGGCTGCTCTTCCACTGGTATGACCACCTTCATCTCTTCTTCCTTGGCTCTTGGGGCAGCTGGAAGCCCTGTCCCCTGCCCTGCACAGACATCCAAAGGGCCATGCCAACAGAAGGGAGGGGCAGAGTGATGTATAACACAGCTTCTCAATGCTGCCATCCTCTCAGACATGGCTCCACCCTGTGAGACCAAGCAGACTAAGTGCACACTTTGGAAAGCTCCTTTCCCCTTCCTTGGTGGTTGTACCAGTGACTCCTTGACTTTTGGGGCCTGCAGTGAGTAGCTAGCAAAGGCACCTGGAGCCTGTGTGGGTCTGCTTACCCTGACAAAGAGGAGGAACTTGAGCTTGGTGGTGGCATCGCACAAAGTCTAGGCATTCAACAAGAGGGTGGAGAGGAGTGTCTGGATTTAGAGGGATGTTGGAAGGGGGGCAGATCTAGCTGTGATTCTAATGCACCATTGAATGCAAAGTGCATCCCAATTTTGGCTAAGCAATTTAGCCAAAAAAGATGTGCATTATAATCAAGTAAATATGGTATGTTGGGGGCACCTGGCAAAAAGGCCACTTATAATAATAAAATAACAACAATTAAAATTTATTTATAACCCGCCCTATCTCCCCAAGGGGACACTTCCTTTCATTTCCTTGAAAATTATCTGGGCATTTCAAAGCAAGATTTCAAAGCAAGATTTCGAAATCTCTAACTTATATAACCTACCTATAAACTTCCAGAAAAGTGATGAATGTTGTCAATTGTTATGGTTCTTGGAGGGTGAAAGAGTCTCTCCAGTGTATACAAGGCAAGGTCTGTAAACCAACTTCTCTTACTGCTGCTTCTGGAGGATTTACCTCTTCTAATTGCCTCCCAACTGCCTCTTGGTAGAGTCAGGTCAAGATACTGGCTTCCCAGTGTATCATCCCTGGAAATATAAAATTTAAGTCAGAACTGTTCTAACCACTTTTTCTTAATGTGTCAAGGCCCTAGGAATCTGCAATATCTTTCATGTCTAAGGTATTGAGGAAAAGACTCAAATACAGGGTGTTATGCAGAAGACAAAATCCATGATAGAGGACACAGAAGGAAGGCAGTAAAGTGGATCTCCTTGGAAGCAGTCAAGAAGAAATACGTCTTTGTTAGTTAGACCCTGGGAGGAGTTAGGGTTCTGATTCTTCAACATAATGAAATTCCTTTGTTAAATATTACACCTTTTCCTGTGAGCTTCCTACTCTATTCTGGCTGAGTACAGGACAGGGCACCATAGAAGAGTTTCCTTGGGGAACAGAACAGTGAGAGATAAGCCTCCTTACCCTAATCAGTTACAATATTGACAACTAGCCCCTCTACTTGGAAAGAAGTAAAGCTTGAGAAAGGCTTAAGAAGAACCAACGGTAGAGAGGGTTTCTGGGTTATAAAGAAGGCTGCAAGACTCCTCCTTGGGGGGGGGGGGTCTCTTAAAGGGGCAGGCTCTAAATAAGGTTCCCTCCCACAGAAAACAATACAAAAGAGAACTAAACCCATTTTAACTAAGGGAACAATTGAGGCTTGATGAAAAAACAATAAAAGCCTCTGTGAGAGCATGGCACATAATAATAATAATAATAATAATAATAATAATAATAATAATAATAATAACCACAACAACAACAACAATAATGTTTTGAAGAGCAAATTAAATGGCAGAAACACAATCAAGGCTATCAACACCTGGGCCATCCCTGTCATTAGATACATGCTGGAATTGTGAACTGGACACAAGCAGAGTTGGGTGATATGGACAGAAAAAAACAAGAAAACTGATGACAATCCAGCGCTCATTACACCCACGTAGTGATGTTGACAAACTTTACCTGCCCAGAAAATCAGGAGGCAGAGGGCTTCTGCAAGTGAAACAAATGGTAGAAAAAGAGAAAGATGCAGTGGCAGATTGTGCTAAGGACAGTCAAGAACCAATATTGATTGAAGTCAATGTAGAAAACTGTTTAAAGTGCAAAAGACAAAAAGGGAATACCATAAAAACACAATGCAGAGCAGAAGAGAAAACTGGCAGAAGAAGGCTTTCCATAGACAGTTTCTGGGAAAAATTGAGAGCAAAACTGACAAAGAAAAAACATGACTGTGGCTCACAAATGGATCTTTGAAAAAGGAGACAGAGGGTCTGAATCTGGAAGCCCAAGAACAAGCCATTAGAACCAATGCCATCAAAGCCGGAACTGAAAAGTCAATGACAGATCCCAAGTATAGAATCTGCAAGGAAGCAGATGAAACAATAGATCACATTCTCAGCTGCTGCAAGAAAATTGCACAGAGAGACTACAAGCAGAGGCATAATGCCATTGCTCAGATGATTCATTGGAACTTGTACCACAAATACCATCTGCCTGCGAAAAAGAACTGGTGGGATCAAAAGCCTGAAAAAGTTACAGAAAATGAATATGTCAAACTACTCTGGGACTTCCGAATTCAGACTGACATAGTTTTGGAGCACAATACTCCTACCTCACAATCATATTAAAAAACTAAATATGGATCGTTGATGTCGCAATCCCAGGTGACAGCAGGATTGAAGAGAACTGGAAAAGTTGACATGATACGAGGATTTAAAGATCGAACTGCAAAGACTCTGTCGCAAGCCAGTAAAGGTGGTCCCAGTGGTGATTGGCACACTAGGTGCAATGCCTAAAGACCTTGGCCTGCTCTTAAACACAATCTGCGCTGACAGAATTACCATCTGCCAGCTGCAAAAGGCCACCGTACTGGGATCTGCACACATTATTTGCCAATACATCACACAGTCCTAGACACTTGGGAAGTGTCTGACATGTGATCCAATACAACAGCCAGCAGAGTGACCTTGTTTGCTGTGTACTAATCTTTTTGTGTTTTAAATAATACTTTATTTGTAGCCCTTTTTGATCTCCCCAGGGGTATTCAGAGCAGTCACATCCCTTTTACGTTTAATGCTCTATCAAAGCCCTCCCTTCCACATCCCACTCCATCATTCTGTTGATGATTTTGCAACTTACTTTAATACAAAATTGAAACTATTTATTCTAATTTTGTTGCTCCTCAACCCATTATGAACATAGTGAATGTCTGTTTCCTCTACATTTTCTACTCGTCCACATCCACAATCTTGTTAGATGAAAGACTCCTACTGACTGCTCAATTGATCCCGTTCCTTCTTTCTTATTAATTATTGTTGGCTCTGATATTCTCTTCTCCGTATCATTAATCTGTTCATTTTGGGTAATTCATTTCATTCTGAGTTTAAACATGCCACTGTTTCTCTAGTTTTTAACAGATTTTCACTTGATCCATCTTTTTTTTTTTTAATTATCACCATGTTTCATTGTTGTATGTTTTGGAACCTGCTGTTTTGTGCCTTGTCCTTTCTTTCTTTCATATGTAGCTCAAGTACCACCACTTCTACTACTCTTCCTTGCATTTCTGTAATGGGTCCTTTTCAGTCTGGATTTTTGCCCTTTGCACTCTATTAAGATAGCTCTTATAAAAATCACATATGGTCTCCAGGTCAAGGGAAAAGGTCTATATTCAGTCATTATTCTCTTTGATCTTTCTGTAACCTTCCACACAGCTGATCGTACTCTTTTGTTGGATTCACTTCATGACCTAGGATTTACAGTACTGATTCAATTCTCCTCTGGTTTACATCTTATCTCTCAGGTTGGTCATTTAATGTAGAAGCTGAAAGTCATGTATCTTGTTCATTTTCTATTTCAGCTGGGATTCATAGGGTTGTGTTCTGGGCCTTTTATTATTTTCTCTTTATATCCTAACTTCAGGAAATCTTTACAGTTAGGATGTTTCAATGCCATTTTTGCTTTGATTATATTTCTACTGACATTAAACATCATATTACAGCATGTCTTTTAGCAATTGCAGCATGGACAGAACTACTTACTTTTGCTAAAAAAAATATTTACAGCATCCAACACTTTTAATAATGTTTGAATTTATCATGTGAGGAAAGCATACAGTCTTATTCATCTTTGTCTTTTCCTTCACATACTGAGGATGCCACGGTCATGTTGATTTTTTTTGTAATATTGCCAAAATGAGTCCGTTTATTTATCTTCCACTGCTATGACCTTAGGTCAAGTCTTAGTCATTTTCTGACTTGATTATTAAAGCCTTTTTACTGGTCTTCCATTAGCTCCCCTTATTTTTCTGGCTTCCATTCAACATTCTGCTGCACTCTGGTGAGTTTTAATATGAATTTAGAGATGCTCTCCAAGGTGCTGAACCCATGCAGAGTACAGGCTTCAGCAAATTGAACAGGACCTTTAAAATTCAAAGTGAAAACCAGGAGATGTAGTGAGCATAGCATTTTCTGGTTCACTTCAGGTTGTACATTATTACAGATTGGCCCTGAAGAGGAGGGGGAAGAAACTGTCTTGCTGGAAACTGAAGGTAAGGTAACAGCATGAGTAGTCAATTGGGCGGAACCCTGAAGAGAAGTACTCATATTAGGAGGTGGGGTCTCATTTGTAATGCTGTCATACAGTAATATAGCATGGGGTGGGGGGTGGGGGAGAAAACTAGGTCCCCATTCAAATAAACACTCAAAAATCATCACTTAAGAATGCAGAAGAAGTGACTGTATTGTTTCCTCCCTGTCCATGGAGTAAGGCTAGAATTAAGTCTGTCATACTCAATAGGTGATTTCTCCTTCAAAAAGAATTCTAACTGTATAGTGCAATGTATTTACAGGTCTACCTAAGTTAATAAACCAGATATGCTTCTGGGCTTCAATTCTTTGAAACTTTGGTACCAGAAGAAAAAATAACATGGAAAAAATAGTAATCAGTTCTTATATTGTAAAAAACGAAGAATTAGCTCTACATGTTTCAACAAAGTTTTCATCAAAACAAACAATATGTGCATGCAAAATGAAACACCATGTCAAGAACATCTTTCATAAGACCACTTCAAAGCTTCATGGGATTTTTTTAATCTTTTAAGAACCTTCACTTTTTTATGATTTCCATTTTGGTGACAAAACTTACAGATATATTCTTTTTTAGTATGCCAACTGGTGTGGCAAGTTAATCTCCACCCCCCCCCCCCCCTTTCTATTTTCCTATTTACATTCTCAGTATGTGATTCGTGATACAGCTGTTACTTTGCTTGCTGTATGTAAAAAGACACAAACAAAAAACCACAGAGCTACAGTAGGATTAGCCAGAGAAGAATCCCATTCTTACCTACATCCAGCTTTATTGCACTATTTAATCCAGACATGCTGTTGAAACCTGACATGGAAAATCTGTCTTTCTTCAGTCCATCCCTCCTAAGTCAATCCTGGGGGGGGGGGGGGGCTTTGAGCAAGAGATGACAAGAAGAAGGGGTGGTTTGGGCTGAATTTCTGTAAAATATTTAAAGGAACTTTTTGGTAAGAAGTTTTGTTAACTGATGTATGCCTGCCATGTCTAGTCAAGAATTTGGAATTTCTACCTTTTTAGACTAAAACTTCTAAAATTCCAGAACTTTCGTAGAGGTTCTGGAATGCATAGTAAAGAAGTATGTTTTGTCATGTCTGGTACAATCTCAGAGTTGTGAACAGCATCTGGATATATAGCTCTGGTTCTAAAATTGTAAAATATATAGTCTGTTTTGCACACATCTCACAGTCCACCAGGAGATGTATAAACAGCAACTACTTTTCTATGAACACACATATTTTTTTCTGGGTTTTTGTAATGTTCAAGTGCATGCTTTTAATAAAAATGGAATTAATATTAAGAATTCTTCAGTAAATACTGCCTGCTCACCATTTTGAATCCAGTATGTGCCTTGAAAAATTCACTGCTATTTATAGGCCTTGTATGCACAGCATATTGAACACAGGAATAGGTAAATTGTGAAGGTTAGTTCTGGGACATGTATCAAAATGCTGACACTAGGAACTGAAGGTATCAATTAGGTTTTATGTGCAAGGCTTTATTCAGAAATAACTGCAGTAAAAAGCTGTGTCATTTGGCATACAGAATGCTGGAGTTACACCTTCCCATTTTGCAAATACCTGTGTTAGATAATCTCTTTCTAAATTAACAGCTGGGGCTGCAAAGTCTAAAAGCAGCCATGTGTCATTAACATCTGCCATCAATAAAACCCTCCTAATCAGGAAACTTCCCAAAGAGATCAAATTGTCTTTTAGAATACGTTGTTCGGTCTTTCACTGCCATATCTGACAGTGCTTATAAAAGTCTACTTTTCTTTTTGCCATATCAGCTTATTTTCTACAACAGTTGCATAATCCATAAATTGTTTTTTGCAGAAGATGATTACTGCTGTAATCGTTTGCTGTTAAAAATGAAATTGAATATAATTTTGCCAGATTGACTTAATTGCCCAAAATGCAGTATGTGCAATGATAGGATAAACATTTGTTTTTTATATTTCCTACAAAATCCTATCAGAATTTGAAGAGTAAGTTATGAGATTCCACACACACACACACACACACACACAATAGGTTTGAACTTTTATAGAATCATGGTTTTGGAAGGAAGTGTGAGGTACACCTAGTCCAACCCACTGCTATGTAGGAATATACAGCAAAAGGAGATGAGAAATAGCCATGCAATCTATGTTAAAATATTTCCAATGAAGCAGTACCCTCCAACTTCTCATAGGCCACTTTCCTGCTCTCTTCAGGGATAGAAGGACAAAGAGATAATTTTAAATTACTATTTTGAGACAGCACTCTAAAAGAAATATTAGTTATTGATATAGTATTAAGACAGATTAAAATGGGATCCCAAGTGGTCAAATTTACACAAAACCAAATGTGCCCATTTGTTTAGATGGGAATTCACCAATATGGAGATAATTATGACTAAAGTTCTGGGATGGAATATGTAGACTTGCAAAATTTTGACTGGATTCCATCACTACCTTCCAAAAAGTTTCCAAACTATTTCCCGTGAAGTAGTGTAGAGATGGAAAAAACAGTAAAGTTGGATTGCCTCCCAGAAGAGAGGATTCTTTAATTGTCTATTCACAATGCAACTGAGGGTACATCTACAAATAAAATTAATGGAGTTTGATAGCACTTTAACTTATATAGCTCAATTTTATGGAATCATGGGGCTCATACCTTTAGCCTTCTCTGCCCATAGTGCAGAAATTACAACTTCCATTATCCCACAGCATTGTGCCATGGTAGTTAAAGTGGTATCAAGCTGTATTAATCTTATAGGGTAAATATATTGAATATTTGTGCCAAGTTTAGTAAATATATTGAGTATTTGTGCCAAGTTTAGTCCAGATCCATCATTGTTTGAGTTCACAGTGCTTTCTGAATGCAGGTGAACTACTACTCCAAAACTCAATGCCAATGCCCACCAAACTCTTCCAGAATTTTCTGTTGGTCGTGAGAGTTCAGTGTGGGAAGTTTAATCCAATGCTCTTTCATTGTAGGTGAACTATAAATCCCAACAACTACAACAACCAAATGACAGAATCAACCCCCCCCCCCAACCCTACCAGTATTCAAATTTGGACATATTGGGTATTTGTGCTAGATTTGGTCCAGTGAATGAAAATGCATCCTGCATATCAGATATTTACATTATGATTAATAGCAGTAGCAAAATTACAGTTATGAAGTAGCAGTGAAAATAATTTTATGATTAGGGGTTGCCACAACATGAGGAATTGTATTAAGGGGTCGTGGCATTAGGAAAGTTGAGAGCTCTAGAATAAGAGGCACTCAGATGCGGGTGTACTTTGGGCCTGCCACCACACATGCACTCTCTTTCCAAGACAAGGAGGCACATTCAGTTGCAGACAAAAGTAAGCTTTTGTGTTGAGCAGATTTTTATACAAGGAGGGGCTTACCGTTTTGTGCTCCTGAAGAAACAGAAGACACAAAAGGAATGGAAGAAACAAATTCTATGCACAACTCTACTATCCACAATATTGTGGGTTCGTTTTTATGTCCCACTGTATTTTACACAATGCATCCTCTATACAAAATAATATGAAGGTGCAAATCTGATATGATAAATGGTAGAAAATCCAGAAGGGAAAACAGTTTGGTCTCCCATAGTACTTTATTTGCAATCTCCACTCTGTTTCTGATATATTCCAAAAACAAATTCTGGAGCAAACAGGTAAAAAAAAAAGAATTTATTAAGAGGCCCAGTTATCAAAAGGGCTTTAACATGCATTAGATTGGCTATTCATTGTTAATAAGCACTGTCAAGGCAATTATCACGGTTTGTACCTTTTTCATTCTACTTCCCTCTGATCCCATTGATTGCAATTCCCTACCTATTCAACTATTCAAGTACGTATATAGTAGTTTTCCAGCTAAGGAAGCACTCCATGTATCTGATAAAGTTTAGAAAGGTTTATGGCAAACCAAACTTGTCAGTATATGATGTAGCACAAAATTGTTGTTCGTAGAACAGGCTAGTACTACAACCCTTGGAAATTTATAAACATGATATTCTAATCACAATGAATATGCCTACCATCTCTGTTTTCCCTCTTTGTATTTGACCTATGCCCAACTTTGTATGGAGGCATACTCATTAGGCATGTGCAATCCATTAAAAATGATTTTAAACTGTGTTCAAAAGTAGGAGGCACTGGCTCTTTGTTTCTAAAGTTCCTTCTGAATTTTGGGGGCAAAAAAATCAAAACTCTAAAGAAACGGATCTTTGTAAGTACCTCAACAATGGAAATTGTGCATGCGCACTAAGGAAAACATCACTGTCAATGGAGAAACTTCAGGGGCTTCTCTCTCATTTTTTGAGCTATCCTGGTGAAACTTGTTACAGTTGTAGAACACACTTACCACTGTTAGCTCACCTATTTCAAAGTGTTTGACTTATCCATGGATTTTTGATGAATTTTCAAAGTTTTTATTTAAAAAATTAAAATAATAAAGAAAATCTGTTCCTGGTTTGAAAGTGTTATTTCCTGTTTCATTGTGTGCTCTTTACTTTGAAAGTAGTTGTTCTCTTACAGAAACTTTGTTTGTGTGGCACAAACTGCATTAAATTGGCAGAGAACAGAAATCATTGTACAGACACCATCAAGGGACATGTAGATTGACCCACTTCTTCTGGGCAGAAAGACACCATCCAAATTCAGTCAGTTTATTTTATATTTAGACTAAAACGGAGACTGCTACAGTCAGCTATTTGGGTCCTTCAGCCATCAATTAGCTACTGAGCAGATTTGCATTCTGGGAAATGTAGTTTATGGCAGGGCCTTTCACAATCTCTACCATTGGGGGCCTGGTGTTCCCAAACTACAGTTAAGATTACTGTGATTGGCCACACCCACCGCCTGCCTTCTGGCAGTCTAGCAAATATGTGGCCAAAACAATGAGATTTGAAAAGTTATCTTGGCTTTACTTTAAGTTTCCTTGACTTTACTAAAGTTGTTTAATGGTTGTGAAAATTAAACTGACCTTGGGAGACATCCTAATGTTACAGAACATTTTTAAAAAATGGGTAAGTAATTCAAATTCTAACTTCACCACCCACCACCCCCACCACCTTTCCTGCATGCCTTGGAACTCACCTTCTTGTGTCCAAATTCATATGTCCACATCCAAGTTCTGATCTTGTATCAAATTTTGCACAGCCCTAATAATCATGCCAAGTCAGATATATACAGTTTTTGGTTTGAATATATATAGACACTGAACAGCTTTGAAAGAACAAATTGCTCTTGAAACTCAAGATTAGAGTCTGATTTCCTAAGGCAAGAACTTTTCAGCATATTCAGTAACCATCTGGACTGTGGTCATACTTTTGAGGTCATATACTTTTAGTTAAAAATATCTTTAAACAATATTGATAAATGGTTAGATAGATAGCACACAATGGAAAGCTTTACAAAATATTATGCAGTATTTCCCATTATTCTTTTGAATACCCTCATTTTCATACTTCTTGATTGAAAATATATATTGGATATTAATCAAACATTATTTGTTCGCAGGGTAAAAATACACATCTGTGAGATGCAATTTTTCTTTGTAAAGGATGGTAGGCCATTGCAGCCAATAATTTTCTTTAAAAAGGTGGTTTGACTGGATGCACACAGAAATGGATTCTTGATGTACAATTCCAGAAAACAGAAAGTCACATTACACAGACCTGCAGTAAATTAGTCTATTTTTCTTACCTTGCAACTTGCTGTGCACAATGTAACCAGATCTTGTCTGCCTTACAGTGATATAAAGCAAACATGACCTAACAAAAGTCATAGGAGAGTTGCTTCAATAAAGAATTAGCATAAGGATAGGGAACTTTCAGGTATCATTTCACTTCATGGAGCTACATTATTTCTTTTCAATTGAAAAGGACACTTCGTGGAAAAACTGATGGTGGGGAAAATAAGGACACCTGGTAACTATCAGGATAATGCTGATATAACTGGGATGGTTACAGCTTTGCTCAAACAAAATGAGCTGGGGGAGAGATGTGCATATATATGTGTCACAGCCTAATTAATTCTTTGCATGGATTTCATGCAGGATGTTATAGTAGTATTAGAATATACATTTCACTGCATTCTTAAATATATTTCTATGCGAATAGCTGTAGTCTGTTTTTATCAATACGATCAATATGAAAATACTGATTTCAGTGAAATTGACTCGGATTTTCTGCTCATAGTTGCACTGCTAGTTTTTATTACTGCACTTTCTGCTGATACACATCCCCCGTGGATTCCGTCTTTTCCCCTCTTCATTGCTTTATGTTCTGTTCTCTTCTAACACCATGTTATATATTGCTGCTGCACATTTTAGAAACAGTGGCATGCAAGACAAGGGTAAATTTGTGCAACACGTAAGAGGACTTGATTCAACCAAGCACTTTCTAGTTCTTTGCTTTTAGCTCCTAACTTACATACTCATGAACATTTTACCAATAAAAATAATACTTTTGTGGTCCAGGTGACATAGATTGTTACTGAGAAAGGACACATAAGCTAGGAGAGGCTACAGCAGTTTCTTTTTGCCTGAGTGCCCATCCAGACTGCCCATATCCCAGTACCAATCTGGGTTTTTGCCAGAGATATCCAAACAACGTCTCTGGTAAAAATGAATTAATTTATAACAAACCAGGGGTTCCCTAGTTTCCCTGGTTTGTTCCAAATTAAATAAATACATGGCAAGATGTGGGTCTTAACAGGTATGGGCCCTGTGAGTATTGGATCCAGAGAGCATGTAACACGATTCCCGGGCCCTTCTGGCATGAGGAATGGTGTGCCAAGAGATGTGGGGAGGGGGCAAAGAAGCAACTTATGGCAGCCAAGTACATTTTACTTTATTTTTAGTGGTAAATTTGATGGCTTTGGGGTGGCAAATGGAAAGTCCATGGGGGGGGGGGGGGGGAGCGCATATGGCAATCCACTCCGATGCGAGTTTTTAAAACCCACTTTGGTATGGATTTTGGCACTGTCTGGAAGTGCCCTGAGGATACATGGAATGCCACCCTCTCCTGTCCTTCCCACCTCCACTGCTGAGTTAACTGAGTACACATTACTTAACCACTTTACAGCAAGTGAAGTTAGGCCCCTTCTACATTGCCATATAATCCAGATTTTCAAAGCAAATAATCCATGTTATCTGCTTTGAATTGGATTATATGTGTCAGAAAATCCAATTCAAAGCAGATAATCTGGATTTTATATGGCAGTGTAGAAGAGACCTAATATGAAACCAAAGGGAGAAAGTGGGAGGATAAAAAAAATGGGAAAATTTAATACCAGCTGAAAAAAACAGGACAACAGAAAAGTAATATGGACCGTCTCTGCCAATGTGTTACAGTTGGAGAGTACGCAATCATTCACAGAATAATTTGAGGGAGATTTGCACCATCATGTCAGAAAAGGAACCTTTTACCACATATAGCAAATTTTAGACAGGAGAAGTGTGATATCTTTTTTCTCACTTCCTAATATCTTTGGCTGAAATGGCCTTAACAAAATTTACTTGAGGTTTGAAAAAAAAATTCTTATTGATAGATACAGGGATTGCCATGGGATATCCTATGACTCCAAAGATAGCCAAAGTATACATGGAGAGGTCTGAAAGTAAAATCACCTGTCAGTTTTGAAAAACAACTTTTATTTTGGGTTGGATTTTAGATGATGTTTTTATGTTTTGAGAAACATGAAACTAATCTCATACAATTCTTATAGGAGCCAAATCTGTAGTTAGATTTCATATTGGTTTATATGGGCTCTAGGTAAAGATAAAGGTTTTCCCCGACATTAAATCCAGTCATGTCTAACTCTGGGGGATGGTGCTCATCTCCATTTCTAAGTCGAAGAGCCAGTGTTGTCTGTAGACACCTCCAAGGTCATGTGGCCAGCATGACTGAATGGAGCACTGTTACCTTCCCATTGGAGAAGTACCTATTGATCTACTCACATTTACATGTGTTCTATCTGCTAGGTTGGCAGAAGCTGGACTAACAGCGGGAGCTCACACCACTCCTCGAATTTGAACCTGCAATCTTTTGATCAGCAAGTTCAGCAGCTCAGTGTTTAAACCCACTATATAATTTTTCATTTAGATTTCTATTTCTATTTATGTTATGACCCTGAAAAGCAGTCCCCAAGTTACAAACAAGATAGGATCTGTAGGTTTGTTCTTAAGTTGAATTTGTAAGTTGGAACAGGTACATTTTTATGTGTAGCTCCAGCCAAAATATATATTTGTTAGCTTTGGATAGCATAGCAAAGGGTTACAACCCCTGTGGTGTTTGTTTTGCTATTTATGCTCCTGTTCAGAAGGTTTCACCTGATTTTCTGTCTCTGTGATAACTGGATTTTGAAAATATGGCTTGTTGTGGAAACAAGGATTGTTGACAAAGCTTCAGTGAATACACCTTTTCCTCATGATGACTTTTTCAGGAGTGAATTTCCCTTCCAAGGGAAATTACCTTCAAAGATTTCTCTCACTTCCTGTTATCTTACCCCCATTCTTAACTATGAATCATTTGTAAGGCATATGTTTGTAATTCAGGCACTGGCTGTGTATGCATTAGGCTCTTCCCCCCCCCCCCAATAAAAACAAATAATTAAAAAAACCACCCACTGGGCACTTGGACATTTACTTTCCTCTTCTCCCTTTTCTAATAATACACCATCCTTTTCGCAATATGCATTTTGCTCACTGGAGGGAAGGATATTAGTGGCTCAGATGAAGTACTTTGGCCACATACTGAGAAGATAGGAGAGTCTGGATAAGATAATGATGCTGGGGAAAATGGAAGGAAAAAGGAAGAGAAGCCAACCAGTGGCAAGATGGTTGGTTGTTATCCTTGAAGTGAATGGCTTGACCTTGAAGAAGCTGGGGGTGGTGACAGAGCTGGGGGTGATGAGCTCTGGCATGGGCTGGTCCATGAGGTCACAAAAAGTCAGAAACTGGGTTGTATGTTTTTCGGGCTGTATGGCCATGTTCTAGAAGCATTTCCATAAAGCCCAAAAAACCTACAACAACCCAAAGATTCCAGCCATGAAAGCCTTCAACAATACAAAGTCAGAAGTGACTGAATGAATAAAAAACATTTTGCCAAAACAGCCCCATAACCTTGAATGACAGTTCTCAGAAATCAACATCAACATTCATTATAACATGTGTGCACCAAATATGTTAGTCAGTCTGTATATTTTATAGTATATGTACCACATACTATAGGAAAATCTATTAAAAAATTATGTATTTTTTTAAGTTGGTCCCACAACAGGGTCAGATTGAGAACAGATCCTGACAAATTCTGCTCCCACTCCCATTTTTCTGTATAACACATATAAAGAGAATGGCTGGCAGAGAAAGAGAATATAAGAACACTTATTGGAGCTTACAAGACATTATTGTCCTTGATACATGGTCTGGCAGCAATATATATGAAAACAATTTACACAGGTATATGGGAAAGAGGGATATTTTGCATTAGTTTTGTATGGAGTTGAATAAGTGTATAATTCATAAGTCTTCATACTTTCTATAACATAAATGCATCCTTCCTCTTAATCGCTTTCTAGCTGGTACACCATTAAGAATGACAGATGTTGCAGACTGACTTGGAATACCTCTAGCAGCCTGAATTTTACTGGGAATGAAAATACAAAAGGAGCTATCAAGGTGTGAGGCACTTCTGAAAAGTAAGACTATCAGGCCATTAATCAAATACATTTAAATTATCTAGAATGACAGGGATCAAGAGCTAGGGAAGCAAAAGAGAGAACCAGTACTTCTCAATCAAGGTAATCACTGTTCTGATGAGAAAAGTTTTAAAAAGACAACTTTACCTCTGAGAAGTTAACTTAAATTTTGTTAATCCTGCAAGTAAGTTCTTATCATAAAAATAATTTTAATACCAGAGATTCATTAAATAGGCTGGTAAAGTGATTTTGATCACAAAAGCTAACAAGACAAAGTCTTTCAAGTCCCGAATATATAATTTAAGTTCCAGCTGCCACTTAGGGGAATGCTGATTTAATCTTGACTTTTAAAAACCTCACCTGGTAAGCATACTGATAGGAAAGTGAGTGAGGTCCTTCCTCATTTTGCAAAATCGGGGGTGGGGCAGAGGGGAGGGGAGTCTTGTTGCTATGATTCATGAAGTGAGATAGATATATTTGGCAAGGCCACTAAAAATAGATCAAACCAAAGAAAATGTTATTCCCATAGAGGCTATAGGTTGGTGGTTCTCAACCTGTGGGTCTCCAGCCAGTTTACCAGATGTTAGGATTACTGGGAGTTGAAGGCCAAAACATCTGGGGCCCCACAGGTTGAGAACCACTGCTATAGGTGAACCTAAAAATAGTTTAATTTCTTACATAATCATTTCCGCAGGTAGGATGTTACTCCCTTTTATCAAAAATACTACCTGCTTTTTTTTCCTAGCATCTCAACATTTGAAGCTAATTTTCCATTTTTTAAAAAAAGGAACAGTCTTATCATGTCTTAGCATTTTAGATTGGGAAGACATTCAAGAATGTATGAATGCCTTGTCAAATTAGGCTAATGAGCCATTGGATTCAGCTTATTTTTTTGCATTTACAAGCAGTAGTCTCTGGTGTCTCTCAAACCTCACATGAAGATCATGATGGCAAGCTCATGCTAATCAGTTCCTATTACTCATATTAGAAATTGTACTGCCCTGTAATTACTTTCTGACAATCTTGTCAGTTTGTCATATGTGGATTTGAATAATACCATAATTCTTTAAAATCCTATTTAAGTAGAAACCTTTATTGCATTTTTGTGGTGGTGTATCACAACTATTTGTAATAGATTTTAACAATTGCAAATCTAAACCACTATGCATGGTGTGTCTTAGAAAATAAGAGCCATGGTGATGCAATGGGTTAAACACTTGTGCTGGTTGAACTGCAGACCTGAAGGTCAGTAGTTCAAATCCATGAGATGGGGTGAGCTTCCACAGGATGGTAATACATCCGGGCATCCCCTGGGAAATGTCTCTACAGGTGGCCAATTCTCTCACACCAGAAGTGACTTGAAGTTTCTCAAGTCGCTTCTGACATGATAAAAAAAGTATTTGAAAATTCCTGTCACCTGATTTGAGGAGCCTCCCTCCAAAAAAAAAAAACCCCATCTCAATTATTTTGTTCACTGTATCACTGAATGTTACATCAGTTGTTGGTGGTACCTGGATCCAGGCCCGTAGCCAGGATTTCGTTTCGGGGGGGGCTAAAAAATTTTCAGGGGGGGGTTTCGGGGGGGGCTGAGTTTCGGGGGGGGGCTGAGTCTGAGTGAAAGAGGGTATACCCTAGCAAACCTTTTGTATCATTACCCCAATACCCCCATACATATGGGATATATTGAGAATGGTGATCAAATCATGATATTAATAAACATAACAGTTTAAATAATGCACCAGTAAGGCCTTTTCGCGAACCACCATGAGAATTTCGGGGGGGGCTGAAGCCCCCCGAGCCCCCCCCCCTGGCTACATGCCTGCCTGGATCAATTATGGCTAACAGCTTGAAGAGACAATTATGTTGGAGAACGGGGACTGGCCATTTTAGAGCAAAGATGATCATAAGTAAAGGGTAAAGAGGAGGAGAATTTCAGAACATTTCAACCTTGATAGGCAGAAATCATATTCTGCTTATCAAACATCCTCCTGGGTTGCCATAAAGTTTTTGGAAATTAGCTTGGTCTCAGGTGTTTAACAGGTGATATATAAAAACTGTAATTGCTATATCTCATTTCTACAAGCTTGTTACTGTCAACAGACTAATTCCCCAACAACCCTTTTCTTTTAATGTTAAGTACTGTCAGTGTAAGTTAGCACTTCCCTCTTCATTACTATAATCTATAACAATATTCCTCCAGGACTGAAAAACTGCATTTCTCCACTGCTTGCAAAACTATACTTAATACACATTTGGATTCTTGTCCTCTCAAAGAGAATAATCTCCCGGAACCTGAGGCATTTCAATTCTTTCTCTCTCGCTTCCTACCTCTCTCTCGCCAATTTCTTATATGCTTATTTCTTTTCCACCTTCAATTTGATTGCTGATTAACAGGACTGAACTGAAATGGGAGTCCCTCAAAGTGCAATCCATTTCGCTATTATCCAGGGGGTGCAAAAGCAATGAAAACTTTGTAGGCTTACTCTCACTGTTGATGCAGCTAAATGGAATTACCTATCTTGTAAGTGAAAAATGGTTGGGAATTTAGAGTGGATGAACTTCAAATGTATCCACACTACACTACATAGTTGTAGCACTTTAGTTCCACTTTAAGAGCTACAATGCAATCATTTGGACTCATGGGGTTTGTAGTTTAATGAAATAATTTGGAGTATATTCAAAATAGCTCTGGTGGTGTACGTCAGCATATTGCAGTAGAGTTCACCAAATAACATGCTCTAGCATAGAGCCATGACTATTAAAATGATATCAAACTGCTTTATTTATAAAGTGCAGGTGATAGATTCAATTAAATCACTAGTATAGTTTCTCACTGCTAGGTAAGATGATGGGAAAGGATTTGCTGATATTTTTATTGTTGTTTATTTAGTGGTTATTTTCCACATTTGGGACATTTTGGTGAAAATTTTGTAAAGCTTTTTCCCGTCACAAAAAAACATAAAAACAACCTGAGTGTGTGTGCTGGTGGTATTTTTTTGCACTTATACAGGACCCCCCCCCCCCATCTTACAATAGTTCACAATATTATGAAGGATATCCTTTCTTTACAAAGATTGCTTCTTTAAAAGACCATCACATCATATTTTGGCATTTGGGAGACTTTCCCCTTTATAATACAAATTAGAATGAAGTATAAGTTCATAGAGGAATTTATCATCTTACTTTCTTTAGTATGCTGCTGGAATAATGCATTGAATTGCCTTGGTCTCCTCCCTTATTGTTTTCATGTGAAAAGTAACATCTGAAAAAGATGGGTTTTTATTAGTATGGAAGCCTTCCATGTTAGGCAATCTCAGTTTTTTGAATTCAGTTTTTTTTTTTTGCTTACATGGAGAGTGTCAATATGAGCAAGAAACTCTTGGCTTGGGATGCATCTATACTTATCAAAATAATCTGGAGTACTATATCTGTTGAGATGGCTGACTGGACTGAGGGCACATTGGGACTGCTGTCACTGCTGCTGAATCACTGGCCCAAAGTAGGTCCTTGGTAGAGCCTTGCTGGTGATGCCACTTCTAGTGAGATCATAACTACTAGTAACAAGACCAGTAGAAGTTATGTTGCCAGAAGGCCTCTATTGCCAAACTGCTTCTAGAAAGAGACATAGTAGTAAGACTATCAGATATATGGCCACTAGGTTGCACCAGATCCAGCTGATCACACCTCCAACACCCTGGGATAACTCTAGAGCTATCCTGGGAACTGCCGAGTAAGTTCATTTCCTCATGTACTAGATTAATCACAGGAAAGAACACTTTGGTTGCAAATCTAACCATGTGCCATGTGAGTTCCCTACACCAGTTGTAAATAAGTCCATTTTATTTGCTCAGAGTAGACACATTCTTATATGTGTGGGTTTCCATATCATAAGGGGAGCAGGTAAAGCTTCACTGTTGAAGAAGGTGAGGTAAGTATAATGCCTACATAAGGCTTATATTTGTCTGATTGTTGAGCACTATATCCATTTAAAATGAAATACAATGAACTAATTCAAAAATTATACTGTTAACAACTGTGAACTGTTATAAAAACCAAGGTGGTGTTGTACAAGAAGAAATGAGAAACAGATGTGACCTTAATGAAGGCTCTTAGTACAAAGCAAATCATGCTGAGTTTACCAAAGCAAATTGAGTCCAAACTCATGTATAATGAAGAAAGTACTACATAGTAATAGTGCTACACTGATTTAATGAAGAAAGCCTTCGATTAAGTTTAGATAACAATATAATTATCTGCAGGAACCAAAACAGATACGAAGGACTTTAGGCAAGTTGTCCCTACTGTCTTACATAGATCATTACCTGCACAAGTGAAGTTAGAAGGTTACCATAATTAAAAAATCAACCTGCTGTGAAGTTAAAACTCCAGTGCCAATTTCCTACAAGTTTACATTTATTCCAGTGAAATCTTTCTGCCATTGTTCTTAAGTCATGTTCTTGAGGTCAATAGTTTTAAGTTGAAGTGGGAAATTTATTAACTAGTAGAGGCAGTTTCGTTTACCAAAACAAGTTGAAATAATTGACAGACTAACACATTCCTTAATTTGCTTCTTTTGGTTCCAACTTCTTTCCATTTGTCAATCTGATTTATTTCAAAACCATGAGAATTCTAAATTTGATTCACACAGAACCTACAAAATTTACATTTCAGTACACAGTAAGATATACTTTGAAATATACTAAATATAGTATGTTTCTGCTCATTGCTCTTTTTATTAGGGATAAGTGAAAATTTCAATTCATTTCTACAATAATATACCAAACTTTGTTAATACCTTTATCAATTTAAAGGAAATTAATTGAGATTGTATTTTTAAAATACTTATGAGGGCAATTGAAACTGAGGAATCCAGTTCGGTTGATATAAAATCAAATTCTGGGTCAATAATGACAGCACTCCAAACATAGTAGTGTCTAATGGCAGGATAAGGCCACACAGGACAGAAATGGGTAGAAATCCAATGGAATATCTCACTCAAAAAGATCAAGACCTTACTTGAGGCCTCTTACATCTCCTTGCAAGAAAACTTTCAGGGCACTTCCAGACAGCACTCAATCATGGGTTTTGGTGAGGGGCGAAAAATCCCGGGACTTCAGGAGAGGTCCATATACAGACCTGTTGGTCCCAGGATTTCTGCCTCCATTTTCCAGACTTGATGCTTTCTTCCAAGATTTAGAGGTTGTTAAGATGGCCACTGTAGGACTTCCACCAGAAACTGACAGTTTTTTTTTTAAAAAAAAAACCTGTGAGATGCCGATGTGAGGAGATTCAGTTATGCGGATCACCACAAAAGTTCCATTCTATGGCAGGCCAGAGAAACTGTGCCCTCCACATGTTTCATACAGTTTCTTGTACACAAACAAAGTTTAAAGCGTAGGTGAGCACTACACAATGAAGTGAGCACTACACAATGAAACAGGAACACACACTTTTAAGTCATGAAAAGGCTTAAATTATCTACTATTTTTAGAGCCTGGCTGCCTGGTCATCTGTCCAAACAGATTTGGTTGTGAACTTGTGGCATCAAACAATAGATTGCTGTTCCTGATTGCTCTTCTTGTGAAAAAATGTACAACATTAATTAGGGGGCCACAACTTTGTCCTGGCCAGAGAAAATGTGCCCTCCAGATATTTCATGAAGTTTCTGGCACACAAACAAAGTTTTTGCCTTCTACTCAAGTGTCACCTTTTTAGGAACTGATGGATCAGAAACAAGCATCTAAAAACTGGAAGCAAATCCAGATAAAAAATCCAGTGATTTCTGATTGCAGGGACATACAGACATGCGAAGATCCACATACTTGGCTCAAAACCATGATATTCCTGCACCTGAAAATCTCACGTCTTTTGCTTTTTGTAGTGATTGCTTCTGGGTTTACAGTGAGTGGTGTCTGGCCACCCTCCTGTTTACTGCAGAAGCTCCTGGAATAAAGATATTGTCTGGATGGCCCCTCAGACTCCGTTTCTTCAAAATAAAGTTGGAAGTTTAAGGCATCTATGCTCATGTGCCTGTGGCACAAAATGTTTAAAGGGTATTTTTCATGTTCAGGGGTCTTGGGTTCTCCATTGGTACTTAGGCTTGTTATTGTAGTTGAATTTAAATCTAGGACCATGGATAAGATGAGTCATGCCCAGTGGCCATTTAAACTAGACCCAAGTAGACCAGGGCAGAATAATTGCTCACCAGGATGAAGACAAGTCACAGATGTTTATTCAATCTGGTCAGAAAGGATGCAAGTACAAGTGGATTCTTTCAAGAGTACAAGTATAACAGAGACACAAGGCTTGATTTGGCAGCTATTTAAACATCTCTCTCCCTTCCCTGATTAGCCAAAAGAAGGGCCAGTTTGGATCCGCAGCCTGATTGCCTGAGGCTCTGCTGACATTGCTGCCTCCAGTTGCAGACTACCTCTAGTGGGAAGGAGCTGACAGAGTATCTCCTGTCTGGGAGGGCCTATCAGCTGTGGGAGGCATCCCCATGGGATGAGGTGAGTTCTGGAAAATCCATGCCCATATTAGAAAATGCTAATGAGTTTCCAAGTAGCTTAATTGTCCAGTTTCAGGTGATGGGAAAATGCTTTGGGAAAACAAAGACATGAGACCCAGGAACAAAAGGTGATGATCTCTTCAATCATGTCTTGGGTTTGAAATAATGAAGTCCACAAATGTACGTATCTTTAAGCTGCTTTTTCAGCAGTCAGCAATCTCTCAGCCCAAGTGGAGTACTTGGCTGGACAAACATAGACTGGCATTATCGGATTGGACACGAAAACTGTCTACTGTTCCATACATACACATAATGAGTCCTGATTATCGTCCTAGCCAGGGAATTCACTCAGCCTTTCCTGCCCAGGAAATGTCTCTGAAAGATGGTTGAAAGCTGGATTCATCTGGTTATAGCTTGGTATGCATTTCATATATTATATTATAGAAATAGTATCAAATAGTACAAATTAGGAAGAAAATTGAAATGAAAATATACAGTTTATTAAAGGGTTCAAACAATGTAGCCTTTGTGGGGGAGTCGCCATCACTAGTCTATCCTTCTTCTCCATAATTGTGGAACTTCAGAAAAGAATTTTAAAGAAATTAAAATTATATTTCTATTCTTATGCTCTTGGAGAAATTATAAATTGTTGGGGTGTGGTGTGGTATCATGTTCAACAACAGCATCAGTATTGCTTTCTCAGAGTCTTGACACAAAGGGCTGTGAGTGCTTACTATATTCATGAATTATGACAGTATGTTGTTTCATAAGACTATGTAGTCATAAATAATACATTTTATAATAACTTGTCTTCACTATTTGTATTGTTTTATATCAACTTACTTTCTGAAAGTAATCAGTCTTCTCTCACACACACATTTACACATGAGACCAAAACTATTTTGAAATTGCTGAAACATTTTCCTTTGTTACAGTCAAGAGCCAAAGTTACATAGTAATTTGAGTGTGGGGCAAAACTCCAGGAGACTAGGGTTCAAATCACCACTGAGCTACGGAAACCCACTGGGTGATCTTGGGAAGGTCACACTCTCCCAGCCACAGATGGAGGCAAGGGCAAAACTCCTGTGAACAAAACCTGCTAAGGAAATCTTGTTATAAGACCAGAAATAACTTGATGCCACACAACAGCAACAAACCGTTAACAAACTGAAATATGCTAGTCTAAAGGGGGATTTACCAGTATCAATAGCAGTATTGCTTGACTGGTTTATTTAAAGTAAGCAATCCAATCATAGCATTTCCAGAAAACCAACCCATCTGATTGCCAATGTCTTTAATTTCAGTCTGATTTGGTTGAAGAATTATTTTTGCCATTTGTTCCTTGGCATTTCTCATTCTGTTCCAGTAATGTATTTCAAAGTGCACCTAATTTTATATTTCTGATGGTTTCAAAGCATTCTATAACTATAGAGTTTAATTGCACCCCAGTAGCATGTTTCCTTTGTATGAAACATTACATTGAACTGTCTACAAATTATATGGTGCCCATTATTACTGGCTGTGAAACCATTTCTCAAGTGCCCACATTAATAGGGTGCTTAATAACTTGAAGAAATAGCACTGTAAGAAAATTAGAAATCATAAATAATTTCAGGGGGTAGGAAATGAAAAAAAGAGATAGCAGTAGGTAGGATTGAAGGGACCAGCAATTTAATAAAGGAAAGCAACATAAAATATTAGATACAAAACCACAGAGAGTATTTCTGTTGAGATATTCAGTGATAATCCAGATGAGGTATCAAGATGATACAATTAAAGTCCCACTATGTTAGGGTTCTGATTTGGATTGGGCCCCTTGCACTTCAGATTTAAGGATGAAGAATACATAGATGTTGGCCTTGCACATAAATTCTACATAAACTATATCCACATTGCAGAATTACAGCAGTTTGAAACCACATTAATTGCAATGGCTCAATGCCATAAAATTCTAGGATTTGTGGTTTTAACCTTTCTATCTGAAAGCTCTGGTGCCACTCAAAGTACACATCTGAGAATTCCATAGGAAGGAATTACGGCATTTCAAGTGCTGTCAAATTGCTGTAATTCTAGAGTTTGGATGGAAGGTCTGACTCACCTTTAGATCTGCCTGAGTTTTACCCACTAATTTTATCTCCACCATGAAACTTCTAAGTTTTCTTCTCAATGCGATCTGAATAGATTTCATGGAGTAGCAAACTCAACTAAGTCAAGGTTCATATGCCTAAAAGGAATAAGATCCTGCAAACATCTCTCCCATCGCCTCCAATAACAAATTAAATTGATACTTATTTGCTCCTTAAGTCAATTGCATGCCTTAATTTGCTGCCTAAAGTCAGCTCACAGAATGGCAGTTTTAGTCCTTCTGTCATATATCCCTTAAGATATTGGCTTCCCTTTCCCCAGTATTCCACAGCATTTCCTCAAATGTAGATTGGGCTGATCCTTGAGACTCTTGGTCATAAAAAGGTTCAGAGGAAAAAAGACAGTAGTCAAAAGAAAAAAAGAGGGATTATTTATTTATTTATTTATTTAAAAGTTTTGTATACCGACCTTCTCACCTCTCTTGAGGGACTCAGACCGGTTTCCAACCATAAAATCACATACAATCAATAATACATCATAATTCATATTACAATAAAACACTAAAACAGCAATTACATTCAATAACTACAATGGTCAGTCGTCCTACTAAAAGCATTGTTCATCATACTCCATCCATATCTCAGGGTGTTGGCTCACTCATCGAATGCCTGTCTCCGTAACCATGTCTTCACCTGTTTCCTGAATGTCAGGATAGAAGGGGCAGTTCTGATCTCCAGTGGGAGAGAGTTCCAGAGTTGCAGGGCCACCACCGAGAAGGCCCTGTCCCTCGTCCCCACCAGACGCGCTTGCGAGGCCGGTGGGACCGAGAGCAGGGCCTCTCCAGACGATCTTAATAATCTTGATGGTTCATAGGGGAGAATACGTTCGGAGAGGTAAACAGGGCCAGAGTCGTTTAGGGCTTTATAGGTTAACACCAGCACTTTGAATTGTGCTCGGAAGCTAATTGGCAGCCAGTGGAGCTGGGATTGTCAAAGAGTTTTCAATGGCCACCCCTACAGTTTTTTAACTGATGTGTGGAGCAAAAGAAACAAAAACAAAAACCTCTTACACAAATTCTTTAAAGAAATCTCAACAAACTGTAATGAACTTTTAGATTATTACTAGGTAATTGCAAGTTTTCCTATAGTTATATGGTATGTTGTAAAACCCATGGAAAGTATTGTACTATCTATACCAAATTCCACATAGTGGAGAATACAAATACATATATGTACTTCAGTCCTGCTTCCTGGAATGTAGTTTCATCCATGCACAGGTTCTTGACCTAAATCATTTTTTTTGTTGGAATCCATATTGTGCATAACAAGGAATGATGCAGTATAATTATTTTCAGAAGCGAGTAAACATTTTGTCTTGCTTCAAGCAAAAGGTAAGACGGTATGGATTTGTTGTCAAAGGCTTTCATGGTCGGGATAACTGGGTTGCTATGAGTCTTCTGGGCTGTATGGCCATGTTCCAGGAGCATTCGCTCCTGACGTTTTGCCCATATCTGTGGCAGGCATCTTCTGAGGTTGCAAGGTCTGTTGGAAACTAGGCAAGTAGGGTTTATATATCTGTGGAATGTCCAGGGTGGGAGAAAGAGCTCTTGTCTCTTTGAATCAAGTGTGAATGTTGCAATTGGCCACCTTGATTAGCATTTAATGGCCTTGCAGCTTCATAGCTTAGCTGCTTCCTGCCTGGGGGAATCCTTTGTTGGGAGGTGTTAGCTGGCTCTGGTTGTTTCCTGTCTGGTATTCCCCTGTTTTTGAGTGTTGCTCTTTATTTACTGTCCTGATTTTAGAGTTTTTAAATATGGGTAGCCACATTTTGTTCATTTTCATTGGTTTTTTTCCCTTTTCTGTTGAAATTGTCCACATGCTTGTGGATTTCAGTTGCTTCTCTGGTTGCTTCTCTGTTGCTTCTCTGGTTGTTACAGTGATCCAGCATTCCTGTGTTCTCTAATAATATGCTGTGCCCAGGTTGGTCCATCAAGTGCTCTGCTATGGCTGGCTTTGCAGGTTGAATTAGTTTTCAGTGCCTTTCATGTTCAGTTTTTTTGGTGGTCCCTAATTGTCCACAGCTGCATTGTATATGGTAGACTCCTGCAGAGATGAGAGTATCTCTCTTGTCCTTTGCTGAACATAGCATTTGTTGGATTTTCTTAATGTGTCTATAGATAGTTTGTAGGCTGTGTTTCTTCATTAGCTTCCCTGTGTGGTCAGTGGTTCCTTTGATGTATGGTAAGAACACTTTTCCTCTGGGTGAATCTTTGTCTTTACTGTCTTGGTCTTCTATTTCTTTTTATGTCTGTGGTGAAGTTCCATTGGCCTATGGAGCCTATGGATTGTTTGATACTGTTATTAGATTGTGCTATATTGTAGACATAATATTTTATACTAAAACATTGCAATATTTTAAATTATTTGTTAATAAGAATTACAATTAGCAAATGTTTACGTATATTGTTTTGCTACACCCAACTGGAATATGTATTTATTTCAGCTATTGGTCTGTCATCTCCCAGAAAGGCCCCAGTGAATGTACAATGGCTAAAATGTTTCAGACATTAAATACATGAATAAAAACCTCTAAAACGTGACTAAAGACAAGTTGAAAGCCACAATTTAAAAAGCTAGAGGAGACAATGAACAGACAGAAATTGATAATTCATATCTTAAGTAAATCCCATTAATCTTTTAGATCTACTCTACTTAGGATTTACCAGGAACATTTAGCCCAACATCTGAAAATGTAAGAGAAATCTCACAGGAAATGATGAAGGGTACATCTAGTGTAGTATGCCCTTGCCCAAAGAAGTCATTCACTGATGCATTAGTCATGAGAAAAGCACTCTTATGGATGAATAATTGGTTAAAATGGCAAGAAAAAAAGGTTAGATGCTGCAAAGGGTTAAAGGAAGAGCCACATGTTGTCTATTTTCTAAAAAATTCAGCATAAGAAATGGAAGCATTAATAGCACCAGTAATTGTTGTCTAAAGAAATGTTTGCACTAATAATTTGTAAACTCTTATGCATAGATCTTACAATTCATTCTCTCTCTAGCAACTAAGAATAAAAAATATAGTAGATCCTGTGATAAAGTTGATCCTGAGATAATCTTGAGATTATGATTTCATCATCATCATCATCATCATCATGATTTTGTTGTTATTGTTTAGAGATCTTGACTGAGTGTCCAAATCATTCATTCCTTTCCATTTGTTTCTTTTCCCCTCTCCTTGGAGATGACATGATGAGCTCCGCAGCCAATAATTTCTTCTTTCTGTGTTTCTGAACAAGAATTAATGCACTCAGTCTTGAACAGAGCGTAGTTCATCTCAACATTTGATGATTATATGGTGCTATACATCACCACATGATAGATCAGTCACTCTTTGCCACTTTGCTAAGATCATAGCTCAGATCTTGATGTATGATAAGCAAACCTAGACTGCATGATACAGTAATGGAACTGAACTACATAAATCTATGTGTAATTCAATTCTTATCACAATAACCCCTAACCACAGCTTAGTCTTGGGGACTTTTTGTACTGCTTCCAATGGAACACCAGATAGCAAGTCATGAGGCAGATTCCCAGTGTACAATACATAAAAACAGGGTCAGTAAAAAGACATGAAAGTAACAAGCTACTCTAGGAATAAAATTAACTAGTCCAGCTGCTGACATAAATTGCACTTCTCCTACTGAATACAGCTCTTAATGCTTGCCATTTAATCAATTCTGCAGCACCTCATTAATCCTCTCATATAAGATTCTAAATATTCATTAAGAAATGCAACTAGGACAGGTTAAAAATGTTCAGGTGGACTGAAAATATTGCTCTTTACTTTCAATCTGCATGCACATTTACATTTCTGTGAGATCAAAGATAACCTTGAGCAAATGAAATGATATCTTTTTTATTGGATCAACTAATCATTTCTGATATTGTTCAAGCAAGCCTTTGAACTATATGCTCTCTATCAGGCACAGTCACTCAAAGGACGAAATGAAATAACCCAAATTATTTTGTAAAAGTCCAAGAACAAAGACTCTCATAATGGGTGACATTACTGTAATTCGGAGCATAGGGATAAAGCATGTTGCAACTAATACATGTAAAAACATTTTTGTATATTTATTTATTGAAAAAATAAGCTGTTTTAGGATGGAACAATAAGAGTGAAAAGACTTCAACCCTTTTTGTCAGCTAGAGAAAGTCACCTAGTGGGCTTCCATGGCTGAATAGTGATTTGACCATCCAATAATTACACCACTGGTGCTCATGTTGTTGTTTTTCATTCATTTGCTTCCAACTCTTCCTGACCTCATGGACCAGACCACACCAGAACTCCCTGTCGGCTATCACCACCCCCAGATCCTTCAAGGTCAAGGCAGTCACTTCAAGGATACCATCCATACATCTTGCCCTTGATCGGCCCCTCTTCCTTTCCCCTTCCGTTTTCCCCAGCATCATTATCTTCCCCAAGCTTTCCTGGCTTCTTATTATGTGGCCAAAGTACTTCATCTTTGCCTCTAAAATCCTTCCATCCAGTAAGCAGTTGGGCACTACTTCCTGGAGTATGGACTGGTTGGATCTTCTTGCGGTTCAAGACACTCAGAATTTTCCTCCAACACCACAGTTCAAAAGTGTCTGTCTTCCTTCACTCAACCTTCCTTATGGTCCAACTCTTGCATCCATAGGTTACTATGGGGAATACCACTGCTTTAACTATGTGGACTTTTGTTGTCAGTGTGATGTATATTATCGAGATTGGTCATTGCTCTCCTTCCAAGAAATAAACGTCTTCTGATTTCCTGGCTGCAGTCTGTGCAGTAATCTTCATGCCTAGAAATACAAAATCTGTCACTGCCTCCACGTTTTATCTCTCTATTTGCCAGTTGTCAGTCAGTCTTGTTGCCATAATCATGTTTTTTTATATTTAACTACAACCCAGCTTTTGCACTTTCTTCTTTTACCTTGGTTATAAGGCTCCTCAGGTCTTCCTTGCTTTCAGCATCAAAGCACTTATGTTAGGCATACTAATAATATCAAATCTGAGATATGCATATGAACAGAAGCCACAACAAACTCCTCCTTCCCTTCCCTTTTCTGACCACTCTCTTCTCTCTCTTAATTCTCTTTTGAATTTTTGAAATTTCCTACTTTTCTTTGATTATATTGTTCCCCCTCTTTC
Organism: Anolis sagrei; assembly: GCF_037176765.1. Taxonomy (NCBI): domain Eukaryota; kingdom Metazoa; phylum Chordata; class Lepidosauria; order Squamata; family Anolidae; genus Anolis; species Anolis sagrei. The sequence continues at coordinate 52,034,409 of NC_090024.1, read as the reverse complement.
AGTGTATTATTTCTGTTTTTAGTGTTTAGTTAATTTGCAATAAATATCATTTTAAAAAAAATCTGAGATGTGCATGAATGTGCATTGAATTGTGGTCACTGCATTAAATGATACATATTAAGGTACTGGCTGCCTAAATACTCTGAAGGCACCAGATATTTTTTTTTATCTTGAAGGCTGGATCAAGTGGGACCTGTCTAATACTGGGGAGCAGGACCATCACAAAGTTGCAAGTGCTCTCAGCCAGGCCTGCACAGCTTGTGGCCCTTTGGGTATTTGGGACTCTCACTCTCAGAAGCCCTAACCAGCTTGGCCAATGGTAAGAAATTCTGGGAGCAAAAACATGGAGGGTCACATTTTGTGCAGGCTTGGTCTGGGCTGTATTTCAAAGGAAGGCAATGGCAAGCCAACTAGGAGGAATCCTTGCCAGAAAAAAAACCCCTATGAAATTATTGGTGCCACCATAAGTCAACAAGCAGTTTGAATACACACACACACACACACACACACACATTTAAGTTTTGTTTTTTATTTACTGTTATAATTTTAGAGGTTTTTTTTAGTACTGGTAGCCAAATTTTGTTCATTTTCATGGTTTTTTCCTTTCTGTTGAAATTGTCCACATGCTTGTGGACTTCAGTGGCTTCTCTGTGTAGCCTGTCATGGTAGTTGTTAGAGTGGTTCAGCATTTCTGTGTTCTACATGTGGACCACCAAACACAGCGCCCAAACACGCATTAAGGAACATGAAAGGCACTGCAGACTAATTCAGCCAGAGAAGTCAGCCATAGCAGAGCACCTGATGAATCAACCTGGACACAGCATATTATTCGAGAACACAGACATTATTATCCTGCCTTTCTTCCAGTATATGACCTAGGTGACCATATCTGTTTAAATTGTAATAATTAGTTTTTTAAAAACATGTCTATAAACATCAACCAGTACAAGCATATAATATGAATATCTGTGTCAATTTTATTTCTGTTTTGGAAAGCAATGGTGGAGATCACACACAGGGACCAGGAGCAAATACTTTTTGATGACTAGAGATGTTGGCATCATCTTCCAGAACAAAAAAAAAATTGAGTTCAATGCAGGCACATCTAGAAATCTGAGGAGTACCATATGTGGCCAAACTAGTTAATCCAATAATGCTTCATTATAGTAAGTTAATAAACTTTCTTGCATACAAACTGAATTTCACAAATAAAAGAACTCCTGAGGAAGAATTCAACAATTTTTCATAAAACAAGGTAAGTGCTTTCCTTTTTGTGTTTGTTTGTTTTTCCTCTGAGAAATAAAATATATCTGTTCATATTACAATTCCGTTATGGGGAATTCAAATAAAATTAACCAGCAGGTTGTACTGCAAAAAATCATTTTAGTGAGCACCAAAAGGCATTACTTAGCATTATTTAATATCCCCAATAATATTTTACAGGTCTGTAAACTATATGGGTGACTTAAAAATACCACTTGGGGAATGTATTTTAGGAATAGGTTGATTTCACCCTGACTTCCTTCATTAATTTTCTGTTTTTGAAATAAAATGGTTCTGCCTTTGGGAATCGTTTTTATTGTTGCTCTTTTCTGCAAAGCCAATATGATGTTCTGAGCGCTCAAAGAAAGTATTCTCCTTTTGGGTTGGATAAATGAGCACATACCATCTAAAATTGCACCAGCCTTTCAAAAATCAATGTAGTGGCATTAAACTGAGGATTTATAGTGTTTTGCAATAAGCACGTGTTGTAGTTACTGAATTCAAATTATAAGTTGTTTGCAATGGAATGACAGTGTAACTTCCACGGGGCTCTTTTGTGATTTTTTTTTTTACTACAAAGCTTCCCTTCTCTCTCACCACCACTCATGCAGACTGATCACACATACTGCTCAGTGCCTTCTCACAGATTTATAATTCATACCTAAAATTTCCTTAGAAGGTGAGATTTATTTAGACTTGACAGACAGTCAAAGTCTCCTTTTAACTCTCTGTTTTTACTGTTTTCCAAAAAGTAGATTACAGCTGGATTCATCTTTAGCCTTCTGTAAAAAATAAAGGAAAAGGGAATTCAGTTTTATCTTAGGGCACTTGTTCATTCTAAGTGACCTTGCATTCTTCTCTTTCTCTCTCTCGATCTCTCTCTCATCTTATATATAAAAATATAGACCATTGTTACTATCTCTAATGCATAATTACAACACTGATGATCTTGCTTAACCCGATTCTGAAAAAATTAGCCACATATCATTTTACAAGCAGTTATTTCAGTGGACAGGATATCTTTATTCTATATTTTATAGTTATTTGAAAGTATCGTGTATTACATTCACATGTGTAAACTAGCTCTGAAAAAGAACCAATAAACTCATTTTAGGTTGCAATAGAATGCTCACTTTGTGTCATGACCTTTTGACATTAATTTTAAGAGGTAAGTGCATATAATTTAATCAAATTTTCCTTCTAAAACAGTAGGAGAGGGATAGTAATAGTATTATTTCTTTGACAAAATTATGGTTGTTTGGGTTAATAAAAGCTTATAGGATTGTCTCCAGACATCCTTAGCATATTATATATTAAGAGATGTCTTAATTCTTGTGCCTTAACCATGGCACCCAGAACCTTTTTTTGGTCAGCAACTTTTGTAAAACTACAACTTTTGTATTTTTATAGCAAATTTTCCTAAGGTAACTGACTCATGTTGGTAGAAGGAATCTTGGTATCTACAGTACAAGAAGAACTTTTCCAGCTTTTGGAAATAGTTTCCCTAGGGACAAATAGATACTGTTTACACTGTAAATGTTTTGTCTGTGTTATTATCTGTGTGGGCCCCCTGCACAAATAAACCACTGAGCTGCTGAACTTACTGACTGAAAAGTTGGTGTTTCGAATCCGGGGAGCGGGGTGAGCTCCTGCTGTTAGGCTCAGCTTCTGTCATCCTAGCAGTTCGAAAACTTGCAAATGTGAATAGATCAATAGGTATCGCTTCTGCGGGAAGGTACTGGCACTTCATGCAGTCATGCTGGCCACATGACCTTGGAGGTGTCTATGGCTTAGAAATGGAGATGAACACCATCCTCCCCACCCCACCCACAAGTCGGATACGACTAGACTTAATGTGAGGATAAACCTTTACCTTTACCTTTTATTGTTATCTGCTGAACTGAGGATTTTATAATAAAGAACACGCCCAAAGCCAGGAAAAAAATTCGGAAGGGGGAGGCAATGCAATTTTTTTTTAAAAAAAATTAGCTAATCATGAAGAGTAGCTCTATAACACAAGATAATTTACATTTTATGACTCATTCTATATTTTTAATAGACTTAATTAAATTTCTCTTTTAACTTCAAAGTTCCAAATCTTAAAAGCCCTGAAAAATAGAGTTGGAAGAGACCACATGGGCCATCTTGTCCCAAACCCCTGCTGTGCAAGAAAAACACGATCAAAGTACCTCTGACAGATTTCCATCAAGCCTCTGTTTAAAAGCCTCTGAGGAAGATGCCTCCACCACACTCCGAGGCAGAGAGTTCCTCTGTGAAACAGCTCTTACAGTCAGGAATTTCTTCCTAATGTTCAGGTGGATTCTCATTTCCTGTAATTTGAATCCATTGATTCCAGTAGTAGATTCAAGGGCAGCAGAAACAAGTCTGCTCCCTCTTCCTTATGACAACCTTTCACATATTTATACATGGCTACCATGTCTCTTCTCAACCTTCTCTTCTGCAGGCTAAACATACCCAGTTCGGAGAGAGCTCTGAAAGGGGGAAAAGCAGTGACATGACTACTTTCAGGTTTTTAAAAATAATATTAAACATGATTACATGGGATAAAAACAAATGAAACTACATAATAAAATATATGATTGTGTTCACATTTTATGAACAAATGTTGATTGGAATCAGAGAGATAGCATTTTGAAAGATCTCTTATACATAATTTTCACTTTAAATTGGAATATCTAAACATCAAGATCTGTGACCCACATATATTATTACATTTTTAAAAACTACATAAAATACCTTTAATCTGGTACCTAGATATTCAAAAAGGATTTTATAGTTTAGGAAAAATTAAAGTATAACATTCTTAATCAAGCACAAATTATTATAGTTGTTATATTCCCGGAAACATTGTAAATTGAATTTAAATGTAAGTTTTTCTTACGGAGTTTAACCTGGGGAGTCAGATTCTGATGTCAGTTTCAGAGGATCACATCATCTTCACATCAAAAATGTTGATTAAGCATCTGTGACATTAAAATTTGGTTGTGTCCACTATGTTGGCTATTGCTGCTATTGCAATGTAAATTGGTGGAAAGATAGCATGAATAAATTATCAAAATTTGGTTGTGATACTGCTTGCAGTATCACAATATTAATTTGCTTCTCCTAGACTTAGCATGGGGATTTGGTTGACCAGTTAAAACTAATTAGTAAACCATTTTTTAACCTTAAAAGTTTTTTGGGGGAGGGTTGAATCTGTAACACACACACACACACACACACACTCCTTGGCTACGGGCCTGATAAGGAGAATGCCACTGTTTGAAAGTGAAGATTTTAAAAAATCATGAGACAGAGGAGGTGTTATTAATCAACCAATATATTATCTGGTTGAATTGGCTGAATATTCTAAGACAATTTCCTTATGGGGATTGTGGTGTAGTTTGCTTATAAGGTGAGCATGAACAAACTTGCTTTTATGCACAGACATAGATTGATATTTCATATATTTTTTAATCATGTTTATACCATTTGGTAGTTTACTTTGCTGTCTGATAGCTTTTTTCTTATCAGTCCCAAATATTGGAGGAAATAGCTTTTATGCAAAGTACAGCACAATTTCCTTTGTATACTGAGAAAATTTTAAAAGATAGTTTAATATTTTAATATTTTATTCCTGTTCATGGACGCATGTTCTTACAGAAAGAACTGTTTTCTCCTGTCTTCCCACCCCCCTTTTCTCTGGGCTTTATTGCACATAATAGTTTCCTGCTATTTACTTTCCTGCTCTTAAAAATACTTTTCAATTAGGATGGTTCTCCTTCCTTGCCCATCTTTGGAACTGTTTCAGAATTGCGCTTAGATCTTATTGCACATAGGATTTGGGACTGCTGATCTACTATCTCCTCCAAGACACCACCTCTGCATCTTTTCCTAGTTTGGTGCATGCACACAGATACCATGTTCCTGAAATATAAACTGCGTTACCTCTAAAAACATAGAAGCAACTCTATTGCTATGTCATCTGTTCCAGCTGATTTTTTTTACCAAGTGATCTGAGTACATTTTTCACTTCAACTTCTAAAATTAGAAGTTTGCCTTCATATGGTTCACTCTTGAATGAATCTATAACCCTTTCATCTCTACAATCTATTTCTTAAATAATTGTTTCCCATGTCTTTTTATTCCTATTTGATGATATAATTTGTTTCCCTGCTGGCCATAGAGATCCCCACTCTTGCTTTAAAGTTTTAGTTGATTTCTCGGATCTTGTGGAAGAGGTTTTTTATTGTCACCATCAATAAATGGTGACAATAAAGGAGGCTCTTTTACTGTCGCTATCTATTACAGCAGTTCTCCTTGTCCCTGCACACAAATAATTGAACAGTTGCATTCAGGGTTATTGTTCTATTTATGTCACCATTTATTTTGCTTTTTGTTTGTCCTTAGGTGCTTGAAGAGTTTTATCTGTCATCCATTGAGTCCTCTCATTCTTTTTGCCTAGAGAGTGTCTGTTTTCACTCCGCCTTGTCAATATGCATGGCTTTAATCTAGTTCTCCTGTATTCCTGTCAATTAGGCTTAATATTGCAAATCTATTTTTCACATTATATCTTTACATTCTACTGTGACTTCCTTCAGGTTGTATTTCAGCATGATGATTTAGTGTTCATCTTTAGCTTTACTCTAAATCATGGTCTGTGCCACAATATGTTTCTGGCCTTGTTTTTATAGAGAGAATAGAGCTTCTTCATCTTCTGCTTCCTATAATTACATCTATTGGATTTTATACTGGCCATCATGTGATGTCCACATATACTGTATAGTCACTTCTTGGAATGCTTAAAGAATATATTTTCAGATTTTTAATTCCAAAATAAAACAATCTCAAGGGGAGTTTTACCACACTTCCCCTTCTGCAGTACAAGTGTTAGCTATGAAGTCACTGTTGTCCTTAAGAGATCCTCTGCCAACATCACACTCCCTTGCCCCACCACTTCTGGTAATGCCCAGTGGGTGTTTGGCCCACAAAAGCTTGGACTTGGAGGCCTTACCAGCAACACTGTTGCCATCAGCATAGCTTTTTGCCAAACAGGAATATGCCATGCCACCAACATGGAGATGTAGCACCATTGGTGATCTCTTAGCTCACTATATTATTTGACCTTCATTTTTGGTGGCAGACTAATCCACTATTTCTGTGCATGGTTTCAAATATATTGCTTAGCTAAAACACTAATGTGCTGAAACAAATGCATCCAAGTTGTGCAAATACCAGCTGTTCATATGGCTGCAGGCCCTAGCTTTCTTTGGCATGAGATTTGCTATATTAATAATCTGATTTATGTTTTTCTTTGAGCAGAGCTTTCATTTTAGTTCTAGAATGTTGTCCTAGTTCTAGATAATTACTTATAACAACCAGCCATCCTCCTCCTTGCAAATCTTTTGATTTTAAGCCAGCTAATTTTGAAAAATGTGTAATTTGAGATGACATTTCTTGGAAGTATATTATTTGTTTAAGAGATGACCCCATTTCACAGATATGGTCATTATTTTCTTGTCAAAAAGCCTGAAAATATCCATCAACTGTGAGCTAAATGAATTGGTCACTGATTAAGCTTTTTTCTCCAGATAATTTGTAAAAGGGCGAAAGATTTATACGATTTGAAGAGAAACCAGAGTGTAATTTGTAAAGAGGGAATTTACAGAAATCAGTCTTTAACCCCTCTTGAGCGTTTCAGTTCATTTATTGGAGATTGAAGGCTGATTTCTAAGTAATACATAAGCCACGCCAAACTTCGTATAATGTTTCCGCATGATAGTAGCACTATGTGAAAGTGGAAAATTCAAAGACTGGCTGTTATCTGAGACTTTGCATCAAGATTGGTGACAGATAGCCTTCTAGATGCAGTTGAACTGCGTTTTCCATCAGCCTGGTCAACACAGTCATTGATAAGTACTTCTGGGAGCTTAAATCCAATTATATCTGAAAGGTCAATCATTCCTCAGCACTTCCTTACACACAACAGGTAGAATGGCAAGTATCCTTTCACCAGGAAATTTTTACACCTCACAACTTTTAGTTATCAATTGTATTCTTTTCTACACAAAGCAGCCAAACTAGCTCACTAATAAAATATAAAATGCATTCTAAATTAATTTAGTTATCATAAATGTTGTCTTTTAATATAGATGTATAATATTTATCTTTCTATCCTCTGTTTAGCATCATTCATTTTTTATACCTTTGCTTGCCTGAGTTATCAACAAAACAAGTGGCCTACTTGAAAGTTATATTAGGCTTCTTTTGCTGTAATTCTACCTGACCGAGTCCTTATCCATTGCCAAACATATATTGTCTTGAACACCCACTGCAATATCAGGTTTACAAGATGCACAATCAAGCCATGTCGTGCCGAGAAATTCAGTGACAAAAAATTAACTAGAGAAAAAGAGATGGTTATGCTATTCAGAGAATGGAATGCTGGGAATTTAACATCAAAAGGCACCATTGCGCACAATGCCGTTTTGGCCATCTTTGTGAGAATTGCTTGGGGGAACCACAACAAGATGTCATGTGGTAAGAAGCCCGGAACTGTCCAGCCCTTTCAGGGTTTCTCCTGGGTTTCAAATTCTGGGATCTCTGGTACTTTGATAAGGCCATGCCAATGGCTTGCACGGTCAGCTTTCAAGTATTTTATCACTTTCTTGGAATGGGCCAGAAAGGCCCTTTCTGTATCCAGATTTATCTTACATTACTTGCATGATTTGATTTTCTGTTTGTCAGAAGAAAGGACAGCCAGGAGTGCTCTCATCTATTGGCTTTCTTTATGTCCCTGGCTAGGGCATTTGGCATCTCACTGGTGTGGAATCTCACCTTCCTTGACTGATTATTCAATCCTGCAAAATGTAAATAATCTTCAATATTTTTATGGCATGTTTGGTTTGCAGAATCAAGTGACAGAATATACTTGGTTGGCTCTACTTTTCCCCCTGGATTCATGTAAATCTCCAAAACAGCCACTAAGTGACAAGCTACACAATTTTTCTGATTTCCAGTTTTAGATAGGGGACCCCAAATAGCCTAAAACCAAACCCTTTAAGGCTTTATAGGTAAAGACTAGCACTTTGTATTTAGCCCGGAAGCAGAATGGCAACCAGTGGAGCTATTGCAGCATGGGAGTCATCCTTTCATTGTACGGTGCTCTAGTTAGCAATCCAGCCATCAATCTCTGCACTATTTGTAATTGCAGCTTCTGCACTGTTTTCAAAGAGAGCATTGCTGTAGTCCAAACGGGATGCGACCAAGGCATGGTCAAGTCTGGCATCTCAAGGTATGGGCACAGTTGGCTCACAAGTTTTAGCTGTGCGAAGGCACTCCTAGCCACCATCGACACCTTTGATTCCAGGGTCTGCAATGAGTCCAGGATTACCCCCAGACTGTGAACCTGTGTCTTCAAGGGGAGTGTGAACCCCACCCATCATAGGCTGAAGTCCCACACCCTGATCAGCCTTACGACTGACTAGGAGTACCTATGTCTTGTCTGGATTTAGCTTCAACTTGTTGACCCTCATACAGCCCATTACTGCGGACAGACACTGGTTCAGGACCACAGCAGCATCCTTGGCATTTAGTGGAAAGGATTAATAGAGTTGGCTGTCATCCACATAAATTTGGCACCAAACTCCAAAACACCGGATGATCTCTCCCAGCAGTTTCATGTAAATATTCAACAGCATGGGGGACAGAATTGAACCCTGAGGGACCCTACAGGCCAGGGAGTCGAACATCTGGGTCCGCCCCTCCATGAAGGACCAGAGACACTGCAAAACAGTGCCTCCAAGCCCCATCCCAGAGAGGCAACCCAGAAGGATACCATGGTTGATAGTATCAAAAGCCGCTGAGGGGTCCAGGAGAATCAGCAGGGACACACTCCCCCTTTCTAGGTTCCTTCATAATATAATTTTTATGTTTCACCTGAACAATAGACAATGGCAAAAGCTGAACTAGAAACCACTGATAAAAAAAACTTAAAGTGTCCAGAAACTTTTACTATCTGTGATTTGGGATTTCTGCTTTCAAAGTTTTGAAACTTTCTCTAACATTGCACATAGTTTCTTTGTGGATAACAGCAACACATGATAGCAGAATGATAACCCAGCTATCAGAAGCCCATGTTTCATTTTCTGCTTCAAACTCACATTCATACATGTCACACAATACATAAAGCATACAGAGGTTGAATATGGTAGGCTCTTAGTTCAATCCCTATAAGCCTTTTCTGGGGTACTTCGAATCTGTTATAAAATATAGTATATCCTTGACACCATGACATCATGAAAGATTCAAAAAGCAGAAGTACTCTTCAACTTGATAGACACAGAGGATTCAGAAGTAAAATATGTATTTCCTCTCCTAAACATAACCTTCTTTGTGAAGCCAAGAGCCAGCAAAATAATGTGCCTTTGGGGGAAAAAAAACACATTTTGTCCTTTCAAAGTATTTTATATGGCAATCTTTTCCAAAATCTTTTTAAATAACATTTTACTTCTTATAGGAGCTCTCCAAGCATAACATTTCCCACATTTATTCCCTTGGAAAATTGGTTCTTTTCAGATACAGAAAAACCTGTATCTGTATCTAAATGGATTTCTTTAAACTTTGTAATCATGGTGAAACTAATTAATTGATTACATATAGCAAAGGCAAACTCCCCTTGGTTCATGGCAGAATTGGCCCAGTATCCATGACCTTTCTCAAGGAGCTTTAAATAAAAAGAGATAGGATACTCAAAGCTTTAAAACAACCTTGCATTAACAATATTTGATTTGGAGAAAACGTAGGCTTTGAATATTCTACAGAATATCAGAATTTAATTTTGTCTTTTAAGCTATGAAATGACTTCTCAAGGAAATGACCCTCACTCCATAATATATGTTGAGTAAATTTGATTTCTGAACTACTTAGCTGCAAATTCTGGCAACATTCCTATTTACTCATGCTCCAAGGGACTCAGAGAGTAGTTTTAGACCTCAAGGGATTTCTGTGACATATGTTAGACTGAAAGAACATGACTGGCTTGAGATCTTATCAGACAAGAAATAACCCTACTAGGAATTTTAGTCCTTCAATACTGAAGGTGAATATAGGGAGTCCAGAGAAGATGGCTAGAGGATTCTAGGAATGGAAGTTTCTGCCCAAATAAGTGAAATATTGAAGGACCAGCAACAGCTGGGAAGGAAGATATATTTAAGTTGATTGTTGGCATTACTCAACATTATTATCTGATCTGCAATGTTGCAGGGCTAGTTTGCCATCATCTTCTTTGAGTGGATAATTTTGGTCAGCACTGTGTCATACTGACCAATATATTATAATATAGCTGAAACTGTGAGAACATCCTGTTTTTAAACCCAGTGGGAAAACCTTAAATGAACAGGCAGTGCTGCTTGAGTATTCCACTGGTGGCTTATAAAGGCTTTAGATTCCACTTCATCATTGTCCAAGGGCTAGGAATTCATTATTCTAAAACGAAAAAAAGAAGAAGAAAAGAAAGCATTTATGAACAATGTAATTCAATTACATCAAGGACAAAAAGTCTTATGAATTATTATATTCATATCCCAGGTATTCTTAGTGAAGTCTTTGATCTCATTGATTGAGTCATCTGGGGAAATGAAAATATGAAAGCAATATTGTAATCTGAAAAGAAAGGAAGCAAGTTTCTTTCAATGGTACAAGGATGGTCTAGGGTGGCTTTTAACATAATGTTTTAACTTCACTGATTGCAAAATGTTTGGTGTGTGTTAAAAATGGGTCTGTAGAAATATGCATGGCATGCATGATTATTAGTTTTTATACTTTATGATTAGATCAAATCTCAATGTGTTTGCATGATTTTTAAATGAAAATATATTTTAATGTTTTATTATACTATGATTTCATTGTTTTACATTTTTCACCTCACTTATTAATGTTTCATGTGTTTAAGGCTGCTCTCCTACCTGGAGGAATATCCATTGAATATAGTGAGGCTTACATTTTTACTAAACACGATGCATAAAATCACTTTGTTCATTTTATCCTAAAAGTTGAGGTATAATGTCTAAAGAATCAAGTCTATCCTAGGGTGTGAATTGTCATACAAATAATAACATGGTTAAATCTGTTCATAAAAAGAATACTGGCTTCTGACAACCCAGTGATACATGATTGCACTCATGTTCATAGTTAAGGTTAGAGGAACCAGCACATTGTATGTGTTAAATATTAAGCTTCACTGCTTCCATAAGTACAGACCAAGTAGCTATTCAGATGTGTCTGATGCAAGTTGTTGTCTAGGAACATCAGGAGGGCTACATATACCACAAACTAGTTCTACAGAATCACCTATCCTCACCTTGGACTGAGAACATTGTTTACCTAGATAATCTACAACATTTTGTCTAGTTATCCTACAAAAAATAGCATTTTGGTGTACATTTTTCCTGGTCACAAGTGTAATGTCTGTGTAACAGTAGCCAATTTGTGCCCATGTGTATCATAATAAGTTATTGATTGGCAGCTCATATCGCTGATGAGAGGAAATGTCTTTTTTGGGGTTTCAGACAAATCTGTATGCGTCAAACACTGTTATTGCATGCATTTTGGTAGTTACTTCAGAACAGTGGCACTAGATAAATTACAAACTAGCATCATCATGAAATCTTTAGCTTATCTTCAAAAGTACACAGACAATTGACAAACAGTTGTAGTCAAGATTGCAGAAAATAAATTAAATTAAAAGGAAGCTTTCTTATTTTAGCAAATACACCAAAATATTCAAATTCATGAATTTATATTGGCCTTTATTGTTTAGATTTAGAATAAAATTGAAAAATAACTTCAACCCATTTGATGCTTAATCAAGCCTACCAGATATACTCTGCTAGCTTTTACAAGAAAGAATATTGATAGTTTGAGTGGCAGACACTCCTTCCATTTATTCTTCGGATATAAACTAAAGATGTTAATGCTGGAATCATGATTATAATATCTGAGCATTCCTTCCAATATGATGAAATTTATTGGCAATCCTCAGTGATATATCATCCCACTGAAGTTCATGGTAGCCAGTACCCCAATGTATTTTTGCCTTAGTGTTTTGCACCTGCCAGACAGCAAGGGAATCATGTGTGCATGCTGTATGGGTGTGATGGGATCAGGGTTGGAACAATGGTTCCTGGAACAATGCAAAAATAATACCCATATTGAAGTCAGGAGGTGACCCTCGGTCTATTTCTGCTTATAGACCTATCACATTACTAAATCAAAATTAAAAATATTGACTTCAATTATAGCTCGAAGATTGAATGAATGTATTGTGCTCTATATTCATCCAGATCAAACAGGTTTTATTCCAGATAAGACATTACCAGACTTTATCATGCGAGTCTTGAATATTCTCTGGGAAAGTCAGTCTAGAAATAAAAACCTTCCCAGTTGCTGTACTATCATTAGATACTATGCAAGCCTTTGATTGTCTAGAACACAAATACTCAAAAGAACTATTTTAAAAAGAACACGGAGAAAGATATATTGATATTGTTGAAAAGCTATATGCAAATGCAAAAGCATCAGTAATTTGAATAGATTAGAATTCTTAGAGGGCCTAGACAAGGATGCCCATCTTATTTGCACTAGCCATAGAACCATTAGTGGAGCAAATAAAAAGAAATGTCCAAATCAAGGGAATAATGATTGGAAATATAGTCCACAAGATAAACTTATTTGCTGATGATGTTTTGTTATTTCTATTTAACCCATTAAAATACATTGAGCAAATACTGAATTTTGTTTTAAAAAAATCCAAATTTCTACAGGATTCAAAATAAATTAGGATAAAATTTTAAAAATGATGAACTTAAATATGACTAGACAAGCACAGTTATAGCTGAAAAGGACATACAATTTTTCCAGATTTAAACATTTAGGAATCCTTTTGAAAAAAAACTCATTTGATTTGTATGAATAATAAAATAGTATATCAATATACTTGCAAAAAGTTAAAAGAATTGACTAAAACACAGTTATAATTATTGGGATGTCTAGGAACTGTCAAAGCAAATCCTCCCTGATTATTTATTTTTATTTAGTGCAATTCCTTTCAAAATAGACATAAAAATGTAAGAAAGTGCAAAAATATATTGAGATTGTATTGCAGGAGGAAAATCTTTGAGGTTCATTACAAGCACTAAATATGCTCATTCTTCAAGAGGAGGGATAGCAATACCAAATTTGGAAGTATATTACGATGCATTTCAGCTAAGATAAATATAGTCAATTTAAAGTGTGGGAAGAGAAAGGGATTTATACTATAAATTTAGGTACAGATCTGGGAATAAAAGGTGAGCTAAGACATTTGTATTATGTTTCAAATGTTTAAATAAAAGTATTTAATTTAAAAAATAAAAATACAAAAAATTAAAAACACATTTGGCAAAGGGACAACAATTGCTTTTCCCCAAAATGACATACTGTGTTTGCTTGTAATGAACCCCAGACCAGATCTTTCTAAATCTTATGTATAAATACACTGACAACCTCATTAGACAGGGGAAGAATTGGTGGCATGTTTCACTTCACTATCCCTTTAAGCATGGAGCCAATTGGCTTCCATCACATGATATACTATGGGGCTCCATTCTTACAGGGACAGTGAAGTGGAGCATGCCACTGCCACAACAACATGAGACTCTTCCCATGTTGCCTTGGAGCAATCTGGGGAGGCCAGGTGGTCAGCACTTCCCTCCATGGGATTGGCCTGCAGGTAAGCTGGGCAATGTAGGATGACACCCAACAGCCATTGCTGGATTCACCACAATGTATGGCGATTCCAGCAGCCAGTGTAAAGAGGTAATGGGCATTGCACTTTTAATGTGTTGATATAGACTAATTTTTAAAGTTTGGGCTGAAAATATTTAAACATACTCTGGTTGCAGTAAAACCTATAGCCTACTTCAGTAAATGTCCCAAATCGCTTGGATGTGGTGATATAGAATAGCATTCATTTCAATATTCCATTGCAGAATTATTACCTAGAAGACAGCTTTTTCACAGCACTGAGCAGCAGCAAACAAAAAGTCTACATCATCTGCTGAAGAGGCACACTTGTCGGTTGACTGTCTCCTTTTACAGATACTGAAACCAATAACATTTACTGCAACAGTAGACAACCATAATTTCAACTTCCAATGCACTTTGCAATCCAGGCCAGTGATTGCCAAAGGACAAAAGAATGAGCATTTATTGTGTATTTAACCTTTGCAACCCAAGGGAAAGGTCATGATCGTTTAAATATTTAAAGTCTAATAAAACAGCGAATTCATCTGCTGTAAATTGTTGTATAGCTCATAAATCCCAAGTGTGATTATCAACCCCAAATTCTCATGTCACACATGCAAAACATGATGGTAGAAAGCACCCCTGATGCAAGATTACAATTAAAAATTCTTGTTGTAAAAATACTGCAAATAATGAAGCTAACAAAGGTCACATTTCAAGATGCTACCCAAGCTGCATTCATTTTAATTAGCATTTTAGTAAGCATAATTTAACAGTTAAAATGAAGTTCACTAGAGCCAGGCATGTGCATTTTATTTATCAGTCACTGGGAATGTTTGATATATTGATTTATTAATATAATAAAAATGAAGCTATTGGTCTCCAAAAACTTTTTCTCAGAGAATTGGAACAAACTACAAAAATCTGCCTTGTAGGAATACAAAATCAAAGCATATCTGAGAGGCGACCATCCAGCCTCTGTTTAAAACCCACAAAAGAAAAAGGCACTCCAAGGACCTCTTCACATGACTCCTGGGAAGGAGAAGGTGCATGGGGCAGCTTGTGTCATCCCACGTGCAATCCCTCCTTCCCCCATCATATGGTAGAGATGAGACAAGGCACATTGGTGCCCAGTCTCCATCATATAGGAAAAAGGAGCTGCAACGCACACTGCCCCATCCCCATCATATGAGGAAAAGGAGAGGGAAGGGCAGGTAACCCCATCAGAACTACCCGAAAAACGCTTTCCTCTTTGTCATAGAGCTTCTCCTCCATTTTGAGATGAATGAGGCATGGCCAAGCCAACGTCATCTGATGACGCTTGGCAGGCCCCACCTAAAAGAAGAAAAAAGCTTGCAAAAAAGCCCCCTTCACATGGGGCTTTTTTGTGAGCTTTTTTTCTTCTTTTAGGTGGGGCCTGCCAAGCGTCATCAGATGACGTTGGCTTGGCCATGCCTCATTCATCTCAAAGGAACTCAGAGCGAATTACAAGACACATATGAGGCAAACATTCAGTGTCTTCTACACACAGTGAACAACGAAATACAACACAGGAAAAGGTAAAGGCCTTCCCCTTTTTTCCATTTCTGGTGACTGGAGGTGATGCTCAACTTTGGCTCTGGTGCCATTTTTTCCATACCGAGGAGCCTATTGTCCATGCACATCTCCTACTGTGTTGCCTGCAAGTCTGCATGGGATGTCCTTTTTTACCTTCCCACCAAGGTGGTAACTATTGATATACTTGCAATACATGATTTCAAATGGCTAGGTTGGCAGAAGTTAGGACTGACAGTTGGGAGCTCACCCCGACTTGCGGCTTTGTACTGCCAACCTTCCAAACAGCAGCTTTCCTGCAGCTAGCAGTTTAACCCACTGTGCTACCGTGGCCCCTTAATGTAGTAGATGGATTGCCAGGAGTTATTTCTTTCACAGATTGACAAAATTATACTGGAGAATTGTTTAAAAAAACCAAGTTGATGTTGCAAATCCCAGGTGACAGCAGGATTGAAGACAAATAACTGGAAAAGCTGAAACGATATGAGGATTTAAATATCGAACTGCAAAGACTCTGGCACAAGCCAGTAAAGGTGGTCCCAGTGGTAATCAGCACACTGGGTGCAGTGCCTAAAGACCTTGGCCTGCACTTAAACACAATCAGCTCTGACAAAATTACCATCTGTCAGCTGCAAAAGGCTACCCTACTTGTCTCTGCACACATTATTTGCCGATACATCACACAGTCCTAGACACTTGGGAAGTGTCTGGCATGTGGTCCAATACAACAGCCAGCATAGTGACCTTGTTTGCTGTATACTAATCTTGTTGTATTTATAATAATAATAATAATAATTACTACTACTACTACTACTACTACTACTTTATTCTTGTACCCTGCCTCCATCTCCCTGAAAGGACTTGGGGAGGCTTACATATGGCACAAAGTGCCTAAAACAAAACATAAAATAAACACACAGTACAATGCAATAAAGTAAAACTATAGCACATAAAACAACAATTTAAACCTCAGAACAACTAACAATATGCACATTTTGATCCAGACTTGACTTTTCAAATGATTTGGATTTTTGGTAGACAAATCTATACATATATGCTTTCTAAACACCTTGGGAGTAGCTGTTGAGTTTGAACTATCTGATTTCCCCTTTCTCTCTGTTTTTCTTCACATGCTCTTAGTGAGAACAGAGGCTAGATAGGCATATTCCAGTCTCAAGAAACACAGCTTTGCAATACCAGAAGCTGTTTTCATAGCCCTGTGTGATAATGTCCTAAAACAAGAATGGGCAAACCTCAGTCCACAAGCTATGTGCAACCCCCACCCCAGCTTTTTTGTGGAGCACAAAGCCCAATATGAAAATTATCTGCTAAAAAATCCCAAATTGCCAATAAAGGGAAAAGAAAACTGCTTAGTTTTCAATGATATGTTTAGCAGTAAAGTATTAGTCATTCTTTCCTTTAAGAATAGAAAAAGTAGAGAATTACATCCCAAATATACATTGGTTCCTACTTTTCACACTGACAACATGGTGAGTAGCCAGTTCCTTTACTCTGCAGAATCTCCAGGTCATAACTGATGTCAGTCTCTCACAAGCTTAACATATAAGCTTTCTCTCAGACACTATGAGTTATCAGAATGACCTCAACTTTAAGTTTTCAATTTAAGAATTGAATCTACCAGTTCATAGATATGTTAACTCAGATTCTGGCATCCATCCTTCATCTGTTGCCTTTTATGACCTCAATCTAATCAGTCTGTTTTAAAACAACAGCCAGGCTGGATTATGCCTTTCATTCTCTGTCAACTACTAACACCCTTGTTGATGAAATTCTATTTACTAAACCTATAGTTGGTAATTTTTTTCTTTATGGCAGTACTATTATTGCTAAAATAGGAGACCACATCCATCATTTCTTCCTTCTCTAGTGTTGTCTACAAAAATTTCATTGACATACTGTAAAGAAAAAAATTTCAGAGCACATAGAAAGACTTAAAACACATTGCCATTAGGTTGTGTGTGTGCTTATAATAATAAGCATCTAATTTTATGATATATTACCGGATAGGCAATAATGTTCCAGAAATCATACAGTATATTTAGGTAACATATTCTGAATGTGTCTGTTTTACAAATATAAAGAGGATCTCTAAAAACAAATTTTAATAATAGAGACAGAGGAGAGAGATATGGGTGAAATCAGTTAATAGTGACCACTACTTTTTGGCACTTTCTTCCAAGGGATCTAGAGTAGGTTTCTTCGGTCTGGTTGTGCAAAATCTTTGAAGACTTATTCAGATGAGTTGGTTGAATACATTGATTTTCCTCCTTTTCACTATGCTCAGGGCATCCATAGATTCAGCACATTTGCACCAATCTAGGACTGGGCTGTTATATCTGCCATGTTGCCACTGATTCTAGCCAGTTAGGGAGCTTTGTCCAAGAGCCTGGCCACTGTGGCTATTTCTGCAAATGTCAGAATACAATGCCCATACAACTGTCAAGAACAAGGGGAGATTGACCCCTGCTTTTTGCTGGTTGCATTGTTGCCCCATTCTGACACCACCAGTGGTGACAGCCAGGTGCTCTGATGGTTGGCTAAGAGTGGCAGTGTTTCTGACACAGACGTGATCCATCTTCAGTCCCTGAGCTCATCTGCACAAGGAATGGGTGATAGTGATGTTGTCCCTCTGGACAGGGGATGCAGCTGAACTAGATTTCATATAGCTTTCTGGGCTGCCTTGAAAACCCAAGGTACTCCAGGATTTCAAGCATATTCTGGAGTATCCCTCAATCTTAACTAAAGCAGGGCAAAGCCAGTTTAAAAAATCAGGACATTAACTGTAAATCACCATGCTCCATGAAAAATGACAGTGGTCCATTCACAGTTGATACAAGTTTCTGGCTTGTGTATATGAGCTCAGAGTTTCTCTATTTTTTTTAATCTCTATTGCTTAAAAGCTCTAATGCAAACACACATCTGCACACAGAGAGAGAGTGGTTTATAATGTTTGTGCCATCCTTTTTTGGATTTTAATAATAATAATAACAACAACAACAACTAATGTAAACACAAGTAGAATATACAAATCTCAATAACAATCCCTCAAGGTTAAATAGAACAGAAAATGATTTTCCATTTAAATTTTCTCTCAATTTGATATGGCCTATTTTCTTAACCTTACCAATTCCATACTTATCTCCCACTTGCGTGCTGCACCATCTTGATAGGACTTTACACATAGAATATTCTAAATGAAACTATGATTGATATTTTGTCATCACTTTTTGTCTCGTATGGTATATTTTTTTGTATTGTCTATAGCTGGAAAGGGTATCTGAGTATTACCATACCTTGTTGCCTTAATTGCATGACTATAGCGAGCTGTTTTTATACATCTTTTCTATTTGGTCTGTTGAACTAGATTTCATATAGTCTTGTAAATAATTTAACCTTGATTTTGTTTGTTTAAAAAAATAATTCCCCAACGACAGACTCTCTCTCTCTCTCTCTCTCTCAACCTGTAAGGTGTTCCATGAATGAGTTGATGTAATTATTTTTTTAACCTGATCAGTTTACAATGTTATATTTATTTTCATGATAACACTAGCACTACATCTGAATTCTTTGAGACATCAAAAGTCAAACAGGGTTTGTGCCAGCAGAGTACAAAGAAACATTGTTTTGCTTTCAGAGTGTATTAATTCTACAGTGTAGATACACCTCCTGTCATCCCTTGTAATTGATAGTGAACTTAGATACCTGTGGACCCAAAGGTGTTGTTGTTGTTATTGCTGTTGTTGTTGTTGTTATTGTTATTATTAAAACCCTACTTTTTCCTTGTATTGTGGTTGAAATAGAAGGCTTGAATGCCTTTGATATTCATTCAGAGCCTCAAATTTACAGATGATACAAAATTGGGGAGCTAACACACTGGAAAATAGGAACAGAATTCAAAAGGACTTTGATAAACTAGAAAATTGGGAAGAAAATGAAATTCAGCTGAGACAAATGTAAAATTCTACATTTAGGCTACAAAATCAAATGTGCAGATATAGGATGGGGATACATGACTCAGCAATACTACATGTGAAAGGATCTTGGGATTTTGTTGATCATACCTTAAATTTAAGCTAGAGATGTGATGCTACAGTATAGAAGGCAAATGCAATTTCAGCCTGCATTATGCAAGTTAAATGCATTGGCAAAGAGTCATTACTGGATGTCTAGGTCTACATGATGTAAAAGGGTTTTCAGTCCTTAACATGGGGGGTAAACTGGCTATGAGCTGATTTACATCTTTGGTGCCATCCAATAGTGAAAACAGCGACCAGGAGGGTAAGGTGATAAGATCACTATGTTGTTCTTTTATAGTAGTTAGTTATATACTGAATTTTTAATCTGCCATATCATGTGAATTTCTTCAATACAGTTAGGGGATAGAACTGCATTTTTGCTTATATTTCCTCTCTCCCACATCTCCTTCTGTCCTGTCTTCTCCCTCCCCTTTTCCTCTTTCTCTTGTCTGTGTTCTAGCATACTAATTTGTTAGTATTAGAGCACTTGTTCTTCTAATTTTGGTATAGTTTTGTTAGATTGCAGTTCCTTTCTGTCAGTTATGAGGCACATGCAAATATTTAAAAATACAGTATGCTTTGAGAAGTCAGACGTGAGAGATATTTCAACTTGAAGGTGATGAATGACAGGTTCAATGACCATAGTGAATGAAGTATGTGCAGGTGCTAATTTATGGGAATAATTTAAAGCATTGAAAAGAGTGATTATACAAATAAGATTACCTGGGAAAATTTAAAAGATTTCTGAAATAGGATGAAGTGCGTGAAGTGAATAAGGCAATGCGATGCTTGGGAAAGCTTGTTGTTTTAAATATCTTCATTTTGCATAGAAAGCAGAATTTCTACTTAAACAACATTGATCACAATTTATCATTTCAATTACATTCAAGTCCAAGCATTTTTGACCACGAGTTCAAAAATGACAAGTCCAAATACGCATTTATAGGTATCTTTTTTTGAAGTTTCTAGTGTATAGCTCCAGTCCTATGGTCACTGGAATCCTAGGGATCATAGAATTTGGCCAATCACCTTTTCCCTTTTGTGATAATTTGAAGAATGCAATGCACTGAGAGAAGGCTTTGGAGAGGAAGAATGGCTTTGGAGAGGAAGAATGTGCATCTTGGGATAAAAAACGTGTTTAATTTCTGTGATCCCTTTTCCTGTATTTCACTATATTTGTAAATTTTGAGAAAGGTGCTGTGGGTCTACATGAAAGTATGCATCTAAGATATTGTACAGGGAATCTGGGAATTCATGCAGGCCCGTAGCCAGGATTTCATTTTGGGGGGGGGGGGGGGAGGGGCTAAATTTTTTCAGGGAGGGTTTCGGGGGGGCTGAGTTTCGGGTGAGGGGAATGAGTCTGAGTGAAAGAGGGTCTAGTCTAGCAAACCTTTTGTATTGTTACCCCAATACCCCCATGCATATGGGATATATTGAATATGGTGATCAGATCATGATATGAATAAACATAACAGTTTAAATAATGCACCAGTAAGGCCTTTTCGTGAACCACCATGAGAATTTCGGGGGGGTGGGGTGGCTAAAGCCCCTCAAGCCCCCCCCCCCCCGGCTACATGCCTGAATTCATGTCTAAATGATGAAAACACAGCATTTATCACAGTGGTTGGTACATATCTAGGAGAAATTTAAGAATGCAGCTTCTGCTTTGCACTTGCTTAGACTGAACACACTTTAAACTGAATAATTAAAAAGTAGAAACTGATGCAGGAATATATATATATATTAAAACACTGAGAGATAAGAAGGCTAAATGCCTTTTGTTTTACACATAATTCTAATAGGGAACCAAAACACGGGCCTGATTGTTCCAGTGGATAATAGAAGAAACAAGTAACTCTGTTTTCTAGGGAAAAGCTGCCATATTTTTTTTTTTGGTAAGGATAATATCTTTGGTGAGGATAATTAAGATACATGGCGTTTTTGCAGCTAAATGAATTATTCCCAGACACAAAGGAAATTTTCTTATTTATCAACAAGACCTTTTAATAATTCACAAATAAGTGATAATTCGGTTTTTAAGAACATTATGCTATATTAAAAGGGGGTTGCTGAAGAATATGTGCATAAACGCTGGGACAAATAGAAACCTATGGGAAGACACAAGAGTCTGGATTTCTTGCCAATACTGTAGCAGTCTTCCCTGCCAGTACCTCACAAGATAAAACTAGATTGCAAGAGTAAGGGAAGGAAATGTTGTTACCCAACATGGCCAACAATCAAAGTTGTATTCACAGGGTCAAAGTGTTCACTTACAAGTGATGGTAAACATGATATTGTATGATAACAGCTACTTCTAACACTTGGAAATTGGTGTTGGCCCTAACTTGGGATACAAAGATATTCATTACATTTTTTACCTTTGCTGTAAAATTGCTGTTTTTCAGCCTTGGAGTAAAGTTTACCTCCTACATGAGAGATTATTTTTATATTTGTTAAATAGAGAATAGACATGCCTGGCATGTGCACATAGACTATCTGAATGCTTATACTTTTTAAAAGCCCATGCAACAAAGTAGCATTATAATTAGAGAAAAACAAACACATGTGCAAAAAACCACATTACATATGTGACTCCTTTATGAAATTGACAAGAAGATATATCCATCTTACCTGATGAGATGATCTCTGAGACTGTAACGTGGTGCTTTCTACATTATCATTCAAAGCAAAACAGCTGCTTTAGTGTGGCATTTCGCTTTTTGTTCTGTCTGTTACTTGTTTTAAGTTATGATCAAGAAGGTGCCAGCAAAAGCTTTCCTTGTTCCTAATTAAGTTCATCATTCTTGGTTTTCTGTGAGTTTGAAAAATTATTACAGCAAGATTCAGCATCTCCTTGGGATATGCAGAGAATTCTAGAGAATAAAATTGCCCTACTATATATTGTGTATTTCATGTCAATAGAAAAAGAAGAGCAATTTAGGATGACAGCAGAAAAATAGGGATTATTCTCGAATTCGAATTGAAGCTAAGAACTATTTATTTGCTTGCCTCTGTGACTGTTACATAACTTAGCACTACTGTGAAATGGCTATAATGTCAAACAAGTCAGGCCAATCTAATTTTAGCTCTCTTCATAAAGTTAGAAGCTTGGTGGATGAAGGGAATACATGGATGTAGCATATCTCTTCAGTAAGGTCTTTAACAAGGTAAGCAAGCAAGTAAAATGTGGGGTAGACAATGCTACTATTAGATGGTTTTGTAATTAGATAACTGATGAAACTCAAAAGTTCACCAAGGGCTCCTTTTCATTCTGGAATAATGTGATTAGCAGGGTGCCAAAAGGTTCTATTCAGGGTTCAGATTTATTCTAAATCCTTATCAATAATTTGGACAATGAATAGAGGGCATTCTTTTCAAATTAGCAGGTGACACCAAACTAGAAGCAGTAGGTGATATCCCAGAGTATAGGATCAGAATCCAAATGACCTTAACAGATTAGAGATTGGAGGAAAAACTAAGAAAATAAATTTCAACAGGGAGAAACATACAGTACTATACTAAGGCAAAAAAACTGAATGCAAAGGTATAAGATTGATGGCACATCGCTGGAAAAGGATTTTGAAGTTTGGCAACTTCATCAGGCGGACTTAGTTTCAGTGGCATGCACCAGATCATCTATAGTTTTACAATGGAGCCTACCAGCTCCCATCAGAAAACATTGAACTACTTCCAGATGGGCACCATTGTAAAGCTATAGAGCAGTGGTTCTCAACCTGTGGGTCCCCAAGTGTTTTGGCCTACAACTCCCAGAAATCCCAGCCAGTTTAGCAGCTGTTAGAATTTGAAGGCCAAAACGTCTGGGGACCCACAGGCTGAGAACCACTGCTATAGAGGATCTGGCTCATAAGACAATGGGAGGAAGCCAGGCGGTGTGTCAGTTTTTTTAGCATCCTGTGTGAAAAGGTCCTTAGTAGACCACAAGCTGAACATGAGTCAGCAGCTGAAAAAGCCAATGCAATTCTAGGCTATATTAACAGGACTAAAGTATTTAGAATGAGGGGAGTAATAATACCACTGCTTTGGTCAGACCTCACTTGGGACACCATGTCCAGTTCTGGGCACCACAATCCAAGAAGGATATATATATTTTTTTGGTCGTGTCAGGAGTGACCTGAGAAACTGCAAGTCGCTTCTGGTGTGAGAGAATTAGCCATCTGCAAGGATGTTGCCCAGGCAATGCCCGGATGATTTGATGTTTTTGTCATCCTTGTGGGAGGCTTCTCTCATGTCCCCACATGAGGAGCTGGAGCTGATAAAGGGAGCTTATCTGCCTCTCCCCTGATTCGAACCTGTGACCTTTCGGTCTTCAGTCCAACCGGCACAGGGCTTTAACCCACTGTGCCACCGGGGGCTCCACAAGAAGGATATTGACAAGTTAGAACATGTCCAGAAAAAGCAACTAAAATGGCAAATAGTCTGGAGGAGAAAAGATGAAGAGGAAAGATGATAGCTATGTTTAAATATTTGAAAGGGTACTTTTGTGTTACTTTCTACTGTTCCAGAGACTAGGACAAGTAGATTCAAACTATTGGAAAAGAGATTCATCTAAATAGCAGGAAGAGCAACCTAACAGTAACAGTTGTCCAGTGCTGACCGATTATGCTGCCTTGGGACCCCTTCACATGGGGCTTTTTTGTGAGCTTTTTTCTTCTTTTATATTTATATTCTTTCAGAATATAAATAAAGTGTA
Organism: Anolis sagrei; assembly: GCF_037176765.1. Classification (NCBI taxonomy): domain Eukaryota; kingdom Metazoa; phylum Chordata; class Lepidosauria; order Squamata; family Anolidae; genus Anolis; species Anolis sagrei. The sequence continues at coordinate 52,010,061 of NC_090024.1, read as the reverse complement.
TCGTGCATTATTATTAACTGAGGTCTAACTTTATATAATCTTTATACACACTCAGAGATTCTGTTCCTTTCAGTTTCCTCATTTATTGAGAAGAAAAAGGGCATCTATGTGTTCTGCACATATTCTCCATATTGTTTACTGGAGCACATGTATTAAAGTTACAGTACAGAATAAACGTGAATAAACCATATTTTCAGTCCTCCCAGCTGAAGAAAAGGAGACACACATACACACAATATCCAGATGGAGCTAAAAGGGGAAGTGATTTCTACTGCAAGCTGTTCTTCTCTGCATTTGGAGTTGAGTCCAGATTTCCTCTCAACCATTGTTTGAGAACAATAATTGAACATGACACCAATGAGGAAGTTAGCTTAACTGGAATCCCTCAGGATAAGTTTAAATCAAAAGCTGCTGTATAATGTCTTCATTCTAAGTTTGAAGAAAGTGGCTATATGAGTGCATTTTATTGTCAGCACATGGACTGCTAGGCACAGATTGCAGGCTTGGCGGTTGAACTATTTCCAGCCTAGTGTATAAAATACTTTTAAATTCATTTCAAGACTACATGCTCAGCTACTAATCATGTCAACCAGCAGTAGGTCAATTTAAATAGAAATCATTATGCTGTTATACTATTGTAAGTATAATCCTGCCTTTCTACCTCAGATTCCATAGAGGGTACATATCACTGGTTATCCACATCTCCAACTATTTCCTCACTTTCCTTCCGATTCCAACCAGCTAAAACAGTTTACTGCCTGAGATGAAGCAGCGAAAGATATGTCTCCAATTCCCAGTCAAGGTATGTGGTACAAAATGTTAACTACATGAGATAGAACTTTCCAAATTGCTATCCCTTCAAAGTACAGCAATAATGAATTAATTAAATATTTGTGAGCCCTACACAAAATCATCTGTCTGACTCAGTCACTTCACTCCACTTAATGGTACGGTCAGTTTGACAACATAAGTGAACTGTGCAATGGAGGTTTACTGCACTTTACATTTGTTTCCATCAAACTGTAGCTGAATCCTGTTGGAAGGTTCCAGCTAGATCCCAATATGTGAGTCGACATATTGGTAAAAATCAATCAGTCCAATGCTTCTATTTTACTCAGGTTTAATAATAGGATTTAGAATGACATTTGTCATTTTAAAGTTTTAAAAGGTTCTGTTGGTACTCCTTAAAATATTTGTTTAAACATCTCAATAATATGGATTGTCATCAAGCATGGCCATCTCACAGCTCATTTCTAATTTGAGCATGGGAGGCAATTGCTGGAGAACATGACTTTGGGACCAAGGGAGACCTTCCTGTGGTATTCTTCTGAAGAAATAAAAAAAGTATGTGTGTGTGTGTGTTCTTTTCTGTTTCAAACTAAAACACTAAATATTAACTAAAACATTACGCATTAACTAGCTATTCCTTTTGAGAATATATCCAATAGTATTCAACTGTCAATCCACAGGATTGATATCTTGAACAGAAGAGTTTTAAAACACTTACAGTAGAGCAACCAGGCCCGACACATTTTTCCCGTATACTGCTAGGAGATGCCAGAGAAAGAGATTGGCGAGACAACAATGGCTTTGCTTCATCAGCATATAAATACATTTTAATTCACTTCATGATAAATACTTGATCAAAACATGACATAAAGAAATAACATGTAGTACTTTTTTGGGAATATCACCCTACTGACATGCTAAGTATCAGAATATGATGGCACTGACAAAATGTTATGACACCAAAATGGGAGAATAATGATGTAGCAAGTGTATAGCTACATGTGGATGGCGTGACCAGTCTCATTAATTATCTGTCATTTATTGTCTTCTAAACCAGAGCTTTATCCTCAGGTGAAAGGTTCATAAATATTTCATGAAGAAAAATTAAATTTTAAGCATGTGTATGGCCATGAACCTGCTATGAAGCCTTCATGAATTTTCATGAACTTTTAATTCTTCCACTGTTGGGAACAAATGCATAATTATAACAACCTGATAAATGTTCATGACATTTGCTGAATTGTGCCTGAGTATTCATTTATTCATGAATATATATATATATATATGCAGCAAATGAACAAGTAGGGGAGAAAGAGGGGTTTTTTTAAAAAGGAGGAAGAGTATTGAAGGATAAAGAGACATGACCTGGCCCTATGAAATATTACACTTGCTATAGAATTGATCTATTTAACCCTACTCTTGTAAGCATAACTCTACTAACTCAAGTGTTAAAGTTAGTGCTTGCAAAGTTCAATGTATTCAGTTTTAAATGAGTAAAGGCATAAGCCAGCACGACGTAGTAGTTTGAACATTAGGCTACAACTCTGTAGACTAGTCTTTGAATTCCCCTTTGGTCACAGAAAACCGCTGGGAGTGCTCTGGCAAGTCATATTCTTTCAGCCTAAGAGGAAGGAAAACTCCCTCAGGATAAATCTTACTAAGAAAACCACATGAGAGGTTTGCCTTATGATCACTGTAAGTCAGAAATGACCTGAAGGCACACAATTAACATGTGCACAGTTATAAAATAGTCTAATACCATGAAAACACCTGATCTTCTCTGATCTCAGAAGCAAAGCAGGATCAGGCTTGATTAGTACTTGGAAGGGAGACTGACTGGAAACACCAGGTGCCATAAGCTATATTCAGAAGAAGACAATGGCAAACAACCTCTAATTATACATAATATATGAAAACCCTATGAAATGCATGACGTCACCCATAAGACAACTTGGAGGCAGCTTCTTTACTCTAAAGTTATGAATGTGAATGAGGAGAAAATTCTGTCTACTGATGTCCATCAAGTTTAGACTAGTCTACAGATTAACTGTGATTTCAAGTCAATTTATACAGTATAGAAAATAACAAGATGGGCAGCTTGATCTTTAGTTGGCGCGGTGGTCCCTCTCAAGCAATATTTTAAAGAGTGGAATTTAATTGGAGTACAATTAAAAGATGAAAACTTTCAAATTATTTTAATTAATAATTCAGTTTTAACATCCTGAGGTCCTGCACTACTGTTCAATTTTTCTTCTTCAAGCCCTGAAATATCTTTAGATTGTCTCGACATGTCGGTAAATAGACACTTTCTACACAAAGGGAGATTAATTTCTCTCCTTCGTGAAGAGATACACAAAATACATGTGTTCCTACTTTGTAAATTACTCTGGGAATACAGCTTTGTCATATCCATTTTACAGCTGCTTCCCAGAATATGTGCAATGTGCAAAAACATTGGCTTCATATAGACCAGTGGTTCTCTACCTGGGGTCCCCAGAAGTTTTTGGCCTTCAACTCCCAGAAATCCTAACAGCTGATAAACTGGCTGGGATTTCTGGGAGTTGTAGGCCAAAAACATCTGGGGACCCCAGGTTGAGAACCACTGATCTAAACGATTATGAATTATATGTGATCAACAAGAGGAAGAAGGAATTGAATTGTTCTACTGGAAAAAATATGTGAACTTCTGAATAGACAACAAGCATGTAAGAGCGAACAGTCAACATGGGATAGTGATTTGAGTATTAGTCTGGATTTGAATCCCTGCTTAACCTGGGAATTCACTGTGTGACCTCGATCAAGTCATAATGGTAAACGTCTTCTAGACAAATCTCACCCATAAAACCCTGTGATATTTGCCATAAATTACAGTGAAGTTGAAGACATATGACAACGATACCATAGAAGCAAGAGCTATGATCTCAGTCCTGAAATGTTGTATGTTTAAAGCATTGACACTTATTTCTTAAATTTGAGCAAAGGCGCTATACATTTTAGCACTGTGTAAGCATATGCCCAGAACCCCACAACCAACTGCATTCTGCCAAGGGCTTGAACTGACCTGTTGTGCAGTGACTAGTTTATTTCTTCATCAAGCAAGTTAAAAGTGGGATAGACAGCTATGTATACCAAGTAAAACCATGAGTTTTATTAGGACTCACACTTATGCAATCTCTTTAAAAAGTACAATTACTTATACAGTCTGCTCCCAGCACAAAGAGATGCGCCCTCAGTTTCTCATGCATGCTCGAATTCAAACAGTTGGACCAGAAATAGTGGATAAGGTAGCATAATGTTTTGCTGAGAATACCACAGTTCTTAAAGAAAAAGAGATTGGATAAAGCTGTTTAATTCTACTTCATTATTATTATTCTAACCCCATTAAACCTATACTGTAGGGAGTAAAGTATATATTCCAATCTAAAGAACACCTGCTATTTTTCTCTCTGCATTTTTAACTTCAATTTGGTGCTTAGCTATATTTCATCTCTGGCAGTGCTCCCCTCCTCACTGGGAAGCATTGAAGGGAAATTAATATTGGTTTTATATCTTACTCATTAAATTGATTTCACCCTGAGAGAAAGATTAATCTATGATCTTTATTCCTTGCTTGGCCATATAAAAACCTTACGATGTCATAATATTGTCTGGAAATTAGATACCTGTACATTTCCTTTTTTTAGTAAAAGAAAAATGAAGGCAGCAGATACTAGAGATAATATCAGAAAACAATTAATAAAAGTTTGGATCCAAAAGTTGATTTCTTAAAAGTTAATCCATTTTAAGTAAGAAGACTAATTTAATCTATCTGCCTTGACAAAATGCAAATATCACTTATGTGAGTCTATCAGTGCTTTCTTTGTGTTGTCTATGTGAAGGTTTGAAAAAAGTCTCTTTTGTGTACTCATTATTTTGACAAATAAGGCTATTTCCATCTTATCTTTCTAGAACAGTGTGTGTTAGTACATCTGCTTACAATTAGAATTTCAAGCCAGATGGCTTCTTTTCACACTTCTCATTTACTGTAAACATAGTATACCAACATGTATGCTGCAAAAGAAAATGTAATTCATTACAGCTGGAAAAACTGCCCCGTTGGGATAATATCAAGCCTGGTTTAACCAGCCTATTTTAATAAAGCAAGTTATGAATTCAATGTTGTGCTCTGAAGCAAAGGAGGAGGACTTTGAACCATGCAAGACTGTGAACCATAGCACACTGTAAGTAAGCAATATATCAGTGAGGGTGGCATGTTCCAAACCAATCGCCATCATCTTGGTATTGTCTTGGCAAGTAGGTAACATATGTGGTATACTTTAACCCATTTTCTCCCATGATAAATTGCTGTATGGAAGCAGACATAGTAATAGTTAACATCTCTTCCTGTGTGTGTCTGTCTTCAAGATGCCTGTTGACTTATGGAGAGTCCATAAGTTTCATAACATTTACTTAGGCAAGGAATACTGAGAGGCAGTTTTGCCAGTCTCTTTGAAATATAGCGTACAACACCTGATAGTCATTGGTAGTCTCTCATCCAAGTACTGAACAGAGTTGATCCTATTTGGCTTTCAAGACAAGATCTGGAACCTTGAGGGTTTTTAGAACTCTACAACATCTAGAACACTTATATTTGCTCAGTGAACATTCCCATAATCATTTTGACCACCTCTTTTCCCTGGATGTTTAAACTTCATTTCAAGGGACTTCATCACATTGAGGTCCTTAAGCCAGGGGACAGCAGGGAATCCAGGAGGTAGTGGGGTAAATCTGTTGGGCATCAGGGAAAGCCATCCTAAAGTGCCTTGCATCCCCTGAATTACCCTCTTCCCCATCACATAATAGAAATCATTGCTGTCCAGCTCCCCCCGACCCCCGCAAGCTGTCCCTGGTTCAGGTAATGAGAACATAGCCACCTTTGTTCTTAGGGCTCTGTCCTAGGATGCTTCTTAGGATAGAGCCCAAGCCCCATATGATTTTAAAGTAATCTTTATTAGGTTTATAATTAAAACAAAAATAAAAGTGACTACAGAATAGTCGTATCTAACATACAAATATAAATAGAAGTAGAATAAGGAAAGGAAAGAAAGTAAAAAGAAAGTAAATAAATAAAGTAAGTAGGTAGATAGTAGGGCTGGGCGGTTTCGTTCGTTAATTTTGTAATTCGTTAATTATTCATTATTTTTTTCATTTACAAAATGATATTGAAATATATTTTCAAACCCGGAAGTGTTTTTCAATACTGAAACCGCATCCTCCATCTTTTTTACGAGCTTCCGCCCGTTTCGGAAATGACGTTTAAGGATGGAGGATGCTGGGTGCGCCGGGAGCCAATCCGGCACTCCCAAGCACCGTGTCTCATTCTGATTGGGCGGGCTGCCCTTTAAAAGCAGCTCCACGTGGCCGCATTGCTCAGTCTGGGCTGAGGCGAGGAGCCAGGAGGTGCGGAAGGCTTTAAAGCGTTGCTGGCCGGCTGCTATTCGGAGTCGGGACTAGGGAGAGTGAGGAGGGTGGGAGCAGGAGGCATTGCTTGTTTGCTGCTCTTGTGTGTGTGTGTTTGTCTTTGTTGTTGTGGCTGTTTTGGTGTGGGAGGCTTGCTTGCTTGCTTGCATTCATTCATTGCTGTGTGTTGGGACTCGGGAGAGCGAGGGCGGTTTAAGGAGCTGGGAGCAGCGGGGAGGCATTGCTTGCTGCTCTGCCTGTGTGTGTGTTTGTTTGTCCCTGTTTCACCCAGTTGTTGTGGCTGTTTTGGTGTGGGAGGCTTGCTTGCTTGCTTGCATTCATTCATTGCTGTGTGTTGGGACTCGGGAGAGCGAGGGCGGTTTAAGGAGCTGGGAGCAGCGGGGAGGCATTGCTTGCTGCTCTGCCTGTGTGTGTGTTTGTTTGTCCCTGTTTCACCCAGTTGTTGTGGCTGTTTTGGTGTGGGAGGCTTGCTTGCTTGCTTGCATTCATTCATTGCTGTGTGTTGGGACTCGGGAGAGCGAGGGCGGTTTAAGGAGCTGGGAGCAGCGGGGAGGCATTGCTTGCTGCTCTGCCTGAGTGTGTGTTTGTTTGTCCCTGTTTCACCCAGTTGTTGTGGCTGTTTTGGTGTGGGAGGCTTGCTTGCTTGCTGGCATTCATTCATTGCTGTGTGTTGCGACTCGGGAGAGCGAGGGCGGTTTAAGGAGCTGGGAGCAGTGGGGAGGCATTGCTTGCTGCTCTGCCTGTGTGTGTGTTTGTTTGTCCCTGTTTCACCCAGTTGTTGTGGCTGTTTTTGCCCCACTACAGGGCAAGCATTTTGTTAATTTTCTATTTTTAAACTTTTTCTGCTAAATATTTCTTTTCTTAAAAAATATTCAAAAAATATTCAAAAAAAGAAGAAAAAAAACCCTTTGGTGCGGGGGTCCGCCATCTTAAGGAATCGATTCGTTAATAATAACGAAATTTCATAAATATCAAACTTTTTAAAAGGAAAATTGCGGAAATCTTTTAAATATCGAAATGCAAAAAAAACCAAAAAACGAATCGATTTTAGAAACGAATTTTTCCGTTGTTACCCAGGCCTAGTAGATAGATAAGTAAATAAGTAGATAAAGATATGATCGTGAGATAAAGATATCTAAGCCCCATATGATGAGGTCCTAAATGATGAGGTCTCTGAAACATCCATGAATTTTGTTTTTAAACTTGGGTCCGATCTCTAAGATATGTTATTATATATGAATATGTACATATAGGTATTCCAAAAAATATAAAAAAAACAAACCCTCAGTCTTGATTTCCAGCATTTCAAATAAAGGATTCTCAGCATGCATTAATATGAAGGGTATCTATCATATTTAACTAGTAATCCAAGGTAGGCTTTTATAGCTGGAGTTCCATACTTTTGCACTTTAGAAGATAACTTTCCTTGAACAACCTCTGCATTTTCATAGTTTACTAAAAAATATTATACCCAGTATTCATTGACATCAAACATTGCAAAACTATTCTCTGCAAGATGCAGTAATGAGATGCATTGCAATGTTAGTGGCACAATATGCACATTCACAGCACAATCCGTACTTCATGATTGCCATTTTAATTTCAGAGATGTTGTTTTCCCCCAAAGGAAAACTACATGATCACACTTGTATTGCTTATCAGGTTCAGAGGATTCATAGCCTCAATATTAATTTTGGCTTAAACATTATAAAGGTAATGCCAAAAGCAATACTGCAAGTATGAAACATGATTAGGAATGCAAGTGTAATTGTATAGTTCTTTGGGGAAGATATTACAAAGGACATAAAATCAACAGAAAGTTATACACCCAGTACATGAAATGAATAGTCATTCCATATTTCTATCAATCTGTGAAAGTTTTCATACACATATTCATGAGATCTGTGTATATTTAAAACATTAACTGCGTCCTCTTGCACAGCTCCCCTACTGTCTGATCACTCTACTATGGATAATTGAACCTGAAACTCAGTTAAGATTTTGCCCAGTTTGTTTTCAAAAGCATTAACCATCTTGTGCTTTGGAACTGCCTGCAATTTTGACTGAAGCTAGAGATGTCTTAATTGCAAAGATGAATGACACAGTACAAGGGCAAGATGTTCACCTCCAGGAGCTTATGGCATTAGCAACTGCAGCCTGTTGGGGTTGATGGAAAGGAGGACATGTCAGCTAATGGTAGGCATAGTCAGAACAAAAGGGTGTGTAATTCCTCAGCTATCTGCCCTGAGACCCTTTGGGGAGATAGGGCAGAATATAAATAAAATTGTTGTTGTTGTTGTTAACAACCACACAATCACACACACAAAAACAGCCACAGAACAGCTATTCCATAATGCTCTATATGCATCAAGGGATTGTGTAATACTAGTATAGCATTATTTTTCTGGTAAATGTTTATGCTACACTGAGACAATGCAGGATCTCAGCCAGTTTCAAATAACATATTGATCACATTTTCTTATAATAAATAACATTATCATACACATTGATTTTTAGGCATGTCAATGCCATTGTTTTAGAAATTCCATGCTTTTGGGGATGATTTCAAAGGTGGCCACCCACCCATTAAGTAACAGTGCACACCCAAAGCACAGCCATTATGAAGAGCAAACTGAGCTGCCTGAAGCACATGGCCCAGTCTCACCTTTTCCATATTACAATGGTTCTCAAAATGTGATCCTCCAGATGTTTTGGGCAGATGTTAACAGCTGATAGGGTGGCTGGGAGCTGAAGTACAAAAAACCTGGAGGAGCATAGTTTGAGAAACACTGCCATATTGAAAAACCCAAGGTTCTGCCGAAGTCAATTTGCTTTGTTCTCCCTATAGGATCTCAGGTGTGATTTTCAACACTCTAGAAGACAGTGATTAAAGATAAAAACAGAAAAAAGGATCAGTTACTCATCAAATGTAGTGGCATCATTCTTTATGATTGACTAGGAGTGTCATTCACAAATTATTTTTTTAAGTCAATCATCCAACACAATATTACCAACAGAGTAAGACATTGGTCTCAACTAGTCTGTTTTGTCCACCCCAATGAGCAGGGGAAAAATAGCAGAGCATTAAGGAAAGATACCCTCTCCTTAAGCAACGGTTCTATTTTCACAAGGTTTCTTCCCCTTCCCTAGAGGGAAGAGATATAGGAATGCACATGTAGCAACAGTCTCTAGATACTAATAAAGTAGAAGATTAGGTTAAAACATGGAAGGGGGACAATGGGGGCACAAACAAATTGAGTTCTGGAACCTTACCACTCATTTCCCCTTTGGGTTCACATTAATATGTATGAAATAAGACACTTATCTCTCTGTCTATCTCTATGTATCTAAGCACATATTTATCTTGATTATTGTTTGTTTATAACTACCATAATTGTAATTTCCATTAAGACTATGCATGGAAGGGCAAAATTTAAATGCTCTCCCAAACCTAGAGAAATTAGGAATTTATATTCAATTTCCCTCATAAAGTTATCAACTATTACTACTATGGCATTTAAACATATCTGGATGCAGAGCTATATATAGTGACATAACTGTTGTAATAATTTGTCCAAATTTTTTCTTATAGATAGAGAAATGCATATTTTCCTCTTATAGTTATTTTTAAACATTTTTGGTCCAGTTATTTTGCAACCATGTCTATTTTAAACATTCATTTCAAATTTGAACATTGTCTGGGTATGTAAGTATATGTCACAAAACATAAAGAATGAATAGAATCCAGTCTGCAAGCTACTAAATGCAATGGGATGGTTTCAGAGAAATGGGAATTCATTCCATTCATATAAAAATATTTAATGTATATGGTAAAAGATTGCTTTGCTTGGCTATGAGAGGTCAGTAGCTATTTTCCCATTTCAGATCCATATAAACCGGTGCTATAAAGGGAAGAGAAAATGTGTGAAATGATGGTAAATGGCTCATAAAATCAGTGAGTGTGAGTAAATCTAGACATTCTAAAGGATGGCTGGAATCTCTTTCCTAGAGATCTGCACTCAGCCTAGCATTATTTGTGCTTTACTTAGAGATTATAGTTTCATTCAAAATCTAACTTCACATAAAAGGACGAGTATTTCCAGCCACAGGAACCCACAAATGAATGACATGGATCTTAGGATACTTTACAGTGATGTGCATGAAGAGTGAAAATGTTCATTATATTTTGGAAAATAAAGAATCCCTAATGCTAGGCTGAGTGCAGATCTCTAGGAAAGAGATTCCAGCTATACTCTATAACAGTGGTTCCCAACCTGTGGTCTGTAGACCACCAGTGGTCCGCAAAAGCTAAAATATGGTCTCCTGCCTCACCATTACCACACTGTTGCAACCAGAGCAACTGATCTCGTGAAACCTTCTTATAGTGCTGAGACTTATTAAATATAGATTTCTGTGGACGAGCAGATGGCGACTTGATGACATATGTTCTGTATCAGTAACTAGAACTGATGTGGTCTATCCAATGCAGTTTTCTTGATCAGCACCTCAAATAACCAAACCGAATCTAAAGTTGACCAAAAACTAATTCATAACCCTTTCAGTATTAGTGTTGGAGAGTGGTCCCTGGTCAAAGTGATCCCTTATCAAAGTGGTCCCTGATCAAAGTGGTCCCTAGTCAAAAAAGGTTAGAAACCACTGCTCTAGAATGTCTAAATTTACTCACACTCACTGATGTTTATGAGCCATTTTCCATTAGAAATTCATGGTAGAACAATCTACAATATAACTTGCTAAAACAAGCAAACAAGCAGAAAGGAATGGAAGAAAAGTGTTTATTCTTGTTTATCCAATAGATAGATTTTCAGATCAACTCAATTCTGAACTCCTGAAAGTGGCTATTCATAAACTAAAATGAAGGGAAAAAAACTGTCCCGGGAGTTTACCATTCTTTCTGGATTAAGAACTTTGGGGAAATCAGCATTGGAAATTCTCAATCACACTATTATGTAAATTCTGCTTGCTGAACAATTTCACAGGAAACTTCTGAAAGCAAGGATAAGGAATGAAGATTTCTTGCAACATGCATTTGAACATTAAGGCATTCAAATAGTTGTTACAGGTTTTAATGTGCAACATAAGGGAGGCTAGAATTCATAGAGACATCCACAGAACAGAGTTCCACAATGGTATTGTTGTCCTTTTTCCAACACTATTGAGGTTGGTTTAATAATGCTACTAATTAAAAAGCAACAGGAAATGAATCACCAGATGTATTGCATTTTAAACCTTGTAATAAGTGATGCCAATGGACTACTGTTTAACTAATAAAATGAGTAACATGAATGCATTTTCATAACAGCAATTTTCCAATCTCCGATGAGAACATTGACAGGGCTCTTTTTGGAATTTAAGGGTTTGGCACTATCAGAATGCTTATGATACTGATGTCTGGAAAAATTCAAATATATATTTCAATACTGTTCATCATGGCACTGTATGGCTTCTATGATTCAAATAGCGTGTGTGGCATCTTGTGATATCTCAGGTTATTTCCCATATTTCCTCAAGTTACTTCATTCCAGAATTAAATCAAGAGGATTTGCTGTTGGACAATCTGCTCCTTTGTCTCTCGTGTGAGTTTCTTACTTGCTGTATTTCATTATGTTGCATTGCTGGGGAGAAGCCATATTGGGTGATATATGTATTGGCTCTATGGCTCTGGGCAGTTCATTTTTTCTTGGCTCCTTCTCACTTCTCCCATTTTGATTTCTGGTGGCTGTCCAGATGTAACTTCCTCTGTTGTTAAGCAAATAGGCATATCTCTTAAAGCTAAATAGGTTAGGAGACATGTCTATTTGGAATCCTTTAGGTGATCTAGCCCTAGATATGTTGGATATTATCTCCTTTACATCATTCTATATTTAACTTCACAGGAGCTGCATATACAATGGCCAGATAGCTCCATGGTGTTTGCTATTGAGAGGTTGAGGGGTACGTATGATATTTTGTGATGCTGGAATGATGCCTTGCTACAGAATTCTATCTTCCCTGTATTTCTTCTAGTTTCAGCTCAAATTATTTGGCATGCTACATAATACTCTTTGTGTTGCTTTATTATTATTATTTTAGTTTTAACTTTTTACAGAGGTTATGCACCTGGAAAGTATTACTAACTTCTATCATCTTCAGGTTGTGTATTAGCCCCTCTTCTGTGGCATGATTTTTTTTAACACGCTGACCATATTTTGTTACGCTAAGTCAAAGCCACACGGGCACATTGGTAGGCTTTGTTGGAGAAAGTACCCCTCAACATCTGTGCACAGGCATTCACACAGCTATAGACACATTGACAGCTCTTCCATTTGGATGCTATGAGGGACTAAAAATATGGTGGATGATAATTAAGAGAAAGTGGCATTTCAAACATAAGCAAAACTCTAGGTAAAAAATAGCATCCCTCTTGGTTTTCTCTTTATTTCTCCTTTCAGTACAAACATGGGTTCAAAGGCCCTTGCCGAATTGGATGTATGGTTTTGATCTCAGAAAAATTCATCACTGTCTTGTTCAATACAAGTGCATCAAGAAAGTAAAGATGAAAGGACACAAAATAAAAGAAGTCTTGAGAAATAGTTTTTGTCAATGTAGAATCTCCTGTGAATTTGAAGTCCAAGTTCATGTAGCACTTTTGTACTGAGTTCAAAGCAGCTGTTCTGAGTGTGAATAGAAAAGGGTTTCTGTTGGTGGAAGGGAAACTGGTCCAACACAGAGTTTTCCTTGTTGTAATATGTATCTGCGGGAGAGGTCCTTCTCGGTAGTGGCCCCCTAGGGAAATTAGACAAGCATCCACTTCAACAGCATTTAGGAAGGAGTTGAAAACCTGGCTGTTTAAGCAGGCTTTTAATAATGGGTAAAAGAAAATCCATCCTATTGGACAGGATTTTAATGGTTTTATAATAATAAAACTTTATTTATATTCTGCCCCTATCTCCCCAAGGGACTCAGGGCAGATTCCAAGCAAATAAAAAGGTAAACATTCAGTGCCTCAGTACAATACCAGGTAAAACATAATAACCCAAAATAATACCACTTATAAAAACAAGTTATAACATGATATTTACAGATTAGATAAAGCATAACCTAACAAAGATTTTTTAATAATGGGCCCTTCCACACAGCCCTATATCCCAGAATATCAAGGCAGATAATCCCACAATATCTTCTTTGAACTGGGTTATTTGAGTCCACACTCAAATAATGTGGTAAAACATAATAACCCAAAATAATCCCACTTATAAAAGCAAGTTATAACATGATATTTACAGATTAGATAAAGCATGACCTAACAAAGATTTTTTAATAAAAGGCCCTTCCACACAGCCCTATATCCCAGAATGTCAAGGCAGATAATCCCACAATATCTTCTTTGAACTGGATTATTTGAGTCCACACTCAGATAATGAGGGATTTTCTGCCTTGATATCCTGGGGTATAGGACTGTATAGAAGGACCCTTGGATACTCTAATCACAGGAATGGATGCTTAAACTGCATGATATATTTTTTACTGGTTTTTTAGTCTTTAAAATCACTCTATACTTTATATCATTCTGTTATTTTGTTTTAATAATTAATTGATATGTGATTATGTTTGTACTTCATTTATTGTATTCGTTCATTGTGCTATAACTGCCGGAGTCCCTTCAGAGAGAGGGGGTGGGGGATAAATAAAGCTAATTATTATGGTAAAATTTTGGAAGCAGCCATCGGGGATCCTTCTCTTCTACCTGTCACAAGTTCAAGAGTTTTATCTTATTTGTTTTGTTTGCCAGCAGCTATTTCCCCAAGGAACATATACATCAGATCTGCAAACAAAACACAAACAGTTGCTGTCATTCACCAAAAAACTGTTAAGAAGCACAAACAAACCAGTTCATTAATTAGAACTGATTAATTAGAGCAGAAGAGACCAAACTGCATTATGGGGAAAATGTGGACCAAAGACATAGCAGTAACTAGTAACTTAGAAGAAAATGTATGGTATATAAAATGAGGTTTGAAAAGATTACTGCAGGCACAGACTGCAGCCAGGAAATCAGAAGACATTTACTTCTTGGGAGGAGAGAAATGAGCAATCTCAATAAAATAGTGAGGAGCAGAGACATCACACTGACAACAAAGATCCGCATAGTTAAAGCAATGGTATTCCCCATAGTAACCTATGGATGTGAGAGCTGGACCATAAGGAAGGCTGAGCAAAGGAAAATCGATGCTTTTGAGCTGTGGTGTTGCAGGAAAACTCTGAGAGTGCCTTGGACTGCAAGAATATCCAAACAGTACATACTTCGGGAAATAAAGCCCGACTGCTCATTGGAGGGAAGGATATTAGAGGCAAAGATGAAGTACTTTGGCCACATAATGAGAAGATAGGAAAGCTCGGAGAAGGCAATGATGCTGGGGAAAATGAGAAGAAAAGGGAAGAGGGTCGACCAAGGGCAAGATGGATGGATGGCATCCTTGAAGTGACTGGCTTGACTCTGGGGAGGTAATGGCCAACAGGGAGCTCTGGCTGCTATATGTGTGTGTGTGTGTGTGTGTGTGTGTGTTGTGTGTGTGTATTTCATATGTAATTGAGTTGTAAGAAGGAGAAAAATGATTGATCTAAGATTTACCTATTACACTTTTTAGTTGAATCTGTAATGCATTTTTCCTTTTCCTTTTCTTGTTACAGTTTGGATTGAGGGTCAGAGTTCTTTATTGTTAGTGTTTCAGTAAGTGTAAATAGTGTAAATTTAGTGTTTTAGTGTTAATGTTTTAGGTTAGGAATGTGGGAACATAGCTTAGTTTTAGTTTAGTCCATATATATATATATATATATATATATACTCTGTGCATAATGAATACCTTAAAAATAAATGACCCCAAATTTGGCAACAAAACTCCTCACAATCCAAGGTGTGACCATCACTGGAAAAAAACCCACAAAACACCTTTAAATTAAAAAAAGGAAGAAGACAACACATCTCTCCTATCCCCCCTCATGCTGAGGACACAGAATTAGGTTTCTGAAGCAGCAGCTGCTGCGATGTCTCTCGGCCCCTAACTAACACTAAGGCAAGGGATCAAAGGGCAGAGGCTGAGGAAGGGGAGGAGAGGGGGGGGGAAGGAAAAAAGAGGGAGGCTGGCCACACTCTGTGCACACACTCTGACTCTCTGTCCCCCACCCCCACCCCCCACCACACACACACACACACTCCCACCGCACAAGGGAAGGAGGAAGCTGCCATGATGGGGGTAATAGGGACACATAAAACTGACTGCTTCGAAAGGAGCCTCAAAGACCATCCAGTCCAACCTCATTTGGCAATAAAGGAAGACACCATCAAAGCCCTCACAACAGATGGACAACCAGTTGGAAGGGAACCCTAAAGGCCATCTGGTCCAACCCCCTCCTTTCTTCCCTCCTTCCCTCCCTCCCTCCCTTTCTCTACTTCCCTTCCTTCTCCTTCCCTCCATTCCCTTCCTCCTTTTCTTTCCTTCCTTTTTCTCTTCCCACCACCGGCTTCATCCTCCTTTATTAAATCTACAGTGTAGATGCACCCAAAGTCAAACTTTCCACACTGCCATGTAAAATACAGATTATCTACTTAGGACTGGATTATATGGCAGTGTAGACGCACGCACACATGCACACACACACACATATGTATGGATGTTGGATCACTGGTATACACACACACACACACACACACACACACACACACACACACAATACTTTATATGTTACTATTATATATATTGCTATATCATATTGAAGGGAACCCCTTTTGTTAGGCACCCCAAGGCTGGTGACAGAAAGCAAGCAGTCTCCGTAGGTGAAGCAAAAATCTCTTTATTTCAAGTGTGGCCACACAGGGAAAAACAGCCAAGACAGACCAGTGTCTTCAAAAAAAGCTGTCCCTCCTATTTGGATCTTTCAGTCACCTTATATACAAGTCTTTTCACTGTGTCATGGGCACACACCTCTCTTATCGGATCAACCATTCAAAAACATGTTTTTCTCATATTTTGCCACTTCAGTGTCTTTCACTGCTAACCTTCTACAAACTACGTAAACACACACATTATTGTTACAGATAAGCATTTTGGGTGTTAACCCACCCTGAGTACTCCCTAGGCGAACTTGACAATACAGCATCTTGTGTCTTTTAGATACATTATCTCCTCTTAGCTTTTGGTCTTCTGCAGGCCAGAGGAGAGGGACAAGCCTCTCTCTTTTGGTTTGCATTTCAGCATTTAAACATTTCTGAGTTTTGTTAGCCCCTTCAATATATATTATATTATATATATTATTGTTATATATACTACTATATAATATAATGTTACTACTATATATTACTATATTAAATAGACTCATAGAATAGACTTAGAAGGGACTCTACCATGGTATTGGGGGAGAACAGACAGGAAGGAAGGAGAGAAGAAAGGAGGGAGGGAAAAGAGAATAATGAAAGAGGGAAAGGGGGAAGGAAGGAAAGAGAGAAGGAGGGAGAGAAAGAAGGAAAGAGGGAAGGAAGGACAGAAGGAAGGAAGGAAAGAAGTACCGAAAGAAGGAAGAAGAGAAAGTACAAAGGAAAGAAAAAGGGAAGGGGAGGCAGGAAAGAGGTAAAGAAGGAAGGAAGGAGAAAAGGACATAAAAAGTGAATGAAGGAAGGAAAGAGGGAAGGAAGGAGACAAAGGAAAAAGTAGAGAAAGAGGGAGGAAAGGAAGGAAGAGAGAAGGAAGGATGAAACCAAAGAGCAAAAGAAGTAAAGAAAGAGGTAGAGAAGGAAGAAAGGAGAAAAAGGGGAAGGGGAAGAAAAAGGAGGGAAGGAATAGGTAGGTACCTCTCTTTCATAATAGTCCAGATATCTACCTCTACTTCGAAAATTCTTACTATAGGCCACAGCAACGCGTGGCAGGGTACAGCTAGTATATATATATATTAGGCCTGGGTAACAACGGAAAAATTTGTTTCTAAAATCGATTTGTATTTGGAGGTTTTTTTTGTTTCGATATTTAAAATAATTACAAAATTTTCCTTTTAAAAAGTTCGATATTTACGAAATTTCGTAAATGGTAAAAAAATTAACGAATTGATTTCCCAAACAATAACGAATCGATTCGTTAATGGCGGACGCGACCGCGAAATACGCTAAAAAACCTCCAAAACCTTCTGAAGCTTCCCTCTCCCTCTGTTGTTGACTGTTGGTGTGATATTATAATTTTTTTCACTAATTAAACCATAAAACTGGCCCAGACATGCGGAAATAATAACGAAACGACCTCAAAACGATAACGAAACGAATACAATATCGAAATACGAAGCATTTACAAAACGTTTTTGAAAATTCGTTTTTTTAAATAATTGCTCCAGAATGGTTCGTTATCGTTTTGTAATTGAAAAAATTAACGAATTATTAACAAATTACGAATTAACGAAACGAAACCGCCCAGCCCTAATATATATATATACACACACATGCATATATCTTGATATATGCATCTTTCCCTCCTTTTTTTCTATTTTTTGTCTTTGTTATTATTTCGGTTGTGAATTACATTGTTTTTATTAAAATAAATAAATAAATAAAAACCCAAATTCATGGAAAACAAGACACAAACATAGGCCAGAAACTATTTAAAGAGAAGGAAGCAGTATGCAGGTATTGTTGGAAGCATGTAATATGAAGTGAAAGCAAATAGGAGTGGATGCCAGAGGGGGGAAGAATGGCTGTTTTTTAATCAGAGAAGGGTTGACATCACTTTAAACCTCTTCTTCAGCAAAACAGTGCAGTGAAGCACAAGAGGAATGATACACAGAATCTTACAGATTGCCAGTACAGATTGCAAGGGCTAGACTTGCCAGACGGTATAAAAATAACCATCTTGAACCCTGAGTGACCTCATTAAAGTTCCAGCCACAATGCCCACAGGATGTAAATCATCAGCACTACTACATAGCAAGTTTGCATTTCAGTAGTACAGACAGGTGCACACTTCTGTGAATATTGACCACGCTCCTCTCTCTCCTGCAGCCTACCCACATTTGAAAAAAGGGCAAACACTATTATATCATCAGTGCAACCTCTGACTTTCTGCAGTCTACAATGCTGATGCTTAATTTCAGTGCCAGCTGTGACCTTTATGAAAAGTATGCTGAAGCTAAACTGCAGAGCAAAGGCTAAATCCAATGGTAGTTCAAGCTAAAATCGACCCTCTGAAATTAAAGCTTCTTTTTAAGTCACATATCTCCTATTCCTTGCAATGGGTCTTCTGTAGCTGGAACAAACATTAGATTTAGTCTGTGCAGAACTATAGCAGTGCTATTTCCCAGATGCATTTTCAGACAGACATAATGTTTGAATAATTACTGTCATTCTATGCCAAGAAAATCCCTTTTGTTTCAACTGGACATGATGGTCAGTGTATTGTGATAATTCATAGCAGTGAGTTTTACCAAATTTCTGGATGCCTTGTATACATCTTGAGTCATGGTTCCAACTGTTAATGATGGGATATTTTACCTCTTGTGCCATTTAGAGCCTGGTAAACCTAATCTTCAACTTTCTTTTCTAGCTTAAGGCTTTGGCTCTTGATTCCTACCCATTTCTGTCTAGACTCTTCACTCCTATTGTGATCATTCTTCATTTCTCTGTGGTAGAATACCCCCCCCCCCCATAGTCAGTAAATCTGAATTCTTTCATCATTTTATATATAATAGTCTTCCTGCAGGGATCATCTATTACTATACTTTTATCCACCTTCTCTATTAAATACCATTGAGCATGATGCATGCATTGTCAATAACAGCTCCCGAGAGTATGTCATTAAAATAAAACAAACATGACATAAATAGAAAGAATTATTTGGTTAAAAATTAAATTTTCCCCTCAATCTCTCAGCCAAACCCTATAACTCTGTTTCAATGCTTTGGTAAATAATGCTTTGACAAAATATAGTAATTACAATCCCAACAAAATACTTTTACTAGGTCTGCTTTGAACAGCTAAACTAAATTTTCCCCAAGATCTACTTTAACAGCTTTGCAAGATTCTATTTAATACTTGGAGATAGGATTTTTTTGAACAAAAGGAAAGTTTTGACTAGTGATTATTCTGGCTATTTGATTCTCACAGAAATGGTCTTTGACTATGTCATATATATATATATATATATATATATATATATATATATATATATATATATATTCCCCCCACCTGTATCTCAGAACAGGATTGAATGTGACTTACTGTGATGCCATGCAGATGCCCCTTGCAATGCCACTGATTTGGATGTTTATTTATTTATTTATTTATTTATTTACTTCACTTGTATACCGCTTTTCTCACTCCAGCAGAGGATGAGAAAAAGTAGTTTCCAAAATAATTATGGAAAATTTAATGCCTCACATAAAGAAAGCTAACATGACGATAATAAAATACAATTATCAATTAAATTGTAAAGCATGACCTCATTTAACATTAAAATATGGAATTAAAAACATATGAATATAAGCAATTAAAATCACATAATCAAACCATTATAATCCAGGCCATTCCAAATATCATATCTATTGCACATAATCCCTAATCATTCCTTGTACCACTTACTGCCCAAAGGTTTGGTCCCATAGTTAAGTTTTTACTTTTTTTCTGAAGGCCAGGAGGGAGGGTGCTGATCTAATTTCATTGGGGAAGGAGTTCCAGAACCGAGGGGCCACCACAGAGAAGGCCCTGCCTTTATCTCTACCAGTCGCACTTGCAAGGGAGGTAGAACCGAGAACAGGGCCTCCCCAGACGATCTTAATCTCCAAGATGATTTATAGAGGGATTTTAATGATTGAGACAACATGTCATTTTGGATTGCTTCATTTGTGTATTTGGGTCAGTAGACAGAAGAAAGGCAGTTTGGGCTCCATTTGAATTCAGTTTGGTACACCAAATATTCACAAGTGAAATCTCCTTATGTTGTCTGACTTGTTCAAAATGGCAACTAATTAATAAATAAACGTACTGTGATGGCAAAATAGTTAACTGTATGAACTCTGCATCTAATGGAAATAAATAGATATGAATAACTTACCAAAGTAGAAAGGGGTCCCTCCATACACAAACAAAGAACTGTGTGCTTAGTTCCATCCCTAATCCAGCTGCCATGACTCACAAAATTGAAAATAATACCATCATTTTTTTTGAGAAAGATCAATACCACTTAATTTAGGACTTTGAGTCAGAATAGCTTTTTATAACACTGAAGTGAAATGAGGATAAAATGTTTACTGGAGAAAACAAAAGTCTGATGTACTTAGCTTGGCAAAGTCCTTTTATTAATTACTGTGGTCATGCAGACTGGGGGAGAGTTGTAATCCACAATAGCTAACTTCTCCAAGCTCAAGATTTAATATATTTTTATTTCAATAACATGAGTGGTTTTCAGATGCTATGCTGAATGGACAACACAGTAAAGCATATTCACACTCTCCTCCCGACTTGTTTTTTTCTTCCTGATGAATAAACATATTTTGGCAAAAACAAAATGAATACAAACAAACAAGCAACAGGGAACTGTTTTGCATTGTAAATTGGCTCAGCAGAGAGAAAGTTGAAGGATCTCCAGACTGAAACCAATGAATGACAGTTTAGGATTTTAGTTCCACTGCTGCTTGCATAAAGTATTCACAGCATCTTTGGGTCCTAAGAGTAAGACCCTGAAGTGCCAAAGGTATGATCAGCCATACAGAATGAAGTATTAATTGGGACTTTTATGATTAATGTTGCCATTGCAAATTAGTAGGCTTCATTATTTCATTATGGACATCTTAATATTCAGAGGGAAGCAAAACACAATGTAAGAGTGAAGGGTATATATATTCAAAATCCATAGTTGAGAGAAGTAAGTAGAGTAGCAAAGTCACAGCCAAGGCTCTTCCCCCCCCCCCCCCGATTGCCAAGAAAGAAGCAAAATGACATGCAGAACCTAATAAAGAACAAATTAAGGACTCTTGTGTTCTGTTATAGCCTCTCCCACCCCAAATGCCTCACTGATATTCATTCAGCTTTCCCACGGCTATTCACAGATGAGTAGCTAAAATCAAGCATCAGTCATTTCTCTGTAAGGAGGCATTATAGATTGCTTTGAATGGCAAACCAAATCTTAAATGACAAGGAGCACTAAAAAGACATTCAGAGAAGTGAGAATAATAATAAGAAAATGATAATAGCACATTGTGATTCCTTCTCTCTTTTTCTCTTCCTTCCTTCCTTTGGATTGCAATAATATGGCCTGGTTACCCCCACCCCCACCCCCCGCAGTGAGTTTCTGTACTCATAATGAAGTTATTTTATAGACTGAATCTTTTTAATTTCTCCCATTTTTGGGTATTCCTTGCCTGAGGAAGCTTACAAAATTTAAAGGGTCACCAGAAGTTAACTTGAAGACACCTACACATTAGAGGTGTGCAATTCAGTTAACCCCCATTCTGTTTTTGGTATCTGGATTTCAGTGGACCCCCAGATCCATTTTTCAGGAACCTCCCAAATTTGGTAAAGAAAAACATCATTTTTTTGATCCGGCAACCAAAAGATCTGGGAAGATTTGGCCCATTGGCAGCAACGGGGAACTTACGAAGTTCCCCTTTCTGTCATTTGAGGGTACCAGTCTTAAGAAACCACCCTTTCTGAAATCGTTTCCCCTTATATCCTTCAGTAATATATTCTGAGATATTCTGCTCCATGACATTTTTTTCTGGAACAGTTCTGTGCCTTTTTTCCCTCTGAAATTTAAGTTCCAGTTTTGGTGGTATAAAGACAACATGCAGCTTCATGATTCGGCTGCATACTGGCTCAGAAGCTAGAGTATTTCATCCAAGGCAAATGGCCAACTTTTCTGTCTACATAAACAGAGACAACTATATACTATACAAATTCTAATGAAAAACTGGGTGTCAACACCACACACTTCACTGTGTCTGCAATCTCTACTCTGGAAGTCAGCCTGACCATGGAACTGATATCAACCCAGATTTATTGAATTTTCAGTTTCTTCTCCTGTTCCCTACTAGACCATCTACCTGATAAAATATTCTGGGAAACTTGAAAACTTTTCACTTTTGTAGCATTTCAAAATCATACACTGGCTTTCTACTGTTACGTATTTAGTATATCCCCCATGTTAAAAATATTTGCGCAGCTTTATAAGAAAGAGGTTTGAGGCCCCTTCCACACAGCCGAATAAAATCCCTCATTAACTGCCTTGTACTGGAATATATGGTAGTGTGAACTCAGATCACCCAGTTCAAGAAATTGTGGGATTTTTTTTGTATAGATATTCTGGGTTATATGGCTGCTTGGAAGGGTCCTGAGTAATATCGATTGCTCTTCTATTGCCCTTCAGGTCCCCTCAGCTCAAAGAATGGAAAAAGTGCTTCCTTTCCCCTCTTGAATATTTAAGGATGATAAAACTGATGGTCATAGCTGGAAAGTGCTCACGAAATATGTAAGTCTGTCTACAAGCCATACAGCAGTGTTATGATAGATGTATGAGAAAAGAACACAATAAGAAACACGAGGAAGAACTTCCTGACTGTGAGAGCCATTCAGCAGTGGAACTCTCTGCCCCAGAGTGTGGTGGAGGCTCCTTCTTTGGAATCTTTTAAACAGAGGCTGGATGGCCATCTGTCAGGGGTGATTTGAATGCAATATTCCTGCTTCTTGGCAGGACTGGATGGCTCATGAGGTCTCTTCCAACTCTTCCAACTCTTTGATTCTATGATTCTATGAAAGGGAGAAATTCAACTGCTTTGATTAACCTCATTATTTATATCATGAGCTTTTGATAAAAGTCTGTGCCTTTGATTCAGATATGTGCAATTAATGTATTACTCCGCTGGCAAATTTCTGGTAGAGCAGAGCGACTGTTGATCAGATTCAAACCAAATCATAAAAGATGAGGAATCATATTCAGAACAGTCATAAACCTTTATGAATGTTTAATCAGCCCAACAGGCTAACTGACAGATAATACTCCAATCACAGTTCATACTCTGAACTCCACTAATACTCTTTTTATCATTTCTAATCTTCTTCTGATGTATATCTTAATACATTTTGAACGTGACATGATATTTTTTTCTACAAAAAAATCCGTATGTTGAACCGGCTGTAAGAAATGTTGAGAAATTGCTTAGTTCATTGTTGTAAATCCTACTGCAATTAATTGAACAGTCTTGTTTGAGCAAGTGCCTGTATATTTTGGTGAGATGCTTTGATTAGCTATATTGCTTGCATATGAACATTCATGCGAATATATTTTCTATATTAGAATGTCCATACCAGATATGACCGAGTATCGGTCCTCAGCATTCCTTAGGTAAACTAGCAAGAGCTGAGAGGAGTTGTAATCTGTCAACATCTGGATGGCCTCATGATTCCTATCCATCTTATTCCCTTGTCTTCAGAACCACTGCAAATGTTGTTCAGATGTCCCTTGTAGGAATATGCAGTAACTATATTAAGCAGAGTATAGTGGAGCAAGGATAACATGACTCATCTAAATTTTAAAAATGAAGTAAAAGTGCTAGGAGATTTCACTTATTATCTGGAAATGCAAATACAATGAGAAGAAGATGAAAGAGCAGATACTGCAGTAGCAGTTGGAATTATTTGTAGAAAAAACAACTCACCAAGGAAAAGATAGTCTAACGTAATGACAAATATAGGTAGATATCTAATGGGTACAGTACATCTAAAGTGAATGGTATACTACTGTCCCACGTTAGTGGCTTACACATGTGTTGATTGAGTTGACAAACTTATCACTTGGAGCAGAATATGCATCAGCTCGTCAAGCATACAGGGAACTTATGTAACTATTGACCTTATCACAAAGTCCAGGTGAAGTGTCCTTCTTCTTCAGGCTTTACAGAGGAAAGGGGTAGCAAATGAATCTGTTGCCCCCTATGCAGCTTCCCCTTGGCAACACTTTCTCCATCACATGTGGGACGCCTTGCCATTCTGGGAAGGATCCATGCTGGCTTCATTGGAGGCAGCACTATATGGAAAGCCTCCTGTGTTATGAAGGAAGTGTCCAAGGACACTGCCACCCTGGTTGGAGGCAGCACCTTTTCAGGAAGTCACATGACATCATGTGATGGGGCTCCATCCCCAAGATAGGCTGGAAGCATCCTAGGACACTGAATTTGGTGAGTGTGTTGAGGTTGTTTGTTAACTACTAGAGGAACTTGGAATAACTGTATCAGAACCTAGAGCACTTCTAGAAGACTGCAAAAGCTGCATGCAACTCTCATGAATTAAAATCATGCACCAAGCAAATTGATGGGAAATAACAGCTGATGAAAGATTTGTAAGAGAATGAATTTACTGGGATGAAATATTTTCCACCAAAAGAGCTGGGTGCAGAGATCCTCACTAAGCCACTTTCTAGAGACCACTTCCCGTTCCTGAGAGAGAAGATGAATCTTATTTATTTAACGAATCACCTCATCATACTTATCTGTGGAAGCATTCTACAATGCTTCCATGCCAGCTACAAGTTGAATGGGCATGCTGCCCTTTAGATGACACAAAGGAGCTTCCTGTGGAAGTTTCTCCTCCAGTTAGAGTGGAAGTATCATTTGATGCTCCATTCTCCGCACAGGAGACTTTTGCACCACCCAAGCTACACTCCTCCCATGTGATGAGGGTAGCATTGCTGTGAGGGAGCAGTGGGAAGGACGACGGCTTCACCCCTGCTGTTCTCCATTTATATGGCTAATATGATGAGGTTGCAAGTGCCAATGAGAAGGGGTACCAATACTTGTAAAGTGATTAGTGCATTAGGGGCCTCTATTGTAAATGCCTGTCCTTTTGTTTGACCTCTCTGTTACTTTTTGAAGTTTATGTACTCAGTCCTCTTTCTGCTTTCTTTTTCTGCCTGCAGAGGTCACCTTCTCCCCCCCCCCCTCCAATTTTTTCAAGAAGTTAGGTAGCCCTCTGTCTTTTCTGGGAAGCAGAGGCTCCAGCTTCATAATAGACGGTTGCTAACATATAGATTTGAGAGCTAGTCTTTAGGGACTCTTGTATCAAAGTTGTCCTTTTTACCTCAGAATCTCCTGTGTACTTTCTGTTCCCACCACAAGCTCATATTGTATTAATCCTGTTACACTGTGCTTAATATAGATACCAACTATTCCTACAGGTTATCAGCCCCAGATACCATCTTAGTGCATTTTTTTCTGAACTTCTAGAAACAGGAGATGAGAGATTATACAGATCAGCTTTAATTCCTAAATTGCTAATTCAGTTCATCAAAATCACCTGCACGTCCTTGACCTAAAATGACACAAATTTCTTGTGTAGAGTACAGGTATTTTCTGCTGTTTGAGGCTTTAAAAGAGACAGAATGTGATTGTTTGCAAAAACTCCCAAACAAAAACAAAGAATCAGTTATAATGATGAGGAAAATACACATGCACCAAACACAGAGACAGCTGTGCATGCTGGTTTAATTCCCATGTTTTGAGAAGCACTTTATCAAGGAAAATGTGGTCTATTCCTTAATAAAAACCCTTTGATACAAAATTATACCAAAGCAGATGTTTGGAGAATCATTCTTGTTCCTGTTTGAAAATTCTCCTGCTTCTTATCCTTTAAGTTCAGTATTTGCTTCTTTGTTTTGTAAGTGCTGAAAAGAACATTTTGTTGAAACTTAATTTCAACTGATCTCACAGAATAGATTTCTGTCCTTTTCCCTAGCTAGGTACTATTAGCAATGATGATAAACAATGCTGGCTTTGAAACTTAACTCACCCACTTTTCTGGCCTACTATTTCCGTTACATAAGGTAATGGAAACCTTGCAAAGGCATTTGACACAGTGAATTGCAGTGCCCTCTGGACCATCCTCCAAAAAATCGGTTGCCCTAACAAATTTGTGAACATCCTGTGGCTCCTCCATGATGACATGATGACAACAGTCTTGGACATCAATGGCTCCCAAAGTGACCCATTTAAGGTCTCTTCCAACTCTATGATTTTATGATTCTAGGAATAGGAAGCTTGTTGTTTATTTGTTCAGTTGGCCATGGCCACCTCCAGTTTCTTCAAAGTCAAGCCAGTCACTTCAAGGATACCATCCATCCATCTTGCCCTTGGTCTGCCACTCTTCCCTTTTCCTCCCATTTTACCAGCATCATTGTCTTCTCCAAGCTTTCCTGTCTTCTCATTATGTGGCCAAAGAACTCCATCTTTGCCTCTAATATCCTTCCTTCCAGTAAGCAGTCGGGCATTATTTCCTGAAGTATGGCCTAGTTTGATCTTCTTACGGTCCAAGGCACTCTCAGAATTTTCCTTCATTATCACATTTCAAATGCGTCTGTCTTCCTTAGAATTGGAAGGAGTTTATTGTTCTATGAGCGATGATTATTTTAAATAGAAAGAAAATTGCTCACATTATCTGTCAAGCAGTCTGTGTCTTGCTGCTTTAAGGTTTGTATATACTCTGTTGCATTTAATCCTGCTATTTTGTAGCAAACAGATGGGATGGTCTGAACAAAGCCAAGCTCTCCAAATAAATGTGCTGTCCTTTTAAACTGCTTCCATAATAATGATATGAGGAAATAAATCCATCTCCATTTAATTGTATCCCATGGAGATATTAAATAACTGCTCAGTTGAGGTTAAACATGTGCCTAGTCTCTGTGAATTAAATAATACCGTTTAGTCCTTTGAATGATCAAAAGTCATTGCTTCTTTGTTTCATTGCATAGCAAACTACTCTGCCAATCAACGTTCAAACATATGCATAACTGATGCTGAAAGTACAATATGCTGAAAATCTCAGAGGATTTATCTTGTTCAATCTGTATGTAGTACTGTTAAGAGGTTTGCAATCTATGCTAACAGCTAATGAAATGTGGAACCAAATGTACTTGGAACAGTGCAATAAATGTAAAACATTTTCTCAACCTGAAGAAACTGGTTTGACATTCATCTCATCTCAGGTTATATTTCCCTTTCTCCTTCATACCCCAAATATAGAAGCATATATTTATGAAAAGCCATATTTGGTGTTCACTGCAGTTTGAAATTCCTGCCACAGGAAAAAAAAATCTTATTCAACATTGTTTTTTATTCAATGTCATCTATACATTGCAGTGCCTGTCTTCTTTCATTTCAGCTTCTCAGCTTTAAGATTGCTTTATTTCAGATTACATTTCCCAAACCATAGGGTTAGGTCCATGTATATGATACCATTAATATTCAGAAAAACATTTGCACACAGATTGCCAGTCTTGGTAGAAGTTACTTGTGGAATCATATAGCATATTTTCAGTGATAATACATTTTTTTCTAATGAGCCCATTTCCAATGCATTATATGTGCACAGATGGAAACATGGTAGCACATCATAGAACCAGCAGATTCCATTGGGGTTCCTTTTAAAATATGTACTTATTTCTGACTCACTTGTTTTCATAAGTCAACAAAATCTGCTTCCCAGTGCTAAGAGGAGATGGAAATATACAATTTCTCATTTCAGATCACATCATATGATGGCTAAACTAGGTGCATTCAAGACCAGAATAATTGTGTTCTCAAATATTAATTTAAGGGCTAATACAAAAGCATCTTTTACACTGACCTATATCCCAGGACCTGATCCCAGATTATTTTATTTGAACTGGATTATATGAGTATACATTGCCAGATAATCTGAAATAATCAGATAATCTGGGATTAGATCCTGAGATATAGGTCTGTCGTTTATCTCATTTTTTCTAGAGGTTGTTCGCAGACTCCCAAGAGAAAGAAGGCATGAATGAGGGAGATAAGAGGAAACATATGTGAAGGGGGAAAAAAGAGCCTCAGGTTTAGCCAATTACATGGTTGGGAAACTACTGGCTCTCCATCTCAAGGTGTAGTTGGAATAGAACTCTCAGCACAGCCCAACAACAGCAACAGATTATTGGTGTCTTGACTTTTAGGCCTGTTCCTGGGGTTAGATGGATCACATCAGCTCTAGTTTCTTATATATGGTTATCTTGACTTCTTATATGTAAGTAGATTCAGTATCTCAAAACCTAAAACTGATAGAGGGAAACTGGTGCCATTTTTTTGAGTCAGTAAGTGAAATATACCCAAAAACAGGTTTAGCATTTGAGGCACCAAAAAGTGGCTAATAAATCCATCACTGTTGGAAGTTAATAATAATTAAAGTACATTTTAGGAGAGGATTCAATTAACCCTTAGAGTCTCTTTGGCAGTTGATAGCAATTTTATCTAACTCTTTCTTTCTGATCTTTTTTGCAGAGCGAGCAAAAAGGGCTACTTTGTAAGTTGCATAGTCATTTGTGTTGCTCAGCAGAAACTGCACTGTTTCTGCAACAGAGTTTCCTTCTTGTGTTATAGAGGGTTTAAGGTGTCTTTCCCTTGGGTCACTATACAATGGGCAGACTAACAGATAATGCACAATGTCTTCTACCTGACATTGACTACAAATACATATTCTGTTTTCTCAGGGAACATTATGGTATCAACCACCTAACACTGCAGCTGGGATCACTTGAAATCGCAGCTCAGTGAAGGCGGTTCTCAAGGAAGGTGGCTTGAGCTTACTCTACTCAGGTAAGCTATCCTTTCACTCATGGTTCAAAACTCAGATGAAGTTGCAATGGAATGTATTAAAAAGATCTTTAACTTGCCTTCTTATTGCAAGTCTGAATTTTTAGGGAAGGGATTAAAATATTATTGGTGCTTGTGCTACTCATAGGCCCAGGTAACACTTGAGGTTCTTTACAAGATGTTTGCCTTGAATTTATTAAAGTTGTTATGAGAAATTAATGGAAACTATTTAGAGAATGGTATTAGAGGTGTGTCTAAGATGTGAAAATAATTGAGGACAGTGAAATACATGAGTTAAACAATGGGAAAGTGTTGATGTTTTTCTTGTAATCAGATTTTCCTTGGATAGCATGTGTCATCCTAATTATAAACATAGGCCCATGGAGGTTCACAAACTAACAATTTTTTTCAGTTTGACATTGGTTTCTCCAACCTTAATAATTTGAAAACATAACACTTCCCTGGGGAAGATATTCTGTTCCAAAATATAAAACAAAATTAGTCAGTTCCAACAGAAGGAATTTACCCTAAGTTACTACAGAGCACAAACTCTTTCAAGTAGAACATTATTAATAATGTATATAGCACCTATCACATTTATACAGATTGAAACACTTCATTCTATACCCTTGTAACAACACTCTGAAGAAGGATTATTATTATCTCCTAGGACATTTCCCCCACTGAAAACTACATTATGTTAATAATAAAGTACATTGTCATACTCATTATTTTCTTGACTAACTTATTCACCCATTCTCCATACAAATGGCTTAGAAATGTATTTGGGTCATGCAAGTCTTGGACGTCTATTTGTTACAAAGCTTTGTCAGTTTATAGATAAATGTCAGCTAGGAAAAAGTGGTCTACGGAAGCAATAAAACAAATATTCACTGACTGGAATTTTTTTAGCGGCATGGACACATATAAATGTAGCTTATACATGTGGATATGTCTTTATAGATGGAACACAAGAGTATTCTGCAGTCTTTTGCTCAATGTAGAAAATGTCTGGCACTTAGTTTGGATGATGGTAGAGATGGAAACAATATTCTAAAACTTCTCTAACCCCCCCTCTCTAACCCCAATTAGGGAGGACCTCTGTCTTGTCTGAATTCAATTTCAATTTGTTTGTCCTCATCCAGTCTACAATGGCTGACAGTCTGGGCTGCTTACTTGGTTTTTGGTGAAACCTGAAATTCTCAAAAATCCAAAATTTTCTACATGTGTGACTGGGATAATATTTTTTCTTTCTGGTTGTTCAGTGTACACAGACTTTGTTTCATGCACAACATTATTTAAAATATTTTGTATAAAATTGCCTTCAGCCTATGTGGTTAAGGCAGGGGTCCTCAAACTTTTTAAACAGAGGGCCAGGTCACAGTTTCTCAAACTCT
Source organism: Anolis sagrei (assembly GCF_037176765.1). NCBI lineage: Eukaryota > Metazoa > Chordata > Lepidosauria > Squamata > Anolidae > Anolis > Anolis sagrei. The sequence goes on along the minus strand of NC_090024.1, from coordinate 51,979,798 downwards.
TGGAGGGCCGGATTATAATTTGAAAAAAAAACATGAATGAATTCCTATGCACACTGCACATATCTTAAAACAATGCAATAATTAAAATGAAGAACAATTTTAACAAATATAAACTTATTAGCATTTCAATGGGAAGTGTGGGCCTGCTTTGGGCTGATGAAAGGGGATTGCTGTTGTTGTTATGTGCTTTCAAGTCATTTCAGACTTAGGTTGACCCTGAGCGAGAGCCGGGTAAATGACCTTGGAGGGCCGTATTTGGCCCCCGGGCCTTAGATTGAGGATCCCTGGGTTAACGTATAGATGACACATCAATGAATTTCATGTTTAGATTTTGGTATCATCTCCATCTTATATCATTATGTGTGTATATGCAAATACAGGTATTTCACAATCTGAAAAAAAAACCCTTGAAATCCAAAATACTTCTGGCCACAAGCTTTTCAGATAAGGTATATTCAACCTGTATCATAGAAACAGCGAAAGACTCTTTGGAAAACTCCATAGTCACGAAATATGGGTAGTTTTGTGTCTCTCTCTTGCACAGCCTGTGCACTTGCTATTCTAATCAAGAGCAGAATTGCTTCCTTATAATTGCCAACTTTTAGGAAATTCAGCATGTTAATTGCATTTACTGCCCTAAAGTAATTCCAGAGTAGAACTTTTCCCATAAAAATCAACCTTCTGAAAGATCGAACACTGTAACTTGGTGAATCTTTTAACAATATAATGCAGGAATAATTTAACAACTTTGCATGGTAGGTACTGCAGAAATTCAGTATAAGGGAGCTATGTTTTTTTAAAAAACTCAGGAGCATTACTTTTTTGATTACTACTTCCAGAATTCTTCAGCCATCTGCTATTATTTTATTTATTTATTTATTTCAAAGTTTTCTATACTGAGCTTCTCACCTCTTAGAGGGACTCAGCCCGGTTTACAACCATAAAAACATACAATCAGTAAAATATCATAGTTCATAATTACAATAACACATTTAAAATAACAACTATATTTAAAACTACGGTGGTCAGTCGTCATATTAAAAACAAGTATACCTCATCTTCCATCCACAATCCTAGGGTGCTGTCTCATTCATCGAAAGCCTGTCTCCATAACCACGTCTTCACCCATTTCCTGAATGTCAGGATAGACGGGGCATTATTGGCCATGGGATTTGGGGAGTTTAGGCCAAAAAAATACCCTCTCTCCCCAGCTCCATATTTAGTTAGGTATTACCTCATTTGCCATAATTTTCAATCAGATAGTACATCTGTACCTCTTCTACTTTTGTTTCTTCCTTTTTATAAACAAACCCTTCTTCATACAAACAAATCCTTTCATCTAAGACACCAATCGGTCAGGAGAAAAACTAGGCTAATGTATGTGCTGGAATCTTTCTGGTGCTAACATGCTGTGACAATCCAGTCCACCTGTGCATGTAAGTAAAATCTTCAGCTTTATCCACACTGGAACAACAGGTAATAAACTAAGAAGATCAAATGCTAAAATGTATTTGTTTTCCTATGAGAACACCTTAGGAATCTTTTATTTACTTACACATGCAGGCTTGATGTCAATTTAGCTGAAAGTTGAACGACATTAAGGTAAATGAAATGGTATAGATTAGGATGCAAGAGAAAAGCTTCAGAGAAGCAGGGTAGAGAAAATTTTCTTCCAACCAAAGGAAAATACACCTAAATAGGGTTAAAATGACTACTCCAAAACAAGCAACCAACACCTGATCACAGAGCCTTATTCAGCTACAGACAGTCCCCAAGTTACAAACAAGATAGGTTTGTTCTTCAGATGAATTTGTATGTAAGGCAGAACAGGTATATTTCTTAAGTATAACTCCAGCCAAATATACATGCAAACGTGTGTGTGTGTGGTTTAAGGAGATTAGAGGAAAAGATGCTAGAAACAGTGGTTTCTTAAACCTGATGCCTTAATACAGGGTTTTCTGGAGGATATTAGAGGAAAGGACACCAAAAAGAGTGGTTTCTTAAACCTAATGCGTTAAACGGGGCTAGCTGATGGAAATAGAGGAAAGGATGCCAAAAACAGTGGTTTCTTAAGTTTAATGTCCTAATCCAGGGCTAACTGAAGGAGATTAGAGGAAAGGATTACAGAAACAGTGGTTTCTTAAACCTGACACCTTAACCCAGGTCTTATTGAAGGATATGAGGTGTAATGATTCCATAAAAGGTGGTTTCTTAAGTCTGATGTCTTAAACCCAGGTCTAATTGAATGATATGTGGTAAAACAATCCCAAAAATGTGGTTTCTTAAGGCTGATGCCCTAAAAATGTCAGAAAGGGGAGCCTCGTAAGTTCCCCATTGCCACCAATGGGCCAGATTTTCCTGGAGTGAAAACAGATCTCTCAGATACTGGTCTAAAAACAGCATTTCACCCTCCCAAGTTTTGGAGGCTTCTGAAAAATTGATTGGGGGAGGGCAAAATCCAGACACCGAAAACGACACAGGTTTAACCAAATTGTACATCATATATATGGCTTTGGATAGCATAAGAAAGGGTTAACATCCCTGTGGTGTTTGTTTTACTGTCTGTGCCCCAGTTCAGTAGATTTCACCCCACTTTCTGTTGCTATGATAATTGGATTTTGAAAAATGTGGCTTGTTGTGGAAACAATGATTGGAGCTAAAGCATTAGTGGAGACATTGTTTCCTCCTGATAATGCTTTCAGGACCGAGCCTCCCTTTTGAGTGGTAGATTTCTCTCACTTCCTGTTGTTGCACCCCATTCTTAATGATGAGTCATTTGTAAGTCGAATGTTTGTAACCCGGGGGCTGCCTACATTTGAAAAATGGTTGTGAATGCACAAAGTGAAGGACTATTTTAGTTAACCCCCCTCCCCATGAGCAAGAGTGTAAAATGGAGTCCAGCAGTTATCTCATGCAAGCAAGACAGCCACATCAGCTCTAAATAGAATGGGTTATTGAGAAACTGTGCTCCTCCTCGTTCCTGCTATTGCCATATTAGCTAATGCAACTATTAATTGATAACTTCAAAGGGTCAGGTGCTATCTCACCTGGGTGGTTGTTTACAATTGGGCGATGTACTCTTTTCCCTATGCTGAACTATGCAAATAAGTCATAAAAAGTGCCCGATTTCCTCATTCCATGTCCTATTTCTGGAACCAAGGAGTGTTCTTATATCTCTATATTTCTGAATAAACTGACTTTTCATCAAACTGGATGACAATTGGTTGTCCATTTCTTCAACAAAAGCAATGCTTCCTTAGAAAATTGCGAGGTAACACCCTCATTACTCATCTTACATGGAGAGCATATATGCTAACTACTAGGGCTGGGCGGTTTCATTTCGTTAATTCGTAATTCGTTAAAAATTCATTATTTTTTTTATAATGAAGTGATAATGAACCAATCTGGAGCAACTTTTTTAAATTCGTTTCGTAAATGCTTCGGATTCGTTATGTATTCATTTCGTTATCGGTTTGAGGTCATTTCGTTATTATTTCCGCATGTCTGGGGCAAGTTTTATAGTTGTTTTTTGTTTAATTAGTGAAAAAAAATTATAATATCACACCAACAGTCAACAACAGAGGGAGAGGGAAGCTTCAGAAGTTCCCCCTGTCCCATTTGGAGGTTTTTTAGCGTATTGCGTGGTCGCGTCCGCCATTAACGAATCGATTCGTTATTGTTTCGTATTTGTTTCGTTAATGTTTTGTAATTTTTTAAACATTTACGAAATTTCATAAATATCAAACTTTTTAAAAGAAAAATTTCGGAATTCTTTTAAATATCGAAACGCAAAAACCCCCAAAAAACGAATCGATTTTAGAAACAAATGTTTCCGTTGTTACCCAGGCCTACTAACTACTTAATTCAGTTTCAAACTAATATTGAAGAAATTGGGTTTGCTGTGCAGACGATTACATCCTGGAACCAGTTTAAGGCCCAGATGGTGATTTCACAAACCACAGAGCATTGATGTACATTAACCCCTTTCTTCCACATGCTTTTGTGGAAATATGTTGTCTAGCTGCTGTAGTTTAAGGCTAACTTCCAACTGCATTAAATTGTCAGTGTAGATGGGATAAAGAGGGACAATTTGAAGAACAAGCTCCCCACACAAAAAATAAAAATAAAATAAGTTTCCCCTTCAAAAGGTCACCCTTTGTGTACTAGAGAGAAATGGAAATAATGATGAAGTGGGGCAGAGCTATTCAGGTTCTTCTCTGGCCAGTTTGTGAACATTTAACTCACAATTGTGCTAATCAATTGCTAACAGATCTAAAGCAGGGAAATTTAAATAATTCTAATTGTAAACCTAGGGGCAATATAAGACGACAACACAATAGCCAGTTGACATAGAACAGAGATCTTTTTATGTGAGAAAGCATTCAATTATGTGAATTCTCATCTGCAGTATGAGGTAGTACTGCCCAGAGAGAGATTTAATACCTTAATGAGAATTAGCTATTGGATTGTTGCAAACATGATTCATTCAGCTTAAACTGGAGCTTAAACTGAAGCCATTTCATTTGTATTCTAAATGCTTTTCTAACATTCTCTTTATTTGAAAAAAAGAAAGAGTGGGGGAAAATAAGAAAATATCTTCAGGGGAAAACTGGATACATAATTGCCTTTGAAAGATATACTTGAACAGCAAACCAATTCGGCAGAGGCATTTTCCGTGCCACACAAAGCCAGTAATGACAGAACTACCCTAAGCACAGCAGACTCCCCATGAGATGTGACATTTCTCAATGCAGACAGATTTCTGATAATTTTGCAGTTAAGTGAATATGACTTGACATAAAATTACCAGCATTTTCTTGTGCACTTTTTAAAATACTCTGCATTGATTTCACTCTGCCTTATATCTACAGAGTGTCCTCCTTCAATTAATCTTCAGCATCATATCCCTTGTGCCTTTCAGTCCTCCAAACACTTTCTGAGAGCAACAAAATGCTTCAACTACTATTTCCACTGCCAATATCTCTTTTCTGTACTATATAGCCCTCTATTTATTTATTTATTTATGACATTTCTATCCTGCCTTCCTCGAACCCAAAGGTGACTCAAGGTGGTTTACAACCAGGCAGCAATTCGATGCCTAACAATATATAATTAACAGAATTAAAAATACATTCAATAAAATATAAAACCACTGCCTTCATTGTTAGTCTCATTGTCCATAAATCATCATTTGAGCCATTCCAATGTTCACTTTTGTCTAATACCATGTTTGTTGCATTAGATTCTGAAGGCTTGTTCAAATAGCCGCATTTTCACTTTTTCTGGAAGGTCAAGAGGGAGGGGGCGGATCTAATATCAGCACAAACACAAAACAGTCTATGTAGAATGTCAAAATATAATGTCAAAAGAGCATATAGTATGCTAATTAACAAAATCCCGAGTATATAGCTCAATTCAGTGGCCCAAAACAAAATCAAAAGGAGCAACCGCTCTCAAATGTAACATTTCCAGGTCTAAACAAGGGTACCACTGTATATAGGCTTCAGGGATACATACAATGAGGTAAATCATACACAAAGTAAGGATAGAGTCCTGAGGCTATATTGAAGATGGAGCACCACTCTCAAAAATCTTCATGGAATAAATCCAAATTAAGTCCAGTGGAAATGGAGCACTGCTTCTCAAAATGAGTCTCTGTAGGAAAAGTCCGAATGGCTTTCAACAGGGGTGCCCGGGTATTTTTGTACCCTGTTTCGGGGAAAGAGATCCCCTTCTTCAGGAGTTGAAGTAATCAGCAACTCTTAGACTCTTATCTATAACAAGATATAACATAACATAACATAGAGTAACAAGTATTCTCCAGCAAAATTACAGAAGTAAAAATAATCCATACAACAAACATATATACTCACATCATGCCAGATAGCATTTACAACAAATGACTCTGCTAGTAGTATATTCAAACTGCGAGTACTTCTGTAGGTTCATCCACAGGTTTATAAAGGGTAATTGGAAACTTAAAGGAAACAGCTAAAATTGAGTGACTCATTAAGTCCCTGAGGGGAAAAGGTTTTCAACTTAAAGGTCCAATACATTTCCCTTTGGGATAGTAGTTTTTCTAAGTCCATATGGGGTTTTGGAATGATGCATTCCAGAGCACAAAATTTAAAGGAGTTGGGTGAATGTTTGTATTGTGTAAAGTGTGAATATAGGAGGGACTCAGTAGATAAACATTTTATTCTGGATTTATGTTCAGACATTCTAATTCTCAAAGGTCTGGTTGTTTTTCCAATATACCACAAACCACAGTCACATGTTAGAAGGTAGATAAGGTTACTGCTATTACAATTGGAAAAATGTTTGAGTGTGGTGCCCACTTTGTTCCTATAGTTGTGTACCTCCTTAGTTTTCCATGATTGCGGACAGCATTTACAGCGTCCACAGGGGTAATGGCCTCTCAAAGTGCTTTTAGGTGTAGTAGTAGTAGTGGTTAAATCTGTATGAATTAACAAGTCTCTTATGTTTTTAGTACGCCTATTACCAAAAATGGGTGGTTTTTGGCAACCTGGAATATCTTGAAGAAGATGCCAGTGTTTTTTGATGATTCTGGTAATCTGTTTGGAATAGTGCGATAGTTCTTGTGTCCAAATAATTTGATTTTTTATGGGTTTGGGGCATTCTTTCAGTAAGGTGGTCCTATCTATTTTATCAGCTTTGGTTAATGCTTTCCTTATTACATGTTTGGGGTAGCCTCTATTTCTGAACTCATGGCTTAAAGTGACACTTTCCTGAATAAACTGTTCCTTGGTGCTTGAGTTCCGTTTAAGTCTGAGGAGCTGTGAAAATGGAAGATTGGTTTTTAAACTAAAATGGTGGAAGCTGTTGTAATGAAGATAAGAATTTTTATCTGTGGGTTTTCTAAAGTTCTTGACTAAAAGTTTATTGTGATCTTTATAGACTGTGACATCCAGAAAATTAATATGTGCCAGGTTGAAATGGCTGGTGAACTTAATAGACGTATGTATGGTGTTGATCCAATTAGAGAAACCTACTGCAGCCTCGGTTGATTTAAATACCATGAATATATCATCAATAAATCGTCCATAATATATAATATTGGTGTGATACATATTTGAAGATGGATTTAATAATACAGTGTTCTCTAAATTTGCCATAAATAAATTGGCAATTGAGGGGGCCAATGGACTGCCCATTGCCACACCAAAGACCTGAAAGTAAAATTGATTTTGAAAACGGAAATAATTTTTCTCTAAAACTATATCCAACAGGTCCATAAGGAAATGTGTGGGTGGATGTAACTTGGTTCTGTTATGGAGGACATTCTCTATGGTGGTACGGGCCTCATCTAATGGAATGTTGGTGTAAAGTGAGGTGACATCAATAGTTACTAAAACACTATCCTCCTCTACTTTGAGGTTTTCTATAATATTAATGAAGTGCTTAGTGTCTTTGATATAGGAATCACAGAGAGGGACAAAGGGTTGACAGAAAGAGTCCAGATACTTAGCGACTGGTTCCAACACTGAAGAAGAACCTGAAATAATGGGTCGGCCTGGGGGGGGAATAACACCTTTATGAATCTTTGGTAAAGTATAAAAGATTGGTATTCTAGGGAAATCTTTCTGAAGGTATTTAAATGTAGAAGAAGAGATAAATCCCAGGGATAATCCCTCTTGGCACACAACCCTAATAAGGGACTGTATGTGTTTAGTGGGGTCTGTAGCAACAGGTTTGTAAAATTTACTATTAGATAACTGGCAGTTGATTTCCTTAATGTAATCTTTTTTGTTGAGTAGCACTATAGCTCCCCCTTTGTCTGCTGGTTTCCAGACTACCTCTTTAAGGTTACTCAGTTTGTTCAAAGTGGTTCTTTCAATGTCAGACAAATTAGAATGGAATGGTTGTCTGTGGGTGATTAACTTATTGAAGTCCCTCTCTACTACTTTTTCAAAGCACTTGATATGTATGCTGTCTGTGGAGGGGCAAAACTTGCTTTTAGGTTTGAAGGGATCTATGGTGGAATTGGGTATGCTGTTTGTGAAAACCTCTCTTAGGCGGATGGTTCTAAACAATTTAAATAAATCTATGCGTGCTCGGAATGCATTAAATTTTGGGGTGGGAACAAATGATAGACCTTTATTTACTACTGACCTTTCTAAATCTGATAACTTGTAATCAGATAGATTGACAATCAAGTCAGGCGTCTTCGATTTTGGCCCCGTCGAAAAAAAGTAGTAGTGGAGGAAGACCTGGAAGATGATCGGTTCATATTTCTTTGTCTGTTAGATCGTCTTAAAGAAGGTGTGTCAGAGGCTTCAGAGCTTTCAGTTGTCCTCCCTGGGTCTTCCTCTGTGGAGGAATCTGCAGACTGAGGATGAAAACTGACTCTTCTCCTAGAGGGGGCTTGCTCTTTGTCCAATAGCCATGGGTAGACTCGATTGGACAGATAATCATTGCGGTCTCTATCAAATTTTTTGATTTTAAATTCCTTCACCTGGTTATATAAATCACTACATTTTTTGTCAAGAGTCTCAAGCATGGTAGGAGAAGTTGTGTCTTTCATAATGTTTTCCATAAGATTAGTAATTTTAGTTTCTCCTTCCTTAATAGTGGCATTGGATTTCATAATTAGTAGGGCCATCAAATCCAAAGAGCATTTATTTAGAATCTTAACCCATTGTTGTAAGAAATCCTTGTCTTCTTTAAACATGCCAGGTGGTTTATATATCCTTAGTCCTCTAGGGATCATGTTATGTCTTATATAGTCAGCTAACGTGGAGGCATGAAGATCCAAGCGAATATTTCTTTTTTTCAATTTTTCTAAATCATTGAATAAATTGCTGGTCTGGGAAGACTCAGCTACCGGTACATGGTCAATGACTGACCTATTTTTAGTAAGAGACATAATGTCTTCTTTATCAAAACTCAAAGTACCGAGCCAGTCATCCATATTCATATGGTAGTACAGCTATACAATATCCCAGAGTACTTGTAGGGTATCAGCACAAACACAAAACAGTCTATGTAGAATGTCAAAATATAATGTCAAAAGAGCATATAGTATGCTAATTAACAAAATCCCGAGTATATAGCTCAATTCAGTGGCCCAAAACAAAATCAAAAGGAGCAACCGCTCTCAAATGTAACATTTCCAGGTCTAAACAAGGGTACCACTGTATATAGGCTTCAGGGATACATACAATGAGGTAAATCATACACAAAGTAAGGATAGAGTCCTGAGGCTATATTGAAGATGGAGCACCACTCTCAAAAATCTTCATGGAATAAATCCAAATTAAGTCCAGTGGAAATGGAGCACTGCTTCTCAAAATGAGTCTCTGTAGGAAAAGTCCGAATGGCTTTCAACAGGGGTGCCCGGGTATTTTTGTACCCTGTTTCGGGGAAAGAGATCCCCTTCTTCAGGAGTTGAAGTAATCAGCAACTCTTAGACTCTTATCTATAACAAGATATAACATAACATAACATAGAGTAACAAGTATTCTCCAGCAAAATTACAGAAGTAAAAATAATCCATACAACAAACATATATACTCACATCATGCCAGATAGCATTTACAACAAATGACTCTGCTAGTAGTATATTCAAACTGCGAGTACTTCTGTAGGTTCATCCACAGGTTTATAAAGGGTAATTGGAAACTTAAAGGAAACAGCTAAAATTGAGTGACTCATTAAGTCCCTGAGGGGAAAAGGTTTTCAACTTAAAGGTCCAATACATTTCCCTTTGGGATAGTAGTTTTTCTAAGTCCATATGGGGTTTTGGAATGATGCATTCCAGAGCACAAAATTTAAAGGAGTTGGGTGAATGTTTGTATTGTGTAAAGTGTGAATATAGGAGGGACTCAGTAGATAAACATTTTATTCTGGATTTATGTTCAGACATTCTAATTCTCAAAGGTCTGGTTGTTTTTCCAATATACCACAAACCACAGTCACATGTTAGAAGGTAGATAAGGTTACTGCTATTACAATTGGAAAAATGTTTGAGTGTGGTGCCCACTTTGTTCCTATAGTTGTGTACCTCCTTAGTTTTCCATGATTGCGGACAGCATTTACAGCGTCCACAGGGGTAATGGCCTCTCAAAGTGCTTTTAGGTGTAGTAGTAGTAGTGGTTAAATCTGTATGAATTAACAAGTCTCTTATGTTTTTAGTACGCCTATTACCAAAAATGGGTGGTTTTTGGCAACCTGGAATATCTTGAAGAAGATGCCAGTGTTTTTTGATGATTCTGGTAATCTGTTTGGAATAGTGCGATAGTTCTTGTGTCCAAATAATTTGATTTTTTATGGGTTTGGGGCATTCTTTCAGTAAGGTGGTCCTATCTATTTTATCAGCTTTGGTTAATGCTTTCCTTATTACATGTTTGGGGTAGCCTCTATTTCTGAACTCATGGCTTAAAGTGACACTTTCCTGAATAAACTGTTCCTTGGTGCTTGAGTTCCGTTTAAGTCTGAGGAGCTGTGAAAATGGAAGATTGGTTTTTAAACTAAAATGGTGGAAGCTGTTGTAATGAAGATAAGAATTTTTATCTGTGGGTTTTCTAAAGTTCTTGACTAAAAGTTTATTGTGATCTTTATAGACTGTGACATCCAGAAAATTAATATGTGCCAGGTTGAAATGGCTGGTGAACTTAATAGACGTATGTATGGTGTTGATCCAATTAGAGAAACCTACTGCAGCCTCGGTTGATTTAAATACCATGAATATATCATCAATAAATCGTCCATAATATATAATATTGGTGTGATACATATTTGAAGATGGATTTAATAATACAGTGTTCTCTAAATTTGCCATAAATAAATTGGCAATTGAGGGGGCCAATGGACTGCCCATTGCCACACCAAAGACCTGAAAGTAAAATTGATTTTGAAAACGGAAATAATTTTTCTCTAAAACTATATCCAACAGGTCCATAAGGAAATGTGTGGGTGGATGTAACTTGGTTCTGTTATGGAGGACATTCTCTATGGTGGTACGGGCCTCATCTAATGGAATGTTGGTGTAAAGTGAGGTGACATCAATAGTTACTAAAACACTATCCTCCTCTACTTTGAGGTTTTCTATAATATTAATGAAGTGCTTAGTGTCTTTGATATAGGAATCACAGAGAGGGACAAAGGGTTGACAGAAAGAGTCCAGATACTTAGCGACTGGTTCCAACACTGAAGAAGAACCTGAAATAATGGGTCGGCCTGGGGGGGGGAATAACACCTTTATGAATCTTTGGTAAAGTATAAAAGATTGGTATTCTAGGGAAATCTTTCTGAAGGTATTTAAATGTAGAAGAAGAGATAAATCCCAGGGATAATCCCTCTTGGCACACAACCCTAATAAGGGACTGTATGTGTTTAGTGGGGTCTGTAGCAACAGGTTTGTAAAATTTACTATTAGATAACTGGCAGTTGATTTCCTTAATGTAATCTTTTTTGTTGAGTAGCACTATAGCTCCCCCTTTGTCTGCTGGTTTCCAGACTACCTCTTTAAGGTTACTCAGTTTGTTCAAAGTGGTTCTTTCAATGTCAGACAAATTAGAATGGAATGGTTGTCTGTGGGTGATTAACTTATTGAAGTCCCTCTCTACTACTTTTTCAATGTCCTCCATAACAGAACCAAGTTACATCCACCCACACATTTCCTTATGGACCTGTTGGATATAGTTTTAGAGAAAAATTATTTCCGTTTTCAAAATCAATTTTACTTTCAGGTCTTTGGTGTGGCAATGGGCAGTCCATTGGCCCCCTCAATTGCCAATTTATTTATGGCAAATTTAGAGAACACTGTATTATTAAATCCATCTTCAAATATGTATCACACCAATATTATATATTATGGACGATTTATTGATGATATATTCATGGTATTTAAATCAACCGAGGCTGCAGTAGGTTTCTCTAATTGGATCAACACCATACATACGTCTATTAAGTTCACCAGCCATTTCAACCTGGCACATATTAATTTTCTGGATGTCACAGTCTATAAAGATCACAATAAACTTTTAGTCAAGAACTTTAGAAAACCCACAGATAAAAATTCTTATCTTCATTACAACAGCTTCCACCATTTTAGTTTAAAAACCAATCTTCCATTTTCACAGCTCCTCAGACTTAAACGGAACTCAAGCACCAAGGAACAGTTTATTCAGGAAAGTGTCACTTTAAGCCATGAGTTCAGAAATAGAGGCTACCCCAAACATGTAATAAGGAAAGCATTAACCAAAGCTGATAAAATAGATAGGACCACCTTACTGAAAGAATGCCCCAAACCCATAAAAAATCAAATTATTTGGACACAAGAACTATCGCACTATTCCAAACAGATTACCAGAATCATCAAAAAACACTGGCATCTTCTTCAAGATATTCCAGGTTGCCAAAAACCACCCATTTTTGGTAATAGGCGTACTAAAAACATAAGAGACTTGTTAATTCATACAGATTTAACCACTACTACTACTACACCTAAAAGTACTTTGAGAGGCCATTACCCCTGTGGACGCTGTAAATGCTGTCCGCAATCATGGAAAACTAAGGAGGTACACAACTATAGGAACAAAGTGGGCACCACACTCAAACATTTTTCCAATTGTAATAGCAGTAACCTTATCTACCTTCTAACATGTGACTGTGGTTTGTGGTATATTGGAAAAACAACCAGACCTTTGAGAATTAGAATGTCTGAACATAAATCCAGAATAAAATGTTTATCTACTGAGTCCCTCCTATATTCACACTTTACACAATACAAACATTCACCCAACTCCTTTAAATTTTGTGCTCTGGAATGCATCATTCCAAAACCCCATATGGACTTAGAAAAACTACTATCCCAAAGGGAAATGTATTGGACCTTTAAGTTGAAAACCTTTTCCCCTCAGGGACTTAATGAGTCACTCAATTTTAGCTGTTTCCTTTAAGTTTCCAATTACCCTTTATAAACCTGTGGATGAACCTACAGAAGTACTCGCAGTTTGAATATACTACTAGCAGAGTCATTTGTTGTAAATGCTATCTGGCATGATGTGAGTATATATGTTTGTTGTATGGATTATTTTTACTTCTGTAATTTTGCTGGAGAATACTTGTTACTCTATGTTATGTTATGTTATATCTTGTTATAGATAAGAGTCTAAGAGTTGCTGATTACTTCAACTCCTGAAGAAGGGGATCTCTTTCCCCGAAACAGGGTACAAAAATACCCGGGCACCCCTGTTGAAAGCCATTCGGACTTTTCCTACAGAGACTCATTTTGAGAAGCAGTGCTCCATTTCCACTGGACTTAATTTGGATTTATTCCATGAAGATTTTTGAGAGTGGTGCTCCATCTTCAATATAGCCTCAGGACTCTATCCTTACTTTGTGTATGATTTACCTCATTGTATGTATCCCTGAAGCCTATATACAGTGGTACCCTTGTTTAGACCTGGAAATGTTACATTTGAGAGCGGTTGCTCCTTTTGATTTTGTTTTGGGCCACTGAATTGAGCTATATACTCGGGATTTTGTTAATTAGCATACTATATGCTCTTTTGACATTATATTTTGACATTCTACATAGACTGTTTTGTGTTTGTGCTGATACCCTACAAGTACTCTGGGATATTGTATAGCTGTACTACCATATGAATATGGATGACTGGCTCGGTACTTTGAGTTTTGATAAAGAAGACATTATGTCTCTTACTAAAAATAGGTCAGTCATTGACCATGTACCGGTAGCTGAGTCTTCCCAGACCAGCAATTTATTCAATGATTTAGAAAAATTGAAAAAAAGAAATATTCGCTTGGATCTTCATGCCTCCACGTTAGCTGACTATATAAGACATAACATGATCCCTAGAGGACTAAGGATATATAAACCACCTGGCATGTTTAAAGAAGACAAGGATTTCTTACAACAATGGGTTAAGATTCTAAATAAATGCTCTTTGGATTTGATGGCCCTACTAATTATGAAATCCAATGCCACTATTAAGGAAGGAGAAACTAAAATTACTAATCTTATGGAAAACATTATGAAAGACACAACTTCTCCTACCATGCTTGAGACTCTTGACAAAAAATGTAGTGATTTATATAACCAGGTGAAGGAATTTAAAATCAAAAAATTTGATAGAGACCGCAATGATTATCTGTCCAATCGAGTCTACCCATGGCTATTGGACAAAGAGCAAGCCCCCTCTAGGAGAAGAGTCAGTTTTCATCCTCAGTCTGCAGATTCCTCCACAGAGGAAGACCCAGGGAGGACAACTGAAAGCTCTGAAGCCTCTGACACACCTTCTTTAAGACGATCTAACAGACAAAGAAATATGAACCGATCATCTTCCAGGTCTTCCTCCACTACTACTTTTTTTCGACGGGGCCAAAATCGAAGACGCCTGACTTGATTGTCAATCTATCTGATTACAAGTTATCAGATTTAGAAAGGTCAGTAGTAAATAAAGGTCTATCATTTGTTCCCACCCCAAAATTTAATGCATTCCGAGCACGCATAGATTTATTTAAATTGTTTAGAACCATCCGCCTAAGAGAGGTTTTCACAAACAGCATACCCAATTCCACCATAGATCCCTTCAAACCTAAAAGCAAGTTTTGCCCCTCCACAGACAGCATACATATCAAGTGCTTTGAAAAAGTAGTAGAGAGGGACTTCAATAAGTTAATCACCCACAGACAACCATTCCATTCTAATTTGTCTGACATTGAAAGAACCACTTTGAACAAACTGAGTAACCTTAAAGAGGTAGTCTGGAAACCAGCAGACAAAGGGGGAGCTATAGTGCTACTCAACAAAAAAGATTACATTAAGGAAATCAACTGCCAGTTATCTAATAGTAAATTTTACAAACCTGTTGCTACAGACCCCACTAAACACATACAGTCCCTTATTAGGGTTGTGTGCCAAGAGGGATTATCCCTGGGATTTATCTCTTCTTCTACATTTAAATACCTTCAGAAAGATTTCCCTAGAATACCAATCTTTTATACTTTACCAAAGATTCATAAAGGTGTTATTCCCCCCCCAGGCCGACCCATTATTTCAGGTTCTTCTTCAGTGTTGGAACCAGTCGCTAAGTATCTGGACTCTTTCTGTCAACCCTTTGTCCCTCTCTGTGATTCCTATATCAAAGACACTAAGCACTTCATTAATATTATAGAAAACCTCAAAGTAGAGGAGGATAGTGTTTTAGTAACTATTGATGTCACCTCACTTTACACCAACATTCCATTAGATGAGGCCCGTACCACCATAGAGAATGTCCTCCATAACAGAACCAAGTTACATCCACCCACACATTTCCTTATGGACCTGTTGGATATAGTTTTAGAGAAAAATTATTTCCGTTTTCAAAATCAATTTTACTTTCAGGTCTTTGGTGTGGCAATGGGCAGTCCATTGGCCCCCTCAATTGCCAATTTATTTATGGCAAATTTAGAGAACACTGTATTATTAAATCCATCTTCAAATATGTATCACACCAATATTATATATTATGGACGATTTATTGATGATATATTCATGGTATTTAAATCAACCGAGGCTGCAGTAGGTTTCTCTAATTGGATCAACACCATACATACGTCTATTAAGTTCACCAGCCATTTCAACCTGGCACATATTAATTTTCTGGATGTCACAGTCTATAAAGATCACAATAAACTTTTAGTCAAGAACTTTAGAAAACCCACAGATAAAAATTCTTATCTTCATTACAACAGCTTCCACCATTTTAGTTTAAAAACCAATCTTCCATTTTCACAGCTCCTCAGACTTAAACGGAACTCAAGCACCAAGGAACAGTTTATTCAGGAAAGTGTCACTTTAAGCCATGAGTTCAGAAATAGAGGCTACCCCAAACATGTAATAAGGAAAGCATTAACCAAAGCTGATAAAATAGATAGGACCACCTTACTGAAAGAATGCCCCAAACCCATAAAAAATCAAATTATTTGGACACAAGAACTATCGCACTATTCCAAACAGATTACCAGAATCATCAAAAAACACTGGCATCTTCTTCAAGATATTCCAGGTTGCCAAAAACCACCCATTTTTGGTAATAGGCGTACTAAAAACATAAGAGACTTGTTAATTCATACAGATTTAACCACTACTACTACTACACCTAAAAGCACTTTGAGAGGCCATTACCCCTGTGGACGCTGTAAATGCTGTCCGCAATCATGGAAAACTAAGGAGGTACACAACTATAGGAACAAAGTGGGCACCACACTCAAACATTTTTCCAATTGTAATAGCAGTAACCTTATCTACCTTCTAACATGTGACTGTGGTTTGTGGTATATTGGAAAAACAACCAGACCTTTGAGAATTAGAATGTCTGAACATAAATCCAGAATAAAATGTTTATCTACTGAGTCCCTCCTATATTCACACTTTACACAATACAAACATTCACCCAACTCCTTTAAATTTTGTGCTCTGGAATGCATCATTCCAAAACCCCATATGGACTTAGAAAAACTACTATCCCAAAGGGAAATGTATTGGACCTTTAAGTTGAAAACCTTTTCCCCTCAGGGACTTAATGAGTCACTCAATTTTAGCTGTTTCCTTTAAGTTTCCAATTACCCTTTATAAACCTGTGGATGAACCTACAGAAGTACTCGCAGTTTGAATATACTACTAGCAGAGTCATTTGTTGTAAATGCTATCTGGCATGATGTGAGTATATATGTTTGTTGTATGGATTATTTTTACTTCTGTAATTTTGCTGGAGAATACTTGTTACTCTATGTTATGTTATGTTATATCTTGTTATAGATAAGAGTCTAAGAGTTGCTGATTACTTCAACTCCTGAAGAAGGGGATCTCTTTCCCCGAAACAGGGTACAAAAATACCCGGGCACCCCTGTTGAAAGCCATTCGGACTTTTCCTACAGAGACTCATTTTGAGAAGCAGTGCTCCATTTCCACTGGACTTAATTTGGATTTATTCCATGAAGATTTTTGAGAGTGGTGCTCCATCTTCAATATAGCCTCAGGACTCTATCCTTACTTTGTGTATGATTTACCTCATTGTATGTATCCCTGAAGCCTATATACAGTGGTACCCTTGTTTAGACCTGGAAATGTTACATTTGAGAGCGGTTGCTCCTTTTGATTTTGTTTTGGGCCACTGAATTGAGCTATATACTCGGGATTTTGTTAATTAGCATACTATATGCTCTTTTGACATTATATTTTGACATTCTACATAGACTGTTTTGTGTTTGTGCTGATACCCTACAAGTACTCTGGGATATTGTATGGCGGATCTAATATCTCTGAGGAGGGATTCCACAACTGAGGGGTCACCACTGAGAAGGCTCTGTCTCTTGTCCCCGCCAGTCACGCCTGTGAAGAAAGCGGGAGTGAGAGCAGGGCCTCTACAATATCAGTTTAATCTAATCTTGCTCAAGGTGAAATACTACATAATTAATCTTCATGTAGGATTTCACCTTGAGCAAGATCTCTGTTTCAAAGGACAGTTTATAGTATTGCATGGATGTCATGCTTCTTCAGAATATAACACATTTTTTTCTCCTGTACTCCAATACTGTAACCAGCATTTGTCATTGTTAACTGCTGTCATCAGTGCCAGTTTTACCATTGTGCTTTGGTGTGCTTAAACACAGGATCTCATTGGTTGGGGGTCTTGCCTCAATTATTTCTTTACAATGGATTTTGCTTATTAGTGAAATTCTAAATTTGAAGCCCCGATAGTGTAGTTTAGCAGCTCAGCAAGTTTAGCTGAGTTGCTAAACTTGCTGATCGAAAGGTTACAAGTTTGAATCCAGGGAGCGGTGTGAGCTCCAGCTGTTAGCCCCAGCTTCTGTCAGTCTAGCAGTTCGAAAACATGCAAATGTCAGTAGATCAATAGATACCACTCCGGCCGGAAGGTAACAGCGATCCATGCAGTCATGCCGGCCATATGACCTTGGAGGTGTCTATAGACAATGCCAGCTCTTCAGCTTAGAAATGGAGATGAACACCAACCCCCAGAGTCAAACACAACTGGACTTAATAGCAGAGGAAAACCTTTACCTTACCATTAAATTTAAAGGTGTTCTGTTTCAGAGCAATTTCAAACATGATGATAGAGTTGATAGTCTATGGAAGTGTGCCACAGAGCAAAGCATTGTAATCCCACTGGGCCTCTCTCCTTCAGGGCCCAATAAGGGGCCTGATAATGTGACTAGCACAGGGCCTTATTTGTCCTAAATGAGGCACTGACTGTCAAATTGACTGACTTATGGTGGCCCTATGAATGGGAGATCTTGATTTAAGCCATCCATCTGTAATGCAGTCTCCATCTTTTCCTATTGCCGCTCACTTTACCATTGTAGTTAAAGAGATGTCAAATTGCATGAATTCAACACATGAATGGAGTCTCCTTCTGCTTGTTGGTTTCTGTAATGACCCCTCTTCACATTTAAAGTTAAAACAGTAGGTGGGAATAATGCAGATGACCAGATATTGAGCTATACATCCCATCAGCTTGTGCAAAAAGGTAAATGCTAGGAAAAGCCAAGAGTTCTAGTCTATCAGTATCTGAAGGACCATATGATTCCTACCTCTGCTTCAAGGCTTATATCCAATTGTTAGCCCCAACTAAAGTATAGCCAATGAATCAATAATAATTTAGTAAATTATCTATATGGGTTCCACTGATTCAGTTGTTGTAGTTGGGATTAAAAACAAGATTAAAACTCAAGAATGTAACATTGTGCCAGAAAGAATAATAGATACCAGTGTTCATGTGGCTATTGAGTATCTCTTGAACTTCCTTAGACCGTATGTAACAATTGTATGTGGCAAGGCACTAGAGTGCATTTTAGTTCAGCTTCACCTCCAAATTTACAAGTTTAACAAACCTCACAAGGCAACAAGGTTTAAATAACAGTGAAATACAACAAAGAGAGACTCCTTACTATGTTACTTCTAAAGAAAGGCAAAAACATCCCTCCAGTAGTCTTCCAGTATTGCAAAGAAAAAGAGGAAGAGCAGCAAAGAGGCTTCCTTGAGTTTGTGGAGGATTTAGCTCTGTACACCTTGAATGTTTCTTTAGCTATGAAAATGCAAGCATTTAGAGCAATATATGGAGCCCCAAATGGGATCTGTTTTGGTATTTACTTGTGTCTTTTCTCAGTTCACAAAGGCTGTGACATGCTACTGGCATTTATGTTAGTCTCCTAATGTACTTTGGATTAGGCTGTGAATTGGTAAGCCATCTGCGATAGAATCCAGACACAGCATTGCATTTTGAAAACACATGTATCATAAAGTCATAAAGAACCCAGATTTCCTGTTTAATTTGTATATTCCAGGTAACCATTTCCCCCCAACTAGGAAACTGTTATGAAGGATATGCTTGTGAGCTACACTGTCCCGAGGTGCTAAGCATCAAGTATATATTACCTTGTTATTCTTGGTTGATACTGATTGACTTAAGTAAAAAATGTTTGACATAAGTAACATAATGTCATAATCTTGGAAAATGACAATTTAAACCCAAGACCATGCAGCCATAGGTGCTGTAGGTGAGGGGATAGTTTTGATGACTTCCCTGGATTCAGGCCAACAAAAATTGACTCAGTGCATGTGCTGAGAATGGCCACAAGTGGAGTGTGGGACCAGAGAATATTTAAGTCTTGGCAGCTTTCACATAGGACTCCTCCAGACATGTCAGTCATTTCCCTTGGTGGGAATGGCTTTGTGTATTGAAAGGCAAAGTTCGGCATGGAGAAGGCAACCTATGGTACTTGGGTTTAACATAGAAAAATTGACAGTGAAATTAGCAAAGCCATGAAAGACAAATTTGGTTATTTCCATCCACATTCCAAATATAATTTGTCAAAAGATGGAATTACTGTATTTAGAGCCAATTGAATACACCCATCAGAAGAAGATAATTATCTTTTCCTGGAAGAGAGGATGAGCGCTATTTTGGATGTTGTGGTAGGAGAAAAGACTAGGTGGATCCTTTTCAGTAGCAGGTTTTTGGGGAAAGTAGCAAAACACCATTTGGGTGAAGAGTGGGGTTCTGGAATTACCTCTTTATGTTCTGGGGCCTGGATGCATGGGGTTGACATGGTGTTTTACTCTCCCTTTTTGAGTTCTAGGGCCTGCAGGAGTGGGGGGGGGGCAGTTCTCTGGGTCTGCCTTTTAAAATACTACTGTCTGGAATGAGCTACCCATAAATTTAAATTTCCCTCAAGGGGTTTCATCCAAGGCAAAATTGGGGAGTCCTCACTGGGAGCACCCTGTTCTGCAAGCAGTTGAACTTTTCAAGACATGACACAATTGCCTCCTTTAATGTGCTTTGACAGAAGTAGATTCACTATCCTGCAATAGGAGTATGCATTAGTATGAAAAAAGTGTAATCACTTCAGCGACAATGTGATCCAACAGAAGAAGGGTTATAGCATAGGCATGCTGATGTAATTTGAGTCTAACCAATCTCTCTCTTGATCAAATTAAGAGTTTCAGTTTCACACAACAGTGGAAAAAGCTGATGGTGTTTGAATGTTTGGAACAATCTTCGTTCTTTGATTCCAATGAAAGTGATAATTGCCAAGAGGTGGGGAGGTCTTTATCATAGACACCCACTACAGCTAAGACCCCAACCAGGTTGCTCTCCTCCTCTAGCAGGTTTTCCAGATTGTAATCTTCAATAGTTAATAGTTCAAATAAAGTATCCCTTGCTTCATTTAGTCACATGTGTTTGTTTGCTTATTTCAGGTGTGGTTATCAATGGGAGCACCCAATCATCCTCAAATGAATGATTAAAATGACTGTTTTCCCTCTGTACAATATTCTAAACCTTTCTAGCAATCTTCCCTGTATATCACTTCTATTGATTTATAACCATATCAAACATTTGCCCCAAGGAAATTATATCATTGAAATATCAAAATAGGCCAACTGTGGGGTAGTGTTTTTATGGACCAGTATCATTTATTCACACATCAAATGAATGCTGGAGAGAACCTGAGAATCTTTTAAATGGTGGGAAACTACAGCAGGTTATGCCTACAGATCAGAGTAGTGCTTGGTCCATGGCACAATCAAAGTTTGATTTTTGGATTTTTAAAAAATTTATATTGTGGTTGTTTGAATCCATGGATGTAGGGCCCATAAATACAAAGGGTCAATAGTATTACATGGAAGGAAAAAATAAGCAGAAAGAAAGAGACATGGACAGAAAGGAAGCCATAAATATGTTCATTGCATACTTTTGAACCCCCCCCCCCCCCCCGCCTCCCTGAACTACTATGTATGTTGCAGGTAACAAGATTCTGGTGAAAAGGTGTTTCCTATATATACTTCAGTTTGAATAGTCATTTCTTTTTTCAATACAATAAACTGAAACAACAACTGAAACAACATCAAGATGCACAAAAAAGTTATTTCAGAGAAATTAGTATAGTCAAAATTATCAAATAGAATTAGCCCTCAAGATTATTCGAGTGTTTGTATATGTCATTTTATCATTATAAATTCTGATGTTCAAAGGTAAATTGCATTTCCTCAGCATTTTGCACCAATGGGGAAATGAAATTTCACCTTCTTTCACCTTTTCCACAGCAAACACATGAAATGTCGACTTTTCTTGTTGCATAACTGTCAGAGATCATGACTAATACAACAGTCACTGCTCACAAAATTGACAGTATCCTTTCTCCTCTAAACACTTGCATTGGATCTTTCCTTTAACCACTTTTAAAGGATTATTTGCTATGCATGTCCTGTCTCCTTTGAAGTCTGACTGCTTCCCACGGTTACTATTTCTGTATGGAGTACATACCATGGGGACAGGGGAGAGGAGAAAATTTTGTGAACTGATAGAATTACTCCACTTTTTATAAAATATATTTGAGTTATTTTCTTTTGTTATAAAGTTGGGATAAGATGGGGATTAGCTTTTAGATGAATAGAGGTGAAGCTTTCTATATAGACAAGACCTCCTTTCTTACAACACACCCTAGCATCATATTTTATTTTACCTCTCTAAGATCAAAAGCTAGTACTTCACTCCTGCTTTTTTGCTCATTTTAGGTCAACAGCCCATCAAAATGATGAATGAGCACTGTCAAAAGCCATCCAAGCAGTAAGAGGGCTAGCTGTCTTAGTTCTGTGATTTTTTTTTAAACCCGTTCCCTTGCTGCCTTTCTGGACGGCAAAGAGAAACCAAGAAGCAAAATGCAAACTGGCATTAGGGACAATTAATGAGTACACACCATTATCTCTATTTACATCTGTGTATTTCATTCTCAAAATTTACAGAAGGCTAGTGAGGGTAGCATAAGCCAAGTTGATTTCCTAATGAAAAGGTACAAAGCAATATAGAATGCATCCAAATAATTCTAGGGCACATGGGCTGGAAACCTGTTGCTGCAAAGTACCCTCACATCAGTTGCACTTTTTCACAAGGAGTTTATCCTTATTGTGGTTTGTATAAGCAAAGTCCTCACGGGTGTACCTGGCCTGCAAACAGTTGAACTTTTCAAGGCTTGAAAAAATTGCCTCTTTTACTGTGCTTTGACTGAGGTAGATTAACTATCCTGCAATGGGAGTATGCATTAATATGAAAAAAGTGTAATCGCTTCAGCAATAATGTGATCCAAAAGAAGTGTGTTATAGCATAAGTATGCTGATATAATTTGAAACTAAGCAATCCCTCTCTTTTTTTCCAATTATTGAGAATAAATTATCTCCGATAGATTGGAGCGTGAGAGTTTACAACAAAAGTGTGAGAACAATTTGTGAAATGAAAGTAGGAAAGGATATAGAGGGGGGCTGGGGGAAAGGGGAAAAATAAAAAATAAATATAATAGGAATAATAAACATAGAAAAAAAGAAAAAAGTGAGTTATATGTATATAACTTCAAGGTTACTCTAGGTTATGTAAACAACTTTCAGTCGTCTACCGTCTAGTTTCTCTTTAATCATTAGCCTTTGAGACTCTTTTATGCTCTCCGAACATAAATTTCTATATTGTCTTTTCTAATACATTCAATAAATGTTTCCCAGTTTGTGTTTTGTCGTTGTATATTATTATCTGTTAATTTTTGCATGAGCAGATCCATATTCATTATGTCCCAAACTTTCAGTAGCCAGTTTTTAATTGTCAGTGTTTCCTTGGTTTTCCATAGTTGTGCCAGTTTGATCCTTGCTGCTGTTATTAGATAGATAAAGATTCTGTTTGTATTCTTTTCCATTTCAAAATCTGTTAATCCTAGTAAGAAATATTCTGGTTTAAACTTAAAGGTTATCTGCAAAATTAACTCTTATCTTTTTGTGTATCAATTGCCAGAAGGATTTAATTTTCTTGCACCCCCACCATAGGTGCATGAAGGTACCTACATTTTTCCTGCATTTCCAGCATTTGTCACTACTTCTACCTTTACTGATTTTTGCTAATTTCTCTAGTGTTAGGTACCATCTGTAGAATAATTTATACCAGTTTTCTTTGAATTCCGTAGAGTATGTTAGTTTTAATTTCTTTGACCACATCTCTTCCCACTCTGACATACTTATTGACACACTTATTGAACAAGAAGAACAGCAATCCATCTCTTGATCAAATTAAGACTTTGTTTCACACAACATGGAAAATGCTGATGGTGTTTGAATGTTTGGAACAATCTTCATCGTTTGATTCCAATGGAAAAGATAATTGCCAAGAGGTGGGAGGTCTTTAACATCAGAACATTAATCTAAATTGACACATACACAAATAAAGCAAAAAGCAAAGGCAGAAACTGAAAAACCTGGCATAGCATCACAACATGATCTCTTGCTGCTGCTGCTTCTTCTTCTTCCTCCTCCTCCTCCTCCTCTTCCTCTTCCTCCTTCTCCTTCCTTTTGCCAATCAGAGCTGAAATTAGTAATGATTTGCAGCTTTTTCTAAAATAATACCATCTTGGCTCAGTCTTGAATGTTTCTTTCAAGTGATAGAACTGAAAATAGATGTGTACTGATTTCCGTCCTCAAATTGCTGGAGTGCCTAATGCCTATAAATAAGAAGAAAATAGAAACTAAACAGCAATTTTCACATCCAAAAAAGGGTAAATGAATTGTCAGCAGATACAAAACTATATAATTCTGAAAAGTTAAAGAGACTATCTAATTATATCTGATAGGGTAATGGGGAAAAGGCAAAAGAATAAAAGGATGTGATTCATTGTTTGTTGCACTGTCTCTCTCCAACATGTATGAGTCACTCATACATCGATGAATGAGTAACTGATAATAGATGGTGCTGCCTACAAAAACAGGTTCATTATGATGCCCGTTATAGCTTGTTTTACTTCATCATAAAAGCAGAATTGTTAAAGCAACAACTGTACCAGATTCTACTTTCAGGCCATCTCTTCTTATTATGGGTGTACTGTTGTCCCTTACCTTCTTCCTTTTTCCTGAACCCTCAAAGGTTTATATTAATGGAAATTTGTAAATCTAAGCAAGGGCTTCATTTGTGAGTGCATGTGTATGTTTAGAAGTCTCTGGTGATGAGTGCAGGACTGGGATCCAACAAATTTTCTGATAAAATTTCAGTTCAAGCTATGTGTAAGCACTAAACAATAAAAGTGTTATTTCCAAGGTTTTTAAAAATTTAAAGCACAAATATAATATACTCAAATTTACGCCATTGGAACGGTATCCTTCTTGACCTTATCCCAAACTGTATTCTGTGTTTTTTCTCTCCAGATGACTACAATTCCAACTGATTCTCTGTTTAAATGTCAAACATGTTCTTGCTCATCCCCCTTTGTACAAATCTCCTTTATGCCATTTTGAGGGCTTTGATGGGCTGAATCCAAGAAAAGGTGAGCTCTAAACCCTCAATCAGTCACAATGTCTTATCAGATTCTGGCAGCTCTACCTGGGAGCAAATGTTAATGTATTGTATGAAATGCCTATTAAATCCCAGCAACATTACTAACAAAAAATGTGAGGGCTAAAACAAAACTCTCCCTATCATATAGGCCCAACTCAGCAGAACAATTCATTCCATCTACTTATAAAGCTTCCCAAATAACAGTTTTTCCTCTATAGCTTAAAGGCATCAATCAACTTACATTGAAATCCATACTTCAGCTATATGAAACACATTATAATCAGTTTAAAATTCACCCTTAAAATCTTTGACAAAAAGATAGAAAAATGTTTACCTTGATCATTAAAAGAACAACTTTCAAACAAGCAATCAGTTTCAACTGCAATGATAAAAGCTAAGAGTAGAGAAAACCCTGCTCCAGATGGACTCCCAGTGACTTAATATATGGAGCTTAATATATTGTGTTTGAAAAAAGATATTCAATTTTGGATGGGAAGAAAATTCCGGTAATCTGAGAGATAGCTACAATGATCTTGAAGGAAAGCCAAAACTAGTAACTACGGACTAGCCTCACTTCTCACAATGATTATAAAATATGTACTTCAATTTTCCTGGAAAGAATTAAATAATTTTACAGAGATTATTCAAGATGATCAATTCGGTTTCTTACCAAAAAGACATGTGAAGGGTATAATTGAATTTTTTTTTGAAAGATATAATAAGAAACAAGACACCTTAATATTCCTAGATTGAGAGAAGACCTTACCATTTAAAATGGGACTTTATGTTCACATTGATAGAATCGATGGCCTTTGGCTAAAAGGAAATGTATTACTACAGTAGCTGCCCATCATACTTTACTAGAAAAGGGCCTCTGAAAGGCAAGTCAGGTGTTATAAATCAAAACCAGACTTGCAGATTGAACCTGGAAACGGCTTAGAAAAAAACCTTCTCAAAATAATGTTAATTTTGTGAAGTTGTCTAATCTCCATTAATCTGATTGTGAACTTACTGAAATTTCTAGATACTTTTCAAAGCATTGCATTCTGAAACTATTATAGTTTGAGATGCACAAAACACAGGCCAGTTAGTCACAGAAGCAACACAATCTCTTCTTTGTGCCAGAGAGCAGATACAGCCTCCGTGCCAAAGATACTTTCAGGAGGTCAACAGAGTTGCAGAGTATTTGGATTAAAATCTGGTCTGGATCTTTATCCTGAAGCCAAAGGATAATTGTACTCTGAATTTTCTTTACTTCTAAGTTAATGACGGTTTGCTTCAACACATTAACTATCATTGCAGGGATTTCAGCAAAGGTGGCACACAGCCATTCTACTGATTTAATTTGGAAACAGCAGGCAATTCTTCATCTGTTCCACTGAGCAGTCAGCTTGGTCTTAATGACTTCAGAGAACAAGTAATGAAGCTTTTCTGAAATTAATCTACAATTCAGAACTCCCAACACCAGATATCTCATATCAAGGGTCCACAAACCTTTCTGCTGAATTTCTGATCTCACATAACCTCACAATATAGTTATTAGTAATACATTTACTCAGTGCAATGTTAAAATAAAAAAAGTATTACAGATACACCAGATGCCCCATCACATTATATAATCATAGCATTATATTTCACTTCAACTGCCATGGAGCCATCATATAAAATCCAGGGGTTTGAAGGATAGAGAGGAAATATTTTAAATTCTCAACCTGAGAGTTTAAGAGGCTGGCAAAATACACTTATCAGGATAACACAGGATGCAGCCACGGCAACTACAGTGGGAACATAACACTATAATTCTGCAGTGCGAATCAACAGATAGTGTTCAAGAAAGGGCTGAGTGTTCCCAATTCAAGGTACAGGTTTTTAATCTGCCAAGCTCCAAATGACTTAGGGTCAGGATACCTGAATGACACCCTCTTCTTATTTGAACTTGAAATCTTCAGAGTAGGTTCTGTTGTATGGCCCAACACCTGGTGAAGTTAAGCTGGTGGGTACAAAGAACAGGGCTTTCTGTTTTCTCCCACTGAAAAAAGTTAGGTGGGGCCTGTCTCTTTTATGCTTCCAGTGAGCAGCCAAAGCTCTAGAGCGATCATTGTTCTGCATTTGACATTTCTGCTTTAATTGTTTTAAAATTGGATTCTAGAATAGTTTTTAATCTGCCTGTAAAATTTAAAAATATTTTAATTTCTTTATTATTTTAATGGGTTTTTGTTTGTTCATGGCCTTGCGAGCTCTTGAGGGCTGGTAGGGAATACAGAAATACTTTAAATAAATAAATAAATAAACCCTGCACTTCTACCTCAAATTGGATTAAGGTCTGAACATTAACAAATTGGCGGAAGGGAGAGATACCTGTTCTAGAATAAAAGTATATATTATAAACATGCCACAATCATATTCTCAACTAGGTGCTTCCAAATTCTGGAAACACAGCTACTATCTGAATGCCAGTATTTATTGTTTCTATTTCTCACAATTTAAGAAAAGAAAGTGGATTCATGACCATCTGCTGTAGGGGATGCACATGACTCATGGCTAAACTTGCAGCAGAAACTTAGCATCCAGCTGTGAATGTGGGACAATGGAACACGGGATTTACTCTTAAAGCTTCCAGAAAGCTCTAGAGCGATCATTGAGTTTTGGACGTGTGTACAACTAGATTGAGTTGGATTGGACCTGATCCACTGTACACACTTCCAAATGATTTATTGCTGTTTTGGCACCAGCAAGTGGCTCTCTGGCAGAAGCTTGTGGAGAACATTGCATTTTTCGTGAAACCCCACAGCATGTGAGGCATCACCAACAAGCATCTATCAGGGAGAAGCTTGATGGCTGCGATGGCTCCAAAGCACCCTCCGGCTGGCCAGCTATGTGAACAGAGCAATTATGGAGCGCTTGAACCTAAATCAATCAAGTAAGTTTAGAAATGGTCTAATCCTCACACTGAGTAGTTAATAGAAATGCAATTGGGATATAATGTATTTATTAGGAGACACCATTCTAGCCTCTGTCTTTCTATTTATCATTTTCTCTTTCTCTGGAAGAAATAGCCTATTCTAGTACTTCTGTAACACAACATGGTTGTCTGGTTTAGAATATCTACATTGCTATTTGAAGTCTGACCTTCATTTTTACTGACCAATCATACCAGAACATTTCATTAAAGTATTATAAAGTAGCTTTAAAGTAGTATCATTATATATTTAGATCTGACTTTATTGGAAAACATGATACACAGTGAAGTTTAATAAAATCAGTACTTTAACCATAATAATCTGTTCTTTTCTTGACTTCAACATGTTGTAAATCAATGCTCATGAAAGTATTCTTGGGTTGTTCACTGGAAAAATGTATGAGTGAGATATAAAAACAGAGCCAACAGTTTAGATTTTCTTTACTGCAAAACAGCTAATCATCACCACTAGGACCTTCTGTTTAAACTGTTTCTTCGTCTGTTGTAATAGTTGCTGTCATCAGATAGTTGAGCCAAATAGCACTATGTTATCTTCAGCACGGCAATTTATTGTTAAGTTCTATTGATTTGAGTGCCAAAAACAACTGATCCCTTAACAGCACTAAGTATAAGCACAATCCCTAGAAGATGTTATAAGTAATCAATGGAATTATGCCAATCCCTATTTGTTTGCAAAGGCACTGGAACAAATGTCATATAAGCTAAACATTTAATCGACAATTCATCCTTCTCTGTTTCCTTATCTTTCTATATAAAAATGTATAGAAGCATTCATTCACAAATTTCAAGGACACTTCCAGAATTTACTAAACAATGGTTCATTAAATAAACAACTCATTAAATAAACAATTAGCATTTATGGTTTGCTCAGGATTACTTAGTACTAAACTAGTTTTAAAAAGTGTTACGATACTTTATTCTCATTTCATGTTTCACCACATCTGGAGATTTTTTTTAACTGATAGTAAAAAGAAACCCTGTCATTTTCATTTCATCTTCTGCCAGTCTTATCTAGAAAAAACTGGATAGTTTTTTGTTTGTTTTTTTACTAAAGCTCTCTGGATGCTTCCCTCGGCATGGACAGTGATTATGTTGTCTGGGGATTAGGGAGACCTCTGGTCCAAAAATAATAAATACACAAATACATAAATTGTTCTCTTGGGTAGAAAGTGGCATTATAAAAAATAAAGTTCAGTATTTAGAAAATATATGCTAAACTTAATTTTGCACAATTTTGCAGGCATTCTCCATCTTGACACAACTGGGAGGTTTTATTATTACATAGCCTATACCTCCTATAAAAACCTTTATACCTACATTTCATTTAATGACTTAATAACATAAAGCCCTGTAGGAGATACTAAATCACTAAGCAACAGTGTATTTTAAACAGTTGAACAGCTCTCACTCTCTTCTAACCATTTAATAGTCTCATGAGAGCCTGGAAAAAATCAGGATGATTCCAAAAAGTAGTGGCCTTGTATGTTGACTTCCACAGATTCACCCAGGGATGGCAGGTTTTGGCCCAATTTTTATGAATCACTCTAAACTAATATAGCATAGATCTGGTCCTATAATATTATTTCCAAATATAAAGCAGCCATAAAACAAATTAATTCAGCTGTTCTCTTAGGATTGTTTGAACCAAAACCTGGTTCTTTCCTGGTCTGAATACTCTTTAGAGCATTGAATGTTCTCATACAAATGATTACAAAATGTAAGGTGAATTGACTACTGTAATGAAAAATAAATACTATGATTTTTTTAATCCATACTATGGCACTACAATGCAGTAGTGTCACGTAATACATGTATTACTTGTGCTCAGCACTATTCTTTGTGTTTACAGGGTCTCCCTGCCCATGCAAATATTGAAGTAATCCTAGAAGAAAGGAAACAAAGAACACACTCTCAAATAAATATAGGAGAGAGAAGCCACATGCAAACCTGAAGTTGAGTTTCAATTAGTAAAAAGCCTTCCTTATTTAACAAGTACATAAATAATGGAAGAAGTGAATTCTTTGCATAGAAGGGCTTTTCAGAAAGTTTGGTCCTGTACCAGTTAGCATTATCTCACAGTGTAGATGACATGCCACTATTTCTGGAGTCTGGTGATTTGGTAGGATCCATACACGTGTTCCATTTGCTTTAGAATTAATTGAATCTTACTTTCATTGAGTTATTTTGCCATTGCATTTTGCATAATGGTTGTGTTTGTTTGCTTTTCAACACAGCTAATCTTCTTCTAATGGAGTTGGGAGAATGTGTACCTTTACTGTCAAAGAGATATTCCATAGTATATTACTGCTTTAAACATTTATCTTGGTTTAATGGTTACCTGTTATCTTCCATGTAAACAACCCAGAATTATGCAGTACTGCTCATTTTCTGGTTTTAACATCTAGCATGATTATTATGGATTTGTATAGTGCCATGCCCAGCTTTCTATCAGTTTTATGTCAGAGGGTGAGCATTACCCTTCAGCTGTTAAAATGCAACACAAGAGTGGCAAACTGTGTAATAATGATAATTACATGTGTAGTGATGCAAATAAAAGAGCAGACTCCCTTATGGGTAAATTGGTTTCTCTGGTTATTTAAATTGTTTTTCTGTTTTATTTTTCAGAAACAGTAATAGATACAAAATTTCTCTTTGATTAGCTACCCATTTATAAGATGTTTAACTTCTAATATTTAAGGAAGATTGTGAGTGCATAATAATCCATTAGTATTTAAAAATAAATCCTGAGAAGCTTAAAGAGTAGAGTTATTCTACTTTACATGTTAATAAAATTGACTGAACAGGATGAAGCCAATCTCTTTAAAGTAGAATCAACAATGGTTCAATATGACTAGTCCCTATAATGCTTTATGTTTAGATTCATGAAATAATAAAGTTGGAGGGGGCTCCATGGGCATTGAGATCAACCCTCTGCTCAAAGCAGGGTCTCCAACTAAAGTATCTCCCTCAGGAAGCTATTCTGTTTCTTTTTTAAAGAATCCAGAGAAGGATATACCACCACAATTCTAAGCAATTTGTTCTATGGCCAAACTGCTCTTACTATAATCTAAAACAATCAGACCTGAAGTCCCACCTATTGGGGCAGCAGTGAATAGAACTGCAATCTCCTCTCTGCGACAGCCTTTGTTGGATTAAAAGTCTGCAGCTATGGTTGTGTCCACAGCAGAAATGACCCGGGCCAGCCTTGGAGGTAATCAAAGGCAGGCTGGAGTCTGCACAGTACCCCTCTGGACAGTCATCTCACTTTTTGTGTAACTATCATGCCACACCCCCTGGAGTCTTTTGGAGCGATCTGTGTATTTAACATTGAAGTATGGATAAATATGGGTTTCTGCACACAAATTGTGGCCTCCTCCTGGAGGAAGAGTCTTGAAACTTCAGAAAAATGAGGATTGGTGACAGCAGCTGTGGTGAGGTGCTTCTGCTGCCTCCAAAGTCAAAGGGATTCTAATAGTGACATAAAAGAGAGTCAAGAAGGCAAGTGTAGAGGCATGGCTCATTTCTTATACCAACTTTAGTTCTTCTTGTTATTGGGAAAGATGTATTCACTTCTTTGAGCCACCATACTGACTGAGTAATTTCTCAGAGTTTTAGTTAAAAGGTAACATTATCAACGATACTTCTTCAGGATTGTGGAGCTACATAATGGAACCTAGTGGTCCTCATAAGAGATAAGCTTTTACTGTTCATACACTCTGAATACAATCAATGGGGGTCCAGGATTCTGACAGTGGCACAAATATCCTAAGAACTCCAATTCCATCCAGGCTGCTCCTGAAAGGCATCACTTGTGTTTGCTTTTGTGTACTATCAGTTTCTTCCTTTTTTTGCTGCATCCAGTTTTTCCACTACAGCTTTAATCATCCAGAAGGTTGTTTTGTTCGTTCCAACTCATCATCGTAAACCTGTATTCCCAGCTAGATCATGGGACTAAAAATGGCTGGCAGAACGACTAGAACTGATGTCCCATATAGCTGCAGGAACATTTATCACATCCAGGAAAGCAAGTAGCAGATTGAAGAAGCTGAACCCAGGTCAATCCCTCAAGGCTGTCGAGACCTTTTTAACTTCAATAAAGCAGCATGTGTTACTGTATCTGGCATTTGGGAATCAAAGAACTTAGTCCACTTGCCATCACAAAACAGAGGCAGTTTCTGTAGCTTCAGCCACCATAAGACTCTTTCTATGTGTTGTTGCTCAATGTGTATAAGTGACGGGTTTCATAGGCATAAAAAACATTTACTGGATCAAAATATAGTGAATTAATATTTTTAAAAAACAATATTTTTATTTATTTTCTAAAATTCTTAGGCCCCTAAAATGTTGTTATTTTCTGAAATGTTAAAATAGTTTCTTTCTGGAAAACAGGATCTTTTTAAAAAATGTTAGTGTGAATATGGCAGCAATTAAGGCATCCAATGCTATATCTAACTCATTTGGTTGGGATTCATTTCAGTAACCCTACCTAACCCTAACCCTAATCCAATTGGTTGGGCTTCATTTCAATTGAAGCACACTGAGACTCATGTTACAGAGTGCTGTAGGGAACTATTCTATGCTTAATATCATTATCTACACAACACCATTGGGAAAAATGGTAATCTAAAGAAATTTAGTATATATGTGTCATCAGTAACATAACATCTATTTTTGCTTTTCTGTTGTTTCTGAATCAGGTGTAGGACTTGGTCAAGTGCCTGGATAAAGTGAAACATGGGATTTACTTACTTAGGCGATCCCTCATTGGATGAGTAGGATAGTCTTCTATGATCAGTATTCTTGTGGATCTGTAGGTGGTTGTGGAGCCCTATTCTTGAACTGCATTTTCTCCCACAGTGAGGGCACTGGTTTCCAGGTGGTCTCGGTCAGGGTTGCATTGATGCGCCTTCCTTCTGGCACGTTTCTCTCTTTCACCCTCCATTCATGCCTCTTCAAATTCTGCAGTACTGCTGGTCACAGCTGACCTCCAGCTGGAGCGCTCAAGGGCCAGGGCTTCCCAGTTCTCAGTGTCAATGCCAGAGATTTTAAGTTTGGCTTTGAGGCCATCTTTAAATCTCTTTTCCTGTCCTCCAACATTTCGTTTTCCATTCTTGAGTTTGGAGTAGAGCAACTGCTTTGGGAGACAGTGGTCGGGCATACAGACAACATGGTCGGTCCAGCGGAGTTGATGGCAGAGGACCATCGCTTCAGTGCTGGTGGTCTTTGCTTCTTCCAGCACCCTGACGTTTGTCCGCTTGTCTTCCCAAGAGATTTGCAGGATTTTCCGGAGGCAGCGCTGATGGAATCTGATGGAGTTGCATGTGACATCTGTAGACAGTCCACATTTCACAGGCATATAGCAGGGTTGGGAGGACAACAGCTTTATAGACAAGCACCTTGGTATCCCTACGGATGTCCCAGTCCTCAAATGCTCTCTGCTTCATTTGGAAAAATGCTGCACTTGCAGAGCTCAGGCGGTGTTGTATTTCGGTGTCGATGTTGACTTTGGTGGAGAGGTGGCTGCCAAGGTAGCGGCAATGGTCAACATTTTCTAATGTTACACCATTAAACTGTATCTCTGGCATTGGAGAGGGGTTGGCTGGTGACCGCTGGAACAGCACTTTGCTTTTCTCGGTGTTCAATGACAGGCTGAGCTTCTCATATGATTCTGCGAAGGTGTTTAGAGTGGCTTGTAGATCTTCTTCTGAATGCGCACAGACAACATTGTCATCAGCATACTGGAGTTCTATAACAGATGTTGTTGTAACCTTGGTTTTGGTTTTCAGTCTGCCGTGGTTAAACAGCCTGCCATCTGTCCGATAGATGATTTCCACTCCAGTGGGATGCTTCCCATCAACAAGATGAAGTATCATAGTGATGAAGATGGAGAATAAAGTTGGGGTAATAACACATCCCTGTTTGATGCCTGATTCCACCTTAAATGGGTCACTTTGGGAGCCATTGCTGTCCAAGACTGTTGCCTTCATGTCATCATGGAGGAGCCGCAGGATGTTCACAAATTTGTTAGGGCACTCAATTTTTTGGAGGATGGTCCAGAGGGCGCTGTGATTCACTATGTCGAATGACTTTGCAAGGTCAATGAATGCAATGTACAGAGCTTAATTTTGTTCCCTGCATTTTTCTTGGAGCTGTCATGCAGTTAAGATCATGTCCACTGTTCCTCTGGAGGGGCGGAAGCCATTCTGGGATTCTGGGAGGGTGTCTTCTGAGAGAGGTAGAAGGCGGTTTGCAATGATTCTTGCGAGGATTTTCCCAGCTGAGATTAGAAGAGATAACCCGATAGTTTCCGCAGTCTGTTCTTTCCCCTTTTTTGAAGAGGGTGATGATGGTGGCATCCTTGAAATCTGCTAGGATTTTCTCGGTCAACCACAGTTGTTCTATGAGCTGGTGGAATTGTTGTGTCAGCTCAGGTCCTCTCTCTTTAAAGATTTCAGCAGGGATCCCATCAGGTCCACTGGCTTTGTTATTTTTTTTGTTGGCTGATGGCATTGCTGACTTCTTCCAAGCTAGGCAGTGCTGCAAGCTCATCCCTGGTTTGTTGTTGTGGGATTTGTGAGAGAACCTCTTTGGCCACATTGGAGCTGCGGTTCAGGAGGCATTGGTAGTGTTCTTTCCAACGTAGTGCAAATGAGCTTTGGTTCTTCAGGAGTTTGGTTCCATCTGATCAGCGTAGAGGCTGTATGCCATGGTTTCTTAGTCCATAGATGACCTTTGTGGCTTTGAAAATCCCTGAGTATCTGCCAGGTGTTGGATTTCTTCATCCTTCTTTGTCCACCAGATGTTCTTGAATTCTCTTGTCCTTCTTTGGACCTCAGCTTTTGCACTGGTGTAGATCTTTTGCTTAGCAGCACAGTTGATGTCTCTCTGCCATGTTTGGAAAGCTTTCCTTTTCTTGTCAATTAGTTGTTGGATCTTGTTGTCATTTTCGTCAAACCAATCTTGATGTTTCTTGGTTTGATATCCAATAGTTTCTTTGCAGGCTGTGATGATGGAGGTCTTCAGTTTGTTCCAATGTTCCTCAACATTTTCGGGGTGCTCTGTGGGTAGATGGTCCTTGAGTACTGTTTGGAAAAGGGCTCATCTGGAGGGTTCCTGAAGGGCTTGGGTGTTCATTTTGCGCCTTGTCTTTCTTTCTTGGAGTCTGCGCTTGGGGGTGATCTTGATAGCCATCGTGGATTGGATTAGCCTGTGGTCTGTCCAGCAGTCATCAGCACCTGTCATGGCTCTTGTGAGGAGCATGTCACAGCAGTCCCTGGCATGTGTGATTATGTAGTCTAAGAGGTGCCAATGCTTTAACCGGGGGTGCTTCCATTAAGTCTTGAGCTTGTTTTTCTGGCGGAAGAGCATGTTGGTGATAAGGCTGTGTTCTGCATATTTGGTGAGAAGCAGAATGCCATTCGAGTTACTGTTTCCAACCCTGTCTTTTCCTATGGTCCCTGGCCACAGGTCGAAGTCTCACCTGACTCTTGCATTAAAGTCCCCTAGGAGGATGATTTTGTCCTCCTTAGGTATCTCCGATAGGACAGTGTCCAGCTGACAGTAAAATCTTTCCATGATGTCTTCATCAGCATCTAGTATTGGTGCATAGGCACTTGTGATGGTTGCCTGTTGGTTTTTGGCAAGATCAATTCGGAGGGTTGAGAGTTGTTCATTGATGCCAGTGGGTGCTTCGGTCAGATGTTTCACCAGATCATTTCTGATAGCAAAGCCAACTCCGTGCATTCTTTGGTCTTCTTTGGGCAGTCCCTTCCAGAAGAAGGTGTAGCCTCCTTTTTCTTCTTTCAGCTGTCCCTTTCCTGCTCTCCGGGTCTCCTGAAGTGCTGCTATATCAATGTTAAAGCGTCCCAGCTCCCTTGCAGTGATGGCAGTTCTGCGTTCGGGGTGTTCACTGTCAGTGTTGTCTATCAGTGTCCGTACGTTCCATGTACCGAAGTTCATTTTTCTTTTTTGGCCGCGGGGTGGTTACCCCACTGGACACGGCAGTCCAGTCAGGGATAAGAGATAAAAAAACATAGTCTGAAACATGGGATGACAACCAATAAATTAAGAGTGATTTGAGGCAATATTTCCCGTTCTTTTTTTCAAATATTACAAGACAGTGTCTTGGAGTACCTTAAAGAATAACAAATTTAATTTAGTATAAACTTGAGGACTCTAGCCTCTATGTTCAGATGCATCTGTTGAAATGGGCTGTAATCACAAAAACCTATGGCTCACATGTACAGCCTGTGAGTTCTCCTAAGTCTAGCTTTGTCTCTGGAAACCAAGGTGCCTTGTGGAAAAGTGTCTTTTAAGAGCATCAGCTGGTACACCAATGTCATTCAATGCAATATAGTCGCATTTGCAAGTTGAACATCTGTACTCAGCTTTACTAGACAAATTTACAGTAATGGATGTTGTACAACAAGAGCTCATGTAGTGCTAGACTATTACAGTCAATCAGAAGAACACTTTGAACATTTGTTACACTGTAACACCTACATTTAGCAAATGTTAATCATAATTCAAGACTCAGTAAAGCTTAGATAATTAAAGTTACGCATGCAAAACTATGGGTAGATGTAAAGTGTTAGCTAGTTTTCATGTAGGTACAATGTTCCAATACTACCTGGGTTCAGTCATTGCCAAGAAAATATATTTTAATGTTTTGCACTCAAATGTGAATGATATAATTAGATCTTATGTCTTTTTGATATTTAATTTCACACTGAATCTGACTGTGACATTTAACTTTGGATCAACTTTGACTAATGCTGCAATTCGAAGGAAAGGCTAATTTCCTGTTGGGGGAAATAGCAGCATAAGAGCAGATGCTTTCAATTTGTATTTAAACATCAGAGATTTCACCCCTCTTCCAAGATAAAAAGTAGAGTCCCACTTTGCTATTTGAGTCACGCATAGCAATATGTTTGAGAAGACAAACATCTGAAGATACTGAGGTTGGAATATTTAAACTGGAGTTCAAACCAGGTGGCAGGTCCACAATTTGCTTCCTCTATGTCTGTTATGCAGACAATCAACTTCAGCCATTTTGAAGATCTTTTTACAAAGATTTTGCTGATGTAGTTCTTCTATTCAAACTGCACTTCTAAGGAGTAAATTTGGGGAACCATTTGTGATGAGGTGGGGAACCATT
Organism: Anolis sagrei; assembly: GCF_037176765.1. Taxonomy (NCBI): domain Eukaryota; kingdom Metazoa; phylum Chordata; class Lepidosauria; order Squamata; family Anolidae; genus Anolis; species Anolis sagrei. Next base: position 51,942,807 of record NC_090024.1, on the reverse strand, counting down.
GGACATTAAACTGCCACTTCCGGTGGATCTAGATATGGGAACTATGACCTATTTCACTTTCTGTTTCCAATAAAGCAGTGGTTCTCAACCTGTGGATCCCCAGTTGTTTTGGCCTGCAACTCTCAGAAATCCCAGCCAGTGTACAAGCTGTTAGGATTTCTGTGAGTTGAAGACCAAAACATCTGGGGACCCACAGGTTGAGAACCACTGCAATAAAGCTAAAGAGTCTTGGACTCACGCATGCACATTTAATTCTAGATCCTAGCAAATGTCTCCAATCTTGAGTTCTATGCTTGCTCCACTGCACCTCTAAAACTTCACACAGGACTGGGGAATCACTCCTGCAAAAAACAAAAAAACAAAAAAGAATTTCAAATGTCAAGAGCTGCAGGCAACATTGCAGTGATAAGAAAAGTTGCCATCCAAAACATTTTGAGTATTACACCTTACACATTGTTAGTCTAGGGACCACAATAATTGAAATCAATGAGGCTTTCTGCCAAACAAAAATTCAAAATAAACAAGCATATTTTTTTATACACACAGCCTACCCGATTTTGTAATTATTCACATTTTAACAGCTTGGGCATGGAGAACAAATTAATAAGACTTTTAAGCAGCTTGAGCTCTCATTTACTTTGTTCCTCTGGTTCCATTGTTAACAACACATTTCATTTTCATTGAATTATATCAGTGAATGTCAACAAAACATCAACTAGTATGATGAGATTTATGCATGGCTATTAATGATTGTATGAAGTCTCTTGTGACTTCAGCTTTTGTTGTCCTTCTGAACTTTAGAAGGACAACAAAAGCTGTTGAGGTCTCAATACACTATGCTATTGAACATCAATTAGCACCAACTGTAATCGCTTGAAATGTAAAAAGTGCTTTGCTATTTAGGACCACTGCAGGATAATTTATTACTTTTGGAAATTGGAATTAGGTCCTGAGGGTACCTTTATAGTTGTTTAATGTAAGGACTGCTGTGGTATAGCTAATGGAGACCAACAACTTCAAAAATGTTTTCTTTTCTCATTAAATATTTTGTCAAACATAGTAATATTGGTAACATTACAGCCATCCATCTGAATTATTGTGGAAAGAGGTACCAGGTCAGTAATTCTGTATGGGTTGCATACAGATACCTATGTCTGTATTTACCAACTTTCATTCTGTCCTCCTGTGTCAACATATAAATAATCTATCTCCTCTCTTTAAAAAAATCTCAACTAGAATAGCTCAGAGACAAAGGGGTCAATTGGTAAACATCTTTGTTGGGTTTAAATGTAGTTCTTGTTCCCATCTGAAGTATACCAATGGAATAAACAGAAACTTACATAATAGCTGGAGATAACAGTTGAATTTAAATGAAGACTCCATTCGTCCACCTGAAAACCCCCAAGATTGAAGGGGAACTATTTGTTTCAAAGCTTTTTTCTGTATGCTGACTGGCATACAGAAAAAAGAAAAAAAATCACAACCACCTTCTTACATGTGTTACTGTCTTCACATTCTGGTATAGAGTAATTTCTATTGTTGAACCAATTTTTGTTCCTTCAGGTAGCTGGAGATAGGGATGGGATACAAAAATAAATTTGTTGTTGTTGTTGTTGTTGCTATTCCTGCAAACTGTTGTTGCTTCTTACTGATTTCTGTTTGTTTGTTTTTAAAATAAACTATTTGAAAATATGTTTTATAGGCAAAGGAGTAGAAGCTATTAAAATTTTACTGACTTGGTCTGCTTTGATGTCCCTTTCTGAGAAACAGCTAGGATATAATCCATTAAAATAATTAATAATTTATTATCTTGTTATTTAAACAGACAACCATTGCTAAATTCTATTAGACATTTAAAAAACATGGATTGCTAAATCCTGTTTTGTGTCTTCATCTGCTTTGAAGGTCTGCAATGATGTATCTTTTAGATAACTTAATGGATGAAGAGAAGCAGGTGTGTAATTGCTCTCAAGTCTAATGAAAATTATCAACATCTCTTAGTTTTATATCTTGAAAAAAGTTAGAACAACTAATTTGGTAAAAAATATGGTATGGATAAATAATACTCTCAACAAGAAAATTGCTGTTTCCATATTAATGGTGACAGTCATTTTTTGATAGATGAAGAGCACCTAGTCTTTTATTGTTGATTACCATGTATCCTGTATTGGAAGAAAGTGTTTTTGGGGAAATTATTCTGTGTAGAAATAAAAAAAACTTTAATTTTCTGAAATGTACATGGGTTGATATACAAAATGTGTATCATGCATATTTGAACCAAAAGCCTCTATTTTTTCTAGAAACAATGTTCTTTTTTTACACCACTTCTTTTTTGTGCAAAATAGTTTTGCACACAAAATGACAGATGAGCTTCTGCTTCAGAAGATATGATACTTAACTTTGGAATGAATTAACTATGATAAGTTCTAGAGAACTGAAATAATGTACACTGGGGTATAACACATGGTATCCTGTTATACAATAGCTATGATACAATGGGACCATTTTGAAATGCCACGATGTAAGATTCACTAGCAAAATGGCCCCAATAGTATAACTATCTCTTCCTTCTACTCTTGAGAATGAGAATGTTGTGCAATTGTGCAATCCATAATTTTGCTTATGATGAATTAACTGTCCAAAAAGATATCTGCTATTATTTCCCATGTTTTGCACAAAAGTTGTGAGCTTTGTTCCTGACACACTATTTTGTACAAAAAAGTCTGAAAACGTAAGGGTGGAGGCAAAAGTCATCATATTGTTTCATCATAGGCTATCACTCATGGCTGAGTATGATTGCCTTCCAAGTGTAGGGTCTTGGAAGTGAGTCCGTATGTGTATGTAGAGACCTATTCTTGATCCGCATATTCTTTTGCAGTGAGGACATCAGTTTCCAAATGGAAGGTTGTCCCCACCAGGGTTGGCTTGACATGCCTTCCTCTTGATATGTTTTTCCCTTTTGCCTTCCATTTGTGTCTCTTCAAATTCCACACCATTGCTGATAACAGCTGATCTCCAGTTAGAACGCTCGATGGCCAGGGCTGCCCAGTTCTCAGTGTCTATGCCACGGTTTTTAAGGTTAGCTTTAAGCCCATCTTTAAATCTCTTTTCCTGTCCATCAACATTCTGTTTTCCATTCTTGAATTGGGAGTATAGTAACTGCTGGAGTTACTATACTGGAGTTGGTGATGAGGCATTTGGACAGTGTGGCCAATCCAGCAAAGTTGATGGCGGAGGATCATCACTTCAGTGCTGGTGGTCTTTGCTTTTTCCAGAATGCTGACATTTGTCCACCTGTCTTCCAAAGAGATTTGCAATGTTGATGGAATCATTCCAGAAATTGAGTGTGACATCTGTAGATGGTCCACGTTTTGCAGACCTATAACAGGGTTGGGAGGACAATAGCTTTATAAACAAGCATCTTGTTATCCCTACTAATGTCCCGATCCTCAAACACTCTGTTTCATTCAAAAAATGCTGCAGTCACATTTGTATTTCAAGTGTTCATGTTGACCTTTGTGAAGAGGTGGCTGCCAAGGTAGCAGAAATGGTTAACACCATTAAGCTGTATCTCTGTTGCTTCAACCCCCATATGAAGAACAATGTTTCCATATACCTCAGAAAGTGGAAATTCTGGATCGAAATGTTGATTTCTCCTATCGCAAGGAGAAAATTATGGCAATTATAGTATTTGTCCTGTCACATGATGACAAAACAAAGATTTACCTCTCTGGCTTGTAAATGGCAGATACACATCTATCTATGTGAAGAAGTACCCTATGATGCTACTCCCCCCCCCCCCGCTACAAAGGAAAGGGAACATAAGGATAGGTGCATGGATGGATGTCTTTACATGGTGTTATGAACAGTGCACACCATCCCCATATGGGTGAAATGTTGACATTGGTGGAGTTGGTATAGGAGTACTTATTATCACATTGCATTACTGGATTCTTGGTGACTGAATATTGCTTCTATTAATTGGGGGAAAGAAATTTCACTCTTCTTTATCTCCAAATCTGTTTGGTTTCTGCTTTGTGTCTAATGCTTCTTCTTCCTCGATTGACATAGCATGCTTGCTAGCTGGGGTGACTGATTTGCTGGTGAAACGAAGAAATGGGCACAGATAATACTATCTCCTTCTTCACAGTGGCTGCTCCTATTCTGAATGCCCTTTTGAACTAAACTATTAGAGTACTACAACTTCACATCAACTACCAAGTTTCCATCCTATTGAATTGTGGGATCTGCAATTTTGAGAAGGCTGTCTAGAATTATCAGTGAGAGAGCTCTAGTGCTTCAACAAACTGCAATTTCCATGATTCTATAGTATTTAAATATGATGGTCAAAATTGAATTATAACTATAACTGTATAGTGAGGAAGGGTGCATATGCCATTCCTCCCAGAATGTTATGTCCTTCAATTCACTTGATCTGCATCACTTATTGAAAAAGGCATTATAATAGAGGGCAGAGTATCCAGCACAAATGGGAAAAATAGGACTGAAATCATCTATATGAAATTGAAAAAAGTTGATTTTAATTATATGCTGTAACAGATTTGAAGAGGAATGGTTGTTAAATGGATAATTAGCCACCACTATAGACATAAAACACCGTGAAACATAAAATTAAGCAAGCCAGGTAGCTTTGTATGTTATAATAGCAATGAGTTCTCTTATACCAATTAAGCTTCATTTTCCTGCATGCATCAATGTATTTACAAGCTGGGGAAGAACTATAGAAATAACTTTAATATATCTTTCCCACTGTGGCCAAACTTCTTTTGTGACTAGAGGGAATATACCCTACAGAGAAAGAGAGCATAAGTCACTCTGCTTCCTGAAGAACCTTCATTTTCCATTATAATCCAAATTGCTGAGATCCAGCAGGTGAGAATGAGTCATTCTGCACTTTCAGGGGTGAAAAAATGATTTCAATGTATCCAGAAGTTTGTCAGAACATGTTTAAAAAACCTAATTGGATAGGGTGATCAAATCCAGCTGTGTTCTTACTGAGGAATATTCTGGCTTCTATCAATAATTTAGGGACCGAAGGTTGTGGGGATGTTGTCTTCCATGCTTCTCAAGAACACTGCCATGGTAAGATGGAAGACCAATACCATCCATAATCCTGATGGATGATGTTACAGAGCACTTGATGCTTTCCAACTATCTATCCAATCAGCAAAAACACTTTTTTATAACTGCCATTTCTCGTTGGACTTCTCGTCCAAGGAGAAGTAGACTACAACTCTGACAGCCAGATTAAATATGTTGGATGTGGGGTTTAGGGAGTCATCGTACAAAAAAAGTCAGTTTTCCAAAGTACATATAATGCTGATCAGTGTTTGTTTCCTTATTCCTTCCCCTTCCTTTCTTTTTCTCTGCATGTCTTTTAGGCCCTCTTCACGTGACCCTTTTGGGTTGTACCATTGCAAGTAGTGACAAAACTGTATAAGATAGTGCAAATCTAGGGCCATTTTTGGATTCAATATGCTATATTTATATAAAAACAGTATACATTTTTAAAATGCTTTTTGTGACCATCAGTTTTGTTGGCCTGTGTAATACATAAATGAATACTAATAAATTAGAGCACAGAGTAGAATTACCAATAACCAATCCTAGCAGAGTATCTACTTAATTAGAGAGAATGAACATGGGGTGGGGGGATTTATTTCTGGCTAAGCTTTCATTGATATATATCCCATTCTTCAGCTGGAGCATTGATTGGTATTAAGGACTCTGGTATACAGTATATTTATACAATGGAAGGAGTGGAATATAATGCAACAGGATCCAGAAAGATACAAATCATGTTCTTTGGCCTAATTTTTCAAAAGACTAGTCAAAGTGACGCAGGTCTTTCAGATTTTGACAGTGTTCAGTTAATGTTGATGTGTGAAAGCAACAAATCAGTTTCTATCGGTTCAGAACTCCTGAGAAAATTAATTTAGCAATGCAATGTGTGCAATAACTAGAATTCTTGTATTAATATATTGTGTGTACCATGAATTTATTGTCTTTGTTCACACATCTGTTAATGGACTGGAATTCATGAACATAATTCAGTTCACTTGATTCTCTTTCTAGGCTTCCTTTGACATTTATTTTTTCAAGGACCATAACCTGTGTTTCTTTTAATGTGTCCAGGGAGGTTGAAATGTTCTGGTGTTTTGGGTACTGCCAGTTCTAATGTCAGATTTGTGTCCATCAATCCTCTCACATAAAGACTTTCCTGTTTGTACCACTTCTCCTAGACATGTATCCCCTGGGGCAGTCCAAGAATGTAGGCAGCTGCTTTGATCCACGTCAACTAACCTGTTACAGCAACATTAATCTGTACCTGAATTTAAGTCTTGAAAAACTAATTGCCCTTTCAAATCAAAGCTATATCACAATAATTTCTGTTAAAAAGGGATAGTTTATAACAACTCCTTGGTATGTTGTGGAACCAGCTCCCAACCCCACACTAGGCTTGCCTTTAAGATCAAGAAAGCAGCAAAGAAAGAGACTGGATCTACATTGCCATATAATCCAAGTTCAGAATGCAGATTAACTACACTGAACTAGATTATATGACAGTGTAAACTCATATAATTCAGTTCAATACTGGATTATATGGCAGTGTAGATTGAGTTAGAGTAGCAACTTATAATGCCATAGTCCGTAATAAATGAAAAATCCTATTGTTTTGCTTACATGAGTCCTGGTTCCAATTCACTGTACGCACATAGTGAGCACACACATCCATATAAGAAACTGAGTAATAAAAAGGCTACATATAATGACAGTCAACAGTTAATTGGTATCAGATTTTCTAACCAAACTTAGTCGGGGTATACATGGTCCCAGGAAATCCAGCCGTTTCAGACATTGAATTCCTGGAAATGGAACAGGTAGTGGGGCTTGGATTGATTTGACTGAAACGGACCATGTGGCTGCCAAAAATGGCTGCTTTCAGGAGGGCCGTGGCAGCAGCCATGTACGCGCAGGGGTTTTCCCCTTAGCCTTGCCTGAGCCAATCAGAGCAAGAAAGCAGTCCATGTATCTTTTCACCAAGCTGGTCTACATATACCAGAGTGAGTTCCTCCATTTTCCTGTGGCATCCTAGCTTCTGAGAGAGAAATTGTGTGCTAGCTAGCTCCAAGTTCTATCTCAGTGCAGTCACTTCTAAGGATTGATTTTGGACTCAATTCCAATCTTTTCCTTTGGCAATTTTATTAGTTTAATATCTTTCAGTCCTTCTTTTAACTCTTTCACTAGGGAAGCAAGGGCAGGCATGTTTGGGGGGGGGTATGAAAGGGCATTTTTGGGAGGTGTTTGTTAAAATATTTTTTACCTTTGTGTGTGTGTGGGGGGGGGGATTAATTTAGTGAAGGGAGAGGATAGCCTGAATCCCTTGAGTCTGTCCTGCACCTTCCTCCCACCTCCCAAATATGTTTTTATTAAATAAAGCCCTGTCTTCTTGTTGTTCACATCTTTAACTGACTCATTTATCCCCTTGCCCTACCTTCTGGCTTTTGTGTACTCCTGCCCCAGTTCACCTAGCTTCACAACTGTCTAGATATGCCAAAGCTCAGGAACAGTATTTATTTTTATTAGTAAAAACCTTTTTAAAGTTTCTATACATTGTGGGAAGTGTGGATCTTTACAAAGGTTAGCAGGAATTATGCCCTGCTGCTGCTCCTATGTTGTCACTGTGGAGAAATGCCAAACGATACCTTTCTGGGTTTTTTTGTAAAGATTTTTTTTCTAGAAACTTTAAGAATTTTCTAAAAATCAGTGGATGACCCAAATGTTCTGAAATTTGGTGGGCTTGTAGTGGCAATTGTGTCCTCCAGGTGTGGCCATTTTGTCCCAATAGCCCAAAAAGTTTTACCCAAAATGTTATATCTTTTTCAGAATCTGCCCATCATCAGAAACATCAGAATTTTCAAAGATTGGAATAAAGAGATATCTAAGTTTATTTGGAAAAACAAAAGACACAGAATAAAACACAATAATGACAATGCCATTAAATAAAGGAGGGTTCGGATTACCAAACATGCAACTATACTACGATGCATGCGCCCTAACATGGATCCGGGAATGGACTAAATTAACCAATATTAAGATACTAACCATCGAGGGCTTTGACCTCCGGAAGGGCTGGCACGCCAAAAAGGAAGGAAACTTCGGGAATCATTTTGTGAGGTCTGCGCTGTTAAAAGTATGGGAAAGGCATAAAAGATATCTCTTCCATAAAACACCATTATGGATCTCGCCGTTGGAGGCAAACCAACACAGGTTTCTGGGATGGGTCCAATGGCCATCTTACAGAGATATTCTCTTCAAAAAGAATGGCTCAAGGGAGCTAAGACCTCAAAGTGAGATAACTAAATACTTTAGTAATGTATCATGGTTCCAATACGCATAGATTAAAGAGAGTTATAGAGAAGACAAAAAGATTGGTTTTGGAGAGGAAAATGTCTTGTGGGAAAGGATCCAAAAGAGTGAAAGGAAATCAATAACTATACTATATAAGAACTTACTGGGCTGGGACACAGAAACAGAGCTGGTTAAAAATACAATGGTCATATGGGCGAAAAACATAGGTAGAAGCATTCAATTAAAGGAATGGGAAATAATATGGGGGAAAAGACTAAGGTATACCTATGCCACAGACTTAAAAGAGAACTGGCTTAAAATGATACACCGCTGGTACTTAACACCGCAAAAAATTGCAAAAATGTACAGGAAGGCAGATAATAGATGCTGGAAGTGCAAATCGAAGGAGGGTTCCTTTTATCATCTATGGTGGTTATGCCCCAAAGCAAGGGACTATTGGAAGATGATCCACAAGGAGTGTAGGAAAATCTTGAAGTTGAATATATCCAGGGACCCAGAAATATACCTGTTAGGAATGTATGATTCAAAGCTATTTTCTGATAACAATATGGAAAAGTTGTTTACTTTTTTCGTAACAGCGGCTAGGATGACCTTTGCTAGAAAATGGAAACAGGACTCAATTCCATCAAGATCAGAATGGCTGGAAAAACTGCTGGACATTCAGGAAATGGATGAGTTGACCTTCTGGATTAGACAACACAACGGAAAAGGAACTGTTATGACGGACTGGAGCTTGCTCAAAAACTATATAGAAAATGAAATTTACTGAATTGGGATTAACATTAACTTAGACGATGAGGAGAGAAGATAGGAAATAGAATTACTGAAAGAAGAATTGTATTAGAAAGTGGATGAGATGAGAGGAAGTCGGTTTTAGATTTTAGGATAGAAGGGGAGGGGGGATAGGGGGGATTATTAAGGGGGTGGTGGTGTTAGGAACAATGTTGGGATGTCTCTATTTGTTTGAATGTCTATCTGTGTTATGTTTGATGTTGTCCACATGCCGCTCCCCTTCTGTATGTTAAATGTACTTTTTATATTGCAAAATCAATAAAAATTTATTTTAAAAAAGATTTTTTTCTAGAAACTTTAAGAATTTTCTAAAAATCAGTGGATGACCCAAATGTTCTGAAATTTGGTGGGCTTGTAGTGACAATTGTGTCCTCCAGGTGTGGCCATTTTGTCCCAATAGCCCAAAAAGTGACAGAAAGGAGAGCCTCAGAACTTCTCCCATTGCTGCCAACGAGCTGGATCTTCTCAGAGCAAAAATGCAACTTCTGGCTGGAGGATCGATAAACGGTATTCCACCACCACCACCACCAAATTTGGGCAGTTCTCAAACAAACAGAATGTGGGCACCTGAAAATCAGACACTGAAAAAGACACAGGGTTAACTCTAATTGCATGCCCCTATTCATTAGTCCAATCCACTCAGCTAGATGTCTATTTCCAGAATCACATACCTTTTCTTTCCTCCAGGACTCTGAGCTACTTCCCCGCTCTTCTACAGTTCTTTTCTTCTGTCCTTTATATTGTCAATGCAATAAAAGAGACTGACATTTCAGAAGTAAATTAATGTTATGTAAAATTAAAATTTTCAAAATATGTCCATTGGTTCACTCCCTGGCAAGAAAGCACTTTTGTCAAAACTGCAAACCTACCCAACATTATTTGAAAATTTCCACAAATTTTATTCACTATGTCTTTTTTATAAATATTTTTTGAAAACCCTAGCTACAATGCTGAAACATATTGCTCAGGATGTAATTAGCTGGCACAGTGTTCAAGATATCCCTTTCTAAGCACATTTTTCTTGGTGCAGCAAAGTTTAGTTCATTAGCATAGAGAAGTTTATTAAGCTAGGACACCCAAACCTTATCCAGCCTCCTGTCTTGAATTCATTCCATCCAATTTGCCAATACTGAAAATAAACAGACAAATTTAAATATTCCAATAAAATAGGCTTATAAATTAGAGTATTATTTAAGCAAACTGTATTTTAGTATTAGTGTTTATTTTATTAAATAAAAGAAAATGCAGAGCTAAGGATTTCAACCAATAAAAAGCTTTGAAACAGTTTTGTACCAATATATGCATAAATTCCATATTTGGATTCAAAATCTTTCAAGCAGGAAATCTGCCCATTTTAAGTAAAATTCAGATAGAAAGATAGTATCCAGAGACACACAAGGACAAATCCATCTGCTTGACCCTCAATTATCCTTATGAACAGAACCAACAGCACAGAAAATCCAACAATTAACCAGCCAAAAAGCTCAGATAGAAAAAAGCAAAAACTGATAACGACCCAGATGGTCTACAGAAGTTCACACTGATGCTTGGCAGTAAGAGAACATGTAGTTCCAGGTATGTTAACTGGCGTATATGAAGGAAAGGAAAATGGTGGAAAAATCAGCTATCATACAATGGAAATGGACCAAGATAGCCAAGGGCAAGCTAAGCTAACAACAATTGAGGTAAGCTGTACTGAATTTAAAGTGATATTATCCTTTGTGTGTTGGAAATTATTGAAGACTAATCTCATTCTGGCCTGGATTGGCCTAACTTTGTGCCAGTATTGTAATTGTATCCCTGGGCTGAACAGGATTTAGAGACGGCATTGCACCAGCTCTTCCTCTCTCGATTTTGGCATCACTTTTCTACTGGCAAATCTCAGCCAGCAGAGTTATTCCGGTGGAAGACTGCTCTGTTTAAAGATCTTTGAAAACAGATAGCAAAACCTCTGCCAGTAGAAGAAATCTATACCTAATCCTAACTTCTTACTGCTAATTCATATTGGGTTAGGATGTGGTGCCTATTGCCATGTTGCTATGCAGTTATGGGTGAAGGACAGTTCTGGTAATTTAAAAAGCCACTTTATCCTTTTTCAGCTATTTATCATCTTTTCAGGATTATATAAAGCACATGTGTTAAACACAAGCCCCAGGCCTCTATGTCCTTTTATGTGGCCCTTCACATGCTGAACTACAGCTTCTGTATTCCTCGTCATTAGACATCATGACTAGAGATTCTTGGAGTTGTGATACAGTCACATCTGGAATGCTGCAATTTGTTCTGTATACTCAGAATAGTGGAGTTTAAATTTAAATTCAAGTCTTGTGGACATGATGTCTAACTTTAAAATGTTCTTCAACCTTTCCCCAATCTCAAAGCAACAGGAACTTTTGGGTTGCAATTCCCATTATACCCAGTCTGTATGGATGATAAGCAAAAGTGATGGAAGTTGTCGTATAATAACATCTGGGGACCTAAATTGGGTTAAAACTAAAAAGCACTGACTATGTAAAAAAATATAGTTGACCCTCTGTATCCACGGATTTTCCATCCATGAATTCAACTGTCCCTTGAAGGCAACCATTAGGCTGATGTGACGTTTGAGTTTGACTTCTTTTCCATGGGGCAAGCATGGGTGGGAATGCTGCTTGAAAATGTATGTATGTATACTCCTGCTCTTAATTGTGTTTATTTGCTTTGCATATTCTGTCCAATTGAGGTTAATAGTAATAATCATACTTATTAGCATCACTAGGGCCTTTGTCTGTGCAAGACACTCTCTTAATATTTTACATATTAAAACTGTAACATATGTAGCCAAGCAACACCAGAGTTTAGTAGGGGATACAAAAAAGAGGAAGAAAAGACAAGAAAGGAAAGGTAACCACAGCTTGCTTTTACCCAAGTCTACAGGGAATGATGATACTCCATACTTCATGTCCTCTCCTTACTGTTGAGTTAATTGAGTACAAACTAATTTGCATTTTGAAATCAGCGTGCAACAAATGTTTTCTCCAGTGGGAGGAGACAAACTGGCCATTTTAAAAGCAACTGTAAATGGGTGACACAGCAATAACTGAAACAGCCCTGGTTGCCTTAGTGGATTATCTATGCCAGGAACTGGACAGGGGGAGTGTGTCCCTGTTGGTTCTGCTGGACCCTCAGCAGCCTTCGATACCATAGACCACAGTATCCTTCTGGGACACCTTATGGGAATGGGCCTTGGAGGTAATGTTTTGCAGTGGCTTCAGTCCTCCCTGGAGGGTCATTCCTAGAAGGTGTTACTGGAAGACACTTGCTCGGCCCCGCAACCATTGTCCTGTGGGGTCCCATGTTGTTTAATATCCACATGAAGCCAATGGGAAAGATCATCTGGAGTTTTGGAGTTAGATGCCATCTGTATGCAGTTGTTGTTCAACTATCAATCCTTTTCACCTGCTACTGAGGAGGCTGTTGAGAACCTGAACCAGTGCTTGGAAGCTGTGAGAGTCTGGATGATAGTGAACAAATTGAAACTGAATCCAGACAAGACAGAGGTACTCCTGGGTCAGTCATAAAGCTGAACAGGTTATAGGGTTATAGCCTGTGTTGGTTGGGGTTACACTCCCACTGAAGATGCAGGTTCGCAGCTTGGGAGTTCTCCTGGACTCATCACTGAGCCTGGAGCCCCAGGTCTCAGCAGTGGCCAGAGGAGAATTCACACAATTAAAACTTGTGTGCCAGTTGCACCCATACCTTGGGAAGTCAGACTTACCCATGGTAGTCCACACTCTTTGACTACCATAAAGTGCTCTATGTGGGGTTGGCCTTGTAGACTGTTCAGAAGCTTCAAATGGTCCAACGGCCGGCAACCAAATTGCTCACTGGAGTACAGGGAGCATACAAACCCCTTGTTACGTCAGCTCCGCTGGCTGCCAATCTGCTACCAAGAACAATCCAAAGTGCTGGCTTTAGCCTATAAAGCCCTAAAAGGTTCTGGCCCAGCTTACCTATCTGAATGCATCTCTCCTTATGAACCATCTCAGAGCTTAAGATCATCTGGGGAGGTCCTGATCTTGGGCCAGCCTCCTTCAGAGGTGCGATTGGTGGGGACGAGAGACAGGGCCTTCTCATTGGTGGCACCTTGGCTGTGGAACTAAGGATATTAGATCAGCCCCATCACTCCTGACCTTTCTTAAGAAAGTAAAAACACGGCTTTTTGATCAAGTGATTGAAGATTTTCTGCAATAGATAAATATGAAATTATGTACAATGACCTTGGAATGGTTAACAGTGAAAGCATCAGTTTATATGTTTAAATGTTTTAATGTATTTTATAACTACAATTCTATTTAAATGTTTATTTTAACTGTACATTGTTTGAAGGCACAGAATAGTTGCCTAGATGTAAGCCTCCTCAGGGGTGGAGAAAGGCAGGGTAGAAATGTTGTAAATAAATATATAATAAATAAATTTGGGCTGCCCCTGCTAATTTGGAACAGCTGGAAGGTAGAATGACATGAAGATTATCCCTAAGATTTCAGATTTGAGAACTGAAATCTAAGGACCTGGGATGGTCCTATGAGATTATGAATAATCCACTTTTTCTCTCCATAAAGGAGACTAAAAGAGACTGGTTCTAACCCAGCAACCTTGATTCTACATCATGATACTTTGGTGTGGGAAGAACATCGATAGAAAGGGAACTGGGGGAAATCTGCTTGGTTTTGCCATTATCTTTGCATGTTGTTTTAAGTCACAGTTTTCAAATGCTTGAAGACTTTAGTATATTCATCCTTGTATACCCTTAAAAAAGACCCAGGAAACCTTGATAATGCCAAAAGTTAAAATGCATGCCAATTCCTACATGTATTTCAAATGGAAACTGATTAGTGATGGGACTTTGGGGGCCTAACAAAGACATGACTGAGTAATCTTTCCCCATTTTTTTCTAATACAATATCCATTAATTATTGCCATCGGAAGGTACTTTTTGAAGAAAGAAAAGATATAATGTCCTTTAAAGGTGGAGAGAAACAGATAAAAATTTCAAGATTGGGAATATTCTGAGCAGAACCCATTCATAACTATGTGCAGTTTGTTTAAAAGTACATCATTTTATATTAAAATAATTTGAAATGTAAGGAGATAAGGATAAATGTAATGTGAGAGCTGGCCACACTAAAAACAGTTGTATCAGCTAGTAGTTTTAGAAAAGTCCCTTTATAACAATGACTGCCAGCTATTATTGAAACCAAGGAATCATGTGTCTTTGCTACTTATTCCACAAAGTGTGAAAAATTAATAAGAATCAACCATTATGTCATACATAAAGGGAGAAAAATAAATAAATTAACAGCTCAGTTGTCTCAACACCAAACTCTTGCTCCAGCGCATTAGATATAACTGACATCAGTCTATACTAAACACAACAGCAGTGTTTCTTCCTCCCAGTAATATATCTGAGGTCATGTTTCTTTGCTATTGCCTAATTAAATAGAATAACATAGCTTATAACAAGTTGAAATAAGCTAGGGCAGAAAATACTCTCTTCTAATGTGTTGTAAATCAAGGTTATTTGAAGACAGTTAATTAACATTTTTAATGAATGGTTAGGAAGATACCACTTAACAACATAACATGTATATAGGAAATGTCTTTTAACATCAGCTCCTCATCTTACTCAGTACTTTATGCCCAGCAATGTAATGGAAAAGGAAATGTGTTGCCTGTTGTCTAATTTCCAACTGATATACAGCTTAAGTATTGTACAGCAAGAGAAGAGAGGTGCATATCACTTTCCAAGGCTGTTATACTCCCATGTAGCTGTTTCAAAAAGATGTCTCAGTACAAAGCAATCAAACAGTTACTTAACTTAGGTTTGCAGCTGCTTGACATTTTATCAAGCTAATGGAAAGTGCTATGACCTTCTGGTACAATTCATGTTAATTTTCATTTCAGCATGCTTTTTAAAAAAGTAATAGTAGTTGTACTTTAAGAAGTGGCCATCAATATTTAGTACATATCTTCTTCAATTAATGAAAAATACTGGCTGGATCTATCAATATTTGTACAAATGGTAGTTGGTCCTTGATTCAAGTAATAGAATAGTATCACAACACCATGACTACTCCTGATACTTTCCAGTGTCCATCTCACAAATTATCACTTGAGTTGTATTCAAAATGCCTACCAGGGCACCAGTGAAGTTAAATGAGCCAACTCATTTTGCTTGTAATTAGTTCTTCAGCCACAGATGTCTTCCTGAAAGTCATTTTGCAATTTCCACATTCTCTGGAGAAATGCAAACCTGAGCAAATTACTTATTAAATAATCATTTCTTTTCTTAACCCAAGAGGCAGGTTGAAATATCAAAAATCAAATTGCAATACGTTGTGTGATAGTGCACTGTACACATGTATACACACAAAAATCATTGTATATATAGGAATATATACATACTGGGCATTTTCCAGATAGATGACTGAATTTAGGATTTGAATAAAACAAAACTTTTGAGTGGCAGCACCTACTAATCATAAATTTTATTTCACAACACATACCATGCAAAATGGACTCCAACCAGCAATTTTCCAAAAAGGCCAAAGTTTGGCAGTTGCCACTTGTGTAAGAAAATGACTGGGATGCCATCAAATAGGTTCATAAAGATAGATTCTAGAATTGAATAACACCAACAACATAACAATAAATAAGCCCAAGTCTAAACCTTTCTGGGTGTCTTGAAAAAGTTGATATATTAAACCCAAACATCTCCATGTTTGTTTTGGTGATATCAAATAATATAACAAGTTTGGTGGCTTTGTGACCAAACATTTAAATTTGTGTGGAATGATAAAAAACAGACAGATTTTAAACCACAGATGTCTATAGTTTCATGTTCCATTTCATAGATCTTCCCATCACTGTACCTTCATTTTGGAGAAAAGAGTTGTATTGTCCTAAAATAATATTAAAATAGGAAGCTTAAATTACACTGGAAAATATACATTAATTCACTCCCCTCTGCTGTTTACTGTTATGTGAGAAAATTCTTTATAAAAGGAAATAAACAGTAATCTAGAACTGTTAACGAAGGTTGCAATTGGCATTTCTATGACTTTTTCCTCAAAGAATTCATGTCCTTAAATTGTCCAGTTAGCATCCTTTCATTGCTGTATGCAAATGCAAATGCAATTACCCTTCTTTCCCTTAAGAAAGTTGTGCTAAAGTAAACCTTGAAAGAATGTGTGGGCTACTGTAAAGAAACATCTTAATGATTAATCACACCAAAACCTAAATAATTATTTCCCCCAAATGTCTCTACTTGACCAAATGAATAATAGTTAGGAGGTTCACGTTTGTTGATATTGGTTTATAATTTTCTGGTTCTTGGGTAATTTGTTATACAATCTCCATCTAATAACTCTAAAGCCCTATAGTCCTGATGCACTTAGAGTATATCAGGGCAAAGTGTTGCAACATATATTGTTTGATGTTCTACTTTAGAGTTTCTCTCTGGCTATGGAACAAGTTCTTTTGTCTTTTTAATGTATGAACTTACCAGAGTCTTCAGGTGGCGGAAATGGAAGCCCTTGGTGGAGAGCTCTCTGTAATTGCCATCACCATCATAGGACCATCTGCCAAGAACACGGAAACTTTTCTATTCGAACAAGCACTTAATAAGTAATTAGCAACATAGAGTCATGGAGGAATTTTTTTTTTTACTCAGTTGTGTTTTAAATGATTTTCCACTTAGGTTTAATGGCATAAATGTGTTTTCACATTTTTTTTTTGTTTTCAAACTTTTGGCTTTTTTGTTTTAGCATGTAAAATAAAGAAAGCCTATCTACCAGTATAGATGTTGTAGATTAACATAGCTTTGATAACAGTGCTTGACATCTTGTCCAGTAATTCCGATGCTATATGCTCTACTTTCCAACAGTGTTAATTAAAATTCACTTTTTAAATTGCTGTACCATTGAAAAACCTAAAGTGACCCCCCCCCCCCCCCACTAAAACCTACCAATGAAGCCAGGTAGTCCCACAACAGAGGGATTTCTGAGATGCTGGAAAGTGGTGTAGTGTGAGCACTGACGCAACCAGCACTCTCTGTTGCTAGACACAATGTAACAGGTGACTGTGATAAGACCCTGCAAAGGTGCCTGCTGTTATCTGTGACACTGTGGCTTATTTTAAAGCAACTCTTCTCAGACTTAAACTTGATTCAGTACCTCTTTCACCATTTGTTCCTTAGAGTGACTGGACTGTATTTCCAACTGAAATCCTGGGTAAGTCTCAACACTTACCTGGTTTCTCTAATCAGTTCTTAGACAATAGGTTTTCTGGAAGTTCTTGAATCTGGGTGTACTTGGGCCTTTCTTAACAGCATTATAGGCCCCTGGTCAAAACACTGCCCTGAGCCCTGCCTATACAATAAGCTTATATTTATTGGTATCATGCAGTCTACAATTTCTTTTTCCTTACTTCACTTTCTTATACTTCCTCTAACCATTCATCACCCAAATAGCATTCCTGAAGCATATAGAAAAAAGGTTCTGCTTCTGATAATGGAAGTGCACACTGTCAGCAGTTGTTGTCTACAGCCATTAATTACCTCTTGTGAATCCATTACAATATTCTGCTTCCTTAACATTGCAAGCAATAAAAGTGATAAAATTTCTCTTGCAATTGCAGACGTGCCAACTCTCCACTACAAGTCAAAGTGTTTGTTCTTCTACCGAGTTAGTGGAAGATTTGAATGTTGAGGCAGGTAATCAGAAAATTAAATTCTGGTCTGTCCATAGATTAGCATGAGGTCTCTATGCTCATGGAGCCCCTGGGCCACTGTCCAATGTGCCCATGCATTTAGAATTCCAGCTAGTTAAGTGAGGTGGAATTTCAGTACAAATGAACCCTCTTGAAGACTTCCCATGTCTTCAGTTCTTCAGAGGAAGCTCTTCCTTTGATTTCAGGGGAAATATAATGTAGATACAAAACAATGAATTTCTCTGTGGTAGCATTCACTTCTGGAATTCCTTCCCCACTTAAGTTAAACTGATGTCCAACATTCTATTATTCAATTCACACTGATTTCCCCATACATTTTACCAATTGGTAATTGATTTATATTAGTTTGTTCTGCCTTTCATTTTTTAAAAAAACAAAAACAAAAAACAAAACATGAAGATACACTCCTTGTATATTGTCCTACTATTCATTGGTATGAGGAATGACTTTAAATCATTCTTCAAAATCTGTAAGACACAAACAACTGTGTAAAACTGGGATGCTGTGAGTTTTCCAGGCTGTAAAAGTTAAGTTAAAGGAAAGCTGTTTGAAGCAACATATGTTTAGTTTGATTGAAACAAGGGCTGCATGAGTAAAAAAAAAACCCAACAGAATGATTTTTAAGATAAAAATATTGTCAAGCAGACATTTGAGTAGCAAAGCTAACGAAACAGATGGATAAATACAAAGGATCTAGATGTCTAGATAGCATCTGCTTGGTCTGTCAAGCGCATGGGCATCACATGTATTTTTAGATTATTTTAAGAGCAGGCACTCAAGAAAGTGCTTGAAAAATTCACATTTGTAAAGAGCAAAAGCCATCTGCCTGAGTATATGTACCTCAGTCTCTTTGTTGCTAATATTAGGGTGTGCCTTTTCCTATACCTAATAGGAAATCCCAATATCAACAAAAAGAAATGGGATAAAAATAATACACTGAGCACAT
This sequence comes from Anolis sagrei, assembly GCF_037176765.1. Classification (NCBI taxonomy): domain Eukaryota; kingdom Metazoa; phylum Chordata; class Lepidosauria; order Squamata; family Anolidae; genus Anolis; species Anolis sagrei. Next base: position 51,923,906 of record NC_090024.1, on the reverse strand, counting down.
AATTACTGTATAAAATCAAGTATAAGTCTAGAAATTTTACTCAAAAAATCGATCCAAAAAAGCTGGATTGTATGATTATGTTGACTTATCAGTGTAAGCACTGTACTTTACATGTTACCAAAAGAAGAACATCCTCCTTTTCTGAGTTCAGTGGTACAAGGCCATTTTGACTGGCTTGTAAGGCTTGCAAAGCAGACTGATTTTCCTTTTGATGAAGCATACCTGAAGTATTTTCTGCAGTCCACTGTAAACACTGCACCTTGTGCTAACAGATTCATGTAAATGTCTAAAACAGTCACTAAATGGTGTTCAATAACTTTTTACTGTTGCCAATTTTGTGACCTTGCCATTGAGCTATGGGGACTCCATTTGAGATTAGGACCCACAGTATAAGAAGCAGTGGGTTAGTCTGAGCGAAGTAGTAAAGCAGTTCATCAGAGGAAATTGATGGCCAAATATTAAAACTACCACATCGATCACACATTGATCAGATCACACCAGCTCACACACACAGAGAATAATGCAGGATATGTACATTTACAAGTGGCACAGTGGGTTAAAGCGCTGAGCTGCTAAGCTTGTTGACTGAAAGGTCGCAGGTTTGAATCCAGGGAGCGGCGTGAGCTTCCGCTGTCAGCTCCAGCTTCTGCCAACCTAGCAGTTCGAAAACATGCAAATGTGAGTAGATCAATAGGTACTGCTCCGGCGGGAAGGTAATGGCACTCCGTGCAGTCATGCCAGCCACATGACCTTGGAGGTGTCTATGGACAATGCCGGCTCTTTGGCTAAGAAATGGAGATGAGCACCACACCCCAGAGTCGGACACGTCTGGACTTAATATCAGGGGACAACCTTTACCTTTACATATATTTTCATGCCATTCCTTCCCACTGGTGTTATCCACATGTATATACAATATAGGTGTGTTCTGCTTTTGCAGATCTTGTGGTAGCTTATCAGATGGGCAATAATATTATCTGCAGCATATCTGCTGTACAATCACTAAGGGTGCTTCCAGACAGCAGAGAAATGCATACCGAAGTGGCTTTTTAAAACCCACTTTGGCAAGCATTTCTGTCTCCACTCTCACCTAAAAAAAACCTAAGTTTTCCGGGGGGTGGGGAGTGGCTACATGCCATCCTAAAACCAATTGGGATGGTATGCAGCCACCTCAACCCCCCACCCCCCTCCCCAAAACCCCTCTTAAAACTGTAAAAAAAATACCCGAACACCATTATGGTCCTCCTTGGAGCCTCCTGGCACAAAGAAATTACATGCCGGGGGGACTTCTTTCCTATCTCCTGGCATGTCATTTCCTTGCACCAGGAGGTTCCAAGGAGGACCATAATCGTGGCTGGGTAAGTTTCTTTTACAGTTTTAAGGGTTGGTTTGGGGTTTGGGGGAGGGGTGGGTGTGCTCTCGGTTTTTCAGGCTCATGAACTCAAAAAACCAAGATGGCTACGTGGATTGGGTCCAAGGATTGTGTGACACATTCTTTGGCCCAATTCACACAGGGGCCACACCTGGTAAGGCTCAGATCTTACTTAATTGTTTCAGAACAAAGCAGGGAAACCCTTAGGTATCTCAGGTAAAATCAAGACAGTTCTCACTTTAAAGGCCTGTCTGGATGGGCCCAAAGTTAACGAAGGAGGATGCCGTTTTGAATTATACTTAGGAAATAAAATCTCACTTCTATTACATCTATGGGAGAAATTGGATAAAATCAAGGCAATGAAAAGAAAGGGCAAAAAAACCCAAACATTATGAATGCATGTTTTATTATTACACATGTGTGTATGAGGATCTTCCTAAGGAAGAAATGAAAGCGCCATCACTCAGAGCAATTAAACATGCACTGGACAAAGTATAATTTTCCAATTGGGAATAACTGCTTTGGGAGGCAGATGGCCTGACTGATTTAATAGGTCCTTTCTGCCTTTAACTTTGAGGCAAAGGAAATCATCTGGAAACAGACCTTGAACTGGGACTTCATAACCTTAATAGCTGGAAATGAGAATACTTTCACAACGACTTTTATACTAGGGCTGGGGCCACCAAAAGGCTTTGATTAATTGATTTCTTTGCAAACAATTAAGTTAGAAGGCCACTTAGAAGACATTCAACATCTTACAGTGACTCTTCTTTACCCTTATGCATCAGCTTGTATGCACACAATGAGCTTTGATTATGTTTTCTTAACAGACATTTATTTCAATCATAGGAACAGAAATTTCAGAAGTGTAACTTCTAGTGTAAATATTTTCCAAGCTAATATATGTTGCCTTCAAACAAGGTGTGTGTAACAGGGATAGGGTATGTCCTAAAGGGGGATGGGGGTGGGGTGGATATACTCTACGTGCTGTGTTTTTACTTCTAAGTAAAAGTACTGCACATAAAGCGTATCCAATTTTTTTCTTTGAGTTGCTGTGAGTTTTTCAGGCTGTGTGGTCATGTTCCAGAAACAGTTTCTCCCAATATTTTACTCACATCTATGGCAGGATGTACACAGATAGAGACAGAACCAGAGAGGCAATATCAGTATGCAGACCATTGTTTTAAAGGGCTGGATGCAGAAAGTATTCACACACGATGCATACAACCCTCATTACATTTACATCTGGTTTCTACCTTTAGAAAATGCAGACTCACCACACTACAAAAGGCCTGTGTCACAGTGATGCAGCTTGGAAGTCCATTCTCATAAGATTTTAGAAGATCTTTCAGTAATAGGTTTCAAAATGAGTATTCAGTTTGAAAGTAGGAGCAGTAAAAGCTGACTGAAAGCAAAAGATGCTCTGAAGTTGCATTAAAAAAATAACAGCCACTTTGCTATTGAGCTATCTCCCTAGCTATAACCAGCCCTTACAGTTTTGGAACACTGAACTACTTGCATATATTTATATTAATACTAACTTGTGTCAATATTATACGATAACTGTGGTGATGATCACAATATTTCACTCCCAGAATGTAGGAAAAAATAGAAAGCTTATAGGAATAATCAAAATTATTCAGTTCAAAAGATGAAAACTGCGGAAACCTGTAGGATTCACATCTTCTTTTGATCCTTGTTGGATGGACAATATGTCCAAACATATAATAACTAAATGGTCAAAACATTGGCTGCTTTGACCACTATAAAATTTAGACTCTGGCACATTTTAACATAGTGTTTCAAACCCTCTGTTTTATAGGAATGCATTCCAGGTCTTCCATCTGTGTTGCCACAGAGAAAAATGTGATATTGGCTCAGACTTTCTGGCACCATTTTGAGTGTCTCTAGTGATCTGGTCTTTGATAAAGTATCTGTTGCAGATGTCAGCTAGGTGGAGAAGAAAATGGAAGGCAGACAGCATAGCATTTAGAAAGAAGCAATTTAAAAAAAATGAAGGCTGAGAGACACCCTTAAAATCTTTTTAAAAAAGGTTTAGGAATGCTACATCCATGCTTTCAGCCAATGTAAGTTTATTAGCATTTTATAATATCTATTTTACAACAATAATAAAAAGTAATGTCCACAGCATGGCTTGGATCTTGGATTTTGCACACCTGATAAATCTGCATGCTGCTTTCTCAGCCAAATACTTGTCTTAACAAACAGCACTGACAAATGCATGTTAGTGGAACTAGCATTAGGAAAGCATTTCTTTCATGTTACTGAGAAAATAAGTTGTTTTTTTTTAAAAAAAATATCCTCCATTTAACAGTACACTCCCAGAATTGGTTGGCCACCAAGGGTAAACTATCCCTAAGGCAACAGTGAGATTCTTGCTGCCTCAGATGGCAAATCTAGCCAGATTGCATGGGGGAAATACTGAAGAATAATAATGTTATATGTGCCAAATAATGTGCTTGAAAGCCATCAAGCTGGTCTTACTGCTCTCAGGGCAATGGAGGATATTATTTCCTCCTCACTGTAGATAGTATTTCTTGTGTATGCTAATAAATTACATCATGTCTCATGGGTATAGTAATGAGTGCTAATAGCCATACAAGGTCAATAATATTTCGAATTGACTTTCTCTTGAGTACAAGTAGCTGGGTTGAAACGACACCTGACTATTGAGAAGGAAGCAAGGAAGATACTTAATAACAGGCTACGTTTATTTATTGTGTGAAGATGTGAACACAACGATGGACAGGGTATAGGGATTTTATCTTTGAAGATCCCCACTGCTATCACCAATTGTACAGATGTGGATGTTATAGAGGGAATTTACCTCAAGCCTCAATTGTGTAGAAGAGTATATTATGGAGGATGCCAATTATTATTTGTAAATTAAGGTAACTGCCACCAACGTGAGGTATTTGAGGTACCACCGATGAGATCTGGCTCTACAGACACAGATTAGTTGAGATGAGACTGTTTTCAACAAAAGATAACAAGTTTATTGTGCACAAAGCTTATGGCTGCAGGCTGTTAAATAACTTATGGAACTTTGAACATCACGTGGTTTATAATACAGTCCACTCTTCCAGATAACACAGCTTGTGGCTAACTTTCACTGAGGTGAAGCTCTCTAGTGAACAATATTTCACTACTATAAATAGCCTTTCAATTTGATCTTCCCCTGATCAAATATTTGATCTCTAGTCCTTCCTTAACTAGGAATCTTAACTAGGCTTCCTTTAATCTTCTTGAACTAAAGAGTCTGGCCAGGTTTCTTTCTTCAGCCCTCCTAGACTGAAAAAACACCAGCCGCTCACACACAAGTCTCTCTCAGGCCTTTCCAAGCCTCTCTCTGCTGTTTTTTTTAAAATGCACATAACTTTTCCTGCTTGGCTCCGCCCACTTCTCCCTCTCATGAGCTAGCCAGCCTCGTCTCCTTGGCAACGCTCACTGTGGATTCAAACCAGATGACTCCAGTTTTAGCTACTGTTACAAACACAAATACATACTCTAACAGTTAAACACAAACATAATAACAATGACTTCTGCACAATTGTGACCTCCATCAATTGGCAGATGAGAGGTGCTAGTATACTGTTTATAGCTGGAAACCTGTCTTTCAATTTTTGACTGCTTGTTGTTGTTCATTTGTTCAATCACTTCCGACTCTTTGTGACCTCATGGACCATCCCACGCCAGAGCTCCCTGTCGGCCATCATCTCCCCCAGCTCCTTCAGAGTCAAGCCAGTCACTTCAAGGATACCATCCATCCATCTTGCCCTTAGTCGGTCCTCTTCCTTTTTCCTTCAATTTTCCCCAGCAATTTTCCTTCTCTAAGCTTTCCTTTCTTCTCATGATGTAGCCAAAGTATTTCATCTTTGCCTCTACTATCCTTCTCTCAAATGAGCAGTCGGGCTTTATTTCCTGAAGTATGGACTGGTTGGATCTTCTTGTGGTCCAAGGCACTCTCAGAACTTTCCTCCAACACCACAGTTCAAAAGCATCTATCTTCCTTCGCTCAGCCTTCCTTAAGGTCCAGCTCTCACATCCTTAGGTGACTACGGGGAATAGCACTGCTTTGACTATGTGGATCTTTGTTGCCAGTGTGATGTCTCTACTATTCACTATTTTATCAAGATTGGACATCGTTCACCTCCCAAGAAGTAAGTGTCTTCTGATTTCTTAGCTGCAGTCTGCATCTGTAGTAATCTTTGCACCTAGAAATACAAAGTCGGTCTCCATTTCCACTGACTTCATCAGCATGGGTGATTGACTACTATGGCTTGAATTTTGTTTCACTTTGGCCAGAAGAAGACAAATTGAGTTTACTTAGGGCCCTTCCACACAGCCCTATAACCCAGAATATCAAGGCAGATAATCCACAATTATCTGAATCCACACTGCCATATAATCCAGTTCAATGTGGATTTTGTACAGCTGTGTGGAAGGGGCCTTCTTCAGAATTCATGCATGAGGTGAAAAGACACATGACACATGCTATCTCACTTGGACTGGAAGACAGGATGTAACTGAAAATATATCTAATTAAGAATGTCATTCTACAAGTTATAGACAGCATATTATTTGAGAACACAGAAATGCTGGACCATTCTGACAACCATCATGTCAGACTACACAGAGAAGCCACTGAAATCCACAAGCATGTGGAGCATTTCAACAGAAAGAAGGAAACCATGAAAATGAACAAAATCTGGAGCCTCTAGTGGTACAGTGGGTTAAATCCCTGTGCTGGCAGGCCTGAAGACCGACAGGTCTCGGGTTTGAATCCAGGGAGAGTGCGGATGAGCTCCCTCTATCAACTCCAGCCTCCCACGAGGATGGTAACACTTAAAAAAAATTGCGTGTCCCCTGGGCAACATCCTTGCAGACAGCCAGTTCTCTCACACCAGAAGTAACTTGCAGGTTCTCAAGTCACTCCTGACACGATAAAAAAAAGTATTAAGAAAAAACCAGAATCAAGACAGTAAATAAAGAATACCACTCAGAAACAGAGGAATTCCAGACAGTTAACAATTAAGTGCCAGTTAACACCTTCAAAACAAAGGATACCTCAACACATAACAGTCAGGCTACATCTATGCAAATACCCTCAGTGATTGTCTTTGCAGTTCCAAGGCTACTCAATGCTAATCAAGCTTGCTAATTGGAACTTTCACACTTGCTTCAAACAGACAAGGTTTCTTTCTCCCACCTTGGACGTTCTATATATATGGACACACACACACAATATATATGGACACACACATACACACACACACTCCACTTGCCTCACCTCCAACAAACCTCTGAAGATGTCAGCCACAGATGCAGGCAAAACATCTGGAGAGAATGCTACTGGAACATGGCCATACAGCCTGAAAAACTCACAGCAACCCAGTGATTCAGGCCATGAAAATCTTCGACAACACATTAAATATACTTCTCATCAAGGTTTCTTAAGACTCAAAAAACACATTCTTCAACCATTTTTGAATTTTCATATATTTTTTCAATTCCTAAATTCAATTCAGTCTAACACAAAAATGGTGATAGCACAGCACTTCTAATGGCCTGGAATAGTTTATTATAGTGTTCCAAGGCTGTTTTCACTTGTCTTCTATGCGTTTTCTAGTCATATTGTACAAAATATTGGTTTTGAACCATTTTTCCATATTGGTTGTTATACTGGAATCATCCAGTGAAACCAATGTTGTAAATAAAGTCTAATCTAGCAAAACACCATCTAGTTTAATTGTGGTGCACTAAAACAATGTTTGGCTGCAACTGAACATTCATTAAATTTGCTCTCAGTCTAATGGCTCTTCCTTTCAATTTTACATACTCCATTTCCTGGTCATCCATACATTAAAAGAATGTTTACTTGAATTTCCTCAGAGAAATCAATTGCTTATTTTTCTGTTCTTCTGTAAAGAGATGGGAGAAATTACAGGCTCCAGTGAATGAATATTTAAAGTAGCTATTCTTAGTTTTTATTTCTAAAAAAGCTTAACAGATTTGAAGCACACACACACACACACACACACACATATATATATATATATATATATATATATATATATATATATATATATATATATGGATCTCAAAAGCAGAAGGTTAAATTAAACACATATACATCTCAAAATAAATGTTACAGAACACTTAAAGGGATATGCATTACAAATGTCAAAACAAAAAGGATACAAGACTAAAAGTTAAAAGTGATTTGCTGTCCCTCCACTTTGATTTTGTAAGGATTACTGGGATATTGATATATTATTAAAGTTCACATGTATTGATACAAATGAGTTGGGACTACATTTAATTACTTAAATGGTTTTATCTAAGTTATCTACCAAGTATCCACTCATACTGTAAGTAGAAGGTTAATTCTATGAAATCAATATATGTCCTAGTTCTAGGCTGGGGGATATGTCAAAGCTAAACCACATTTCTATGTTGAGTTGTAATAGCTGGACAGTGCAGAAAGCTGATAAGAAGAGAATCAATTCATTTGAAGTAGAGTACTATGGATTGCCATGGGAATGTTTGGTCAAAAAAAACATGGCAGCAGAACCCTTGCTGTTATGGGTGTCTGAATAAGCTAAATAAGCTGAAACAGCCAAAGGCAAACGTCCAAAACGAATCCTTGCACAAGCCTAATATGCAGTCACCATAGGTCAAAGCTAACAAGAGAGCATATAGGAAGAACAACAAACACCTTTTACTGAATGAAAGTATAACTAGTTTGGATTATGAAAACCTGGCTTATTAGTTGCACTATGCAAAGTCTTTATGTACGTGAGTGTGGCTTATTTGCTTCCACATCACTCTTTCTTCCACTCAAGAGGGGAAACTGACAGAAACTGACAGTTACATGTTGTTTCCTGTTAGATTCAAACTGGTTAGTTATGGTTATTTCCAAACAACCCAAATTATTCACCATATTTAAAACTGCTTTATTGACTTTGGCTTGTGTGAATACTTCCTTTTTCAGTCCTAATAAACACCTGTGGACAGCAGTATAGTGGTGATTTTGAACTGGAACCTCAGCATGACTGAATCTATGGTAACATTTCCAAAGAGTCTAAAGACGCAAGCAAATCTTTTGATATTTCTTTAAAAAAAATAGCTGTTTCTTGAACAAGAGCTGGTCTATGTCATGCTAATGAGCCTTGCTCCCTCAAGACCAAGATAGCTACAACTTCACCTTATTAAACCAACTCTTAACCATTCATTCTCTGGCAATATCTCTTTGGGATTTCAAATAAACTCAAAAGGAACATGAAAGATAGAGAGAGGTTGCAAGTGGTGTCATAGTCCTTGGTAATCAGAAAGTTTTAGTACTTTGACTCTAATGTCCTGGATCTACTGCACTGCTGGCTGAATGTAATTTTTGCCTCCTGGCTGTTTGCTCACACAAACAAGAAGAAAAGTGGAAGCAAAGGAATTGTGCCCTAATGGACAAATACAATGCATATCATTACTTTTTAGGATGAAATTTGATGTCCAAAATATAGCAAGTATGGTAACATTTCAAAATATGCCTATTTGTTTCTTATTCGTCTTTCTTAGAGTGTAGATTCCAGTGGACAGCATTCATAGTTCGATAATTCCCTTTTAATGCCTTATATGCAAGTCTCAGGCTATGACTATTACATGGAACCCCACGTAAACAATCATAAATGGTTTCGATTTGTGCATACACTTTTAACTGTGTTTCACGATATTTCTTTTACTGTGAAAGTGTATCCAACATTTACCAGAATATCAAGGGTAAGATGTTTAGCCTCTCTTACCAAAAGAAAACAAAGAACAGATTAGCTTCTCTACTTTACTTTCTTGTTCAACAAATGTAATGGTCACTGATAGCCATATAACATATGAAAACATGTATATGGGAGAAATGAGGTTCAAAAGTGGATTAGGCAACCATTGCTCATGCAACTTGGAGGTTCTCCCTTGATCTATAAGACCAAAGGTATTAGCAGATTTTGGAGATGGTAACTGGACTTGTCCAATACAGACATTTTTGCTGCACTTTTGACTGAAATAAATTGCCTCATGCACAATACCATATTTGATCCAATAGTTTTTGATTTGTTTAAAATTTGCAACGTGTTTGTAAATGCAAATATTATGAATAGTAGTCTATTTTTTAAAAAAAATAGGCATGAAGCTTTAACAAGAACAGGATGTCTTAAGAGTTTAGGGAATCTTTAATGAGAAAAGACACTCTCTCAAGGTCAAGAGTATAGCTCTATTGAATAGTAATAATTACCAGACATTCTTTTCCCATAGAAATCACTATTACTGGAAAGCAAACCAAGGACACTGACTCTTCTATCTGCAATTATGCTAACTTCCGAAAGCAGAAACTTTGCTAGTTTACAGATGCAGAACGGTATTTAAATTCCCTCTACTTCAATTATTTGCCTCATTGATGTACTACTAGACTACTTTGTTCCGAACTATGGAAAACAAGATAAGGCCCTTGGTGTTTCTATTTATATTAATATGAATTATTTATCATATAAACAAAACAGCATAATTGAAGTTGAAGAAAAATTGAACTGATACTAAAGTAATATGCTGTTCTTCTCTTCTCTTATCTGGAGCCATAGGCTCTAGACTGTAGGAAGCCAAAGACTATTTAGAATGGGTACTTGTACTCCATCAGTTGAAGCTGATGGAGTACATTAAAATTAACATCAGAAGAGACTTGCAGTTTCTCAAATCGCTCCTCGCATGACAAAAAAAACAACCCATTTCTACTTTTTGTAATTTATTTACATTATTTAATTAATTCTTCCCTTTTGAAAAATTACAATATATTATTAAAAAACTATTAAATATAGCAATATTATAAATTACACACAGCTATAAGAGAAATAGTAGTGTAAAGAAGGTTAATAGTTGGAAAGTGCCAACTTTTAAATAAATATCAGAAGCAAATGATTATGGCTGTGTGTTGTGAAGAGGACATCATTGCAGTCTTATCATAAGAAAGCCTGGTTGGCTTTATGCTATCAAGTGGAATTCTGCAAGATGTGCTATGACAAGTCATACCCCTGTTGTTTAATAGTGACATATAGAAGCTATAGCAGCTCCAGTACCACTCACCTCAGGAGTTGAAACAGTTAGAGCCCGTTTCTCATTTAAAAAAACAAACAAACAATTGGTTGGAAGGCCTATTTTGGTTTCTCCACCTCTCTTTAGTTATGAAACCAGGTACAAGACGAATGTCTTGTGGAATTCATCCTAAGAATATGACTGGGGGAGGGAGGCTACAGAGGATATGATTTGGTAAAATGAGTGGCAAATGCAATGGGGGTGAGTCCATGTATATCTGGAACAAAAGGCACTCTTCTACATGACCCAATCTAAAGTTGCCTACGTGATATTACAGTTGCACCTCAATTTTCGTGGGTTTTACTTTCACAGTTTGAATATTCATGGGTTTTCAGTGAATAATTAAATTGTGTTTTTTTGGTTTTGTGGTGCACCTAAAGTAGAAATGTAAAGAATATGTGTTAAAAGTTTAGTAAGTCATAAATATATAAAATGTACTACACTTTGTGTGTGTGTTAAACATGTATTATAAAGAGTGAAGTTTTGAGGGAGGTGGAGATATTCATATTTTTTCCTGCTCTTAACCAGATGAATTTGGAGGGCTGACTATGGGCCAATGCCAAGTGTGGTTAATCTAGCTATTTGAGCACATTTGTTGAAGATGGTTGACAGAGGTACTCTATACAGGAGCCTTGGTGCAACATTCTGCATTAGCAGCAAATACTATACAAAGTTCAAGGCTCTTCCCAGCTCCTGGTAGAACTGCTTTGCTATACAGAACTCCTTGTGTTTCAGAGATCTGCTAATAGATAAATCTGTTATCAGAAGTATTCTGTTGGCTAAGACCTGCTAGCGGAAAAACCAAAAAAAATGGGTGTAAAGAAAGGGTGATGCCTGGAAGCAGATGGTTGATACCATGTTTTGACTTTTTCTAGTCCAAAAAGGTTTGTAGAAAATAAGACCACGATGAAGGCAATCTAGAGTAATTTCCAACATCCCCAAGATGCATAGAGTTTGGATTCAGCTTCAACTAGCCTAGTGAGAGCTCATTTGGTCCTTGGGTTTATTGATAAAAATATATCCTTAATTTGGAAATGTGAAAAACAGTTTTCAATGTGTGCATCTAAGTGGAAAATTTTCAGAAAACTCAGGAGTATAATTATTTTTAAAGTGGCCATGATTAAGAAATGTTAAAAGAGCAACACTATTTAAATGTTCAATCAATAAAAATATAAGCTCCAGCTGATATGTAGTCTAACAGTATTATGCTTCTAGGAACTCAAATAACTATATTCTACAAAGGGCTGTCTTGGATGCAGAGATCATGTTTTACTAATTCTCCTATCAGGTTCTTCTATATGCAAAAGCAAACTGGAAGCTATGTGAAGCCACTTTCAGTTTCATTTTGTGGGGGAAGTCTTTGGCCACTGCAGTCTGGCCATTTTATTGCAATCTTTGGCCATATTGTTTTGGGAACCAGAATCAGATTAAAAAATTGGGTGGATGGGGGAGGGGTGGAATCAAAGAGTTGCAAGAAGTGGTTTGGGAGACACGTCAATCAGAGGCTCACATTAATCAGAGGCTGTACTTTCCCCATTTTTTTCTAAAACATAAATACATATGTTCTTCATTTTAAATAGTGTGTGTGTGTGTGTGTTTGTGTCCCTTAAAATGCAATCCAATATTATTTTAAAAAAATGAAATTCAGGTGAAATCCCTTATTTACATGCTGAATCCTGAGATCTGAAAGTATATTCAGCAGAGGTAAATTGCTAAGACAGATTCATGAGTCAAACTTATAATTATTTCTTTATGTCAAGACACCAACCATAATGTAGTAAAGAGATTTTGCAGTTTTTACATTCAGTGACAAATGTTTTATGAAATTATCTACTGTGCTTCTTTTACTTAAAATGATCAGTTTTTCCACTGAAGAACTAACCAGTCAATTTATTTGGAATCCCGAGCTTTCATTAACTATTTTAGAAGGTATGTTCCAAGTGAGGCACTGATCCCTGGTGAAATCTTTGTATTTTCTTCAAAGACACGCCTAAACAGCTGAGAGGTACACCCATTTGAAAAGCAAGGAACAAATATTAATGTGTCATTCCTTCAACAAGATATATTAAGAACCTTTGCAATATTCCTTACAAAAGAATTTTCCAGAACATTAATTAGATGGTAACACCTACAAAGTCCTGGGATGAGATCTCAGCTCTAACCATTGGGAATTTGGCAAAAGGACAGTGACCTGTCTGGGGCACCCAAATAAATGAGCCATTTAATGGTTATAAGCGACATTTGAAATGAGCCAGAGGTCAATTAAGAAGTTCAGAGCCAAACTGCCCCCTCCTCTGAAGTTCACTTCTAATTCATCATTGTATAATGGGGTTTTTAAAAATGACTTTCATCAATGCAAGGGTCAGATTTTGGCACACTGGCAAGGTGAAGATACTGATATATTTTAGAGCTAGCTGCAGCAGAGAGCTAAAAATTAGCAGGGTAAGAGTAGTGTATGCAAACCCAGTCCCTACCTTCCACATGTGTGTTTCACACCTTTGTCTCATGTCTTTGTGCATTCAGGATGGAAGTTGAAAGCTGTATGACCTTAGGAGGAAAACAAAATGTTATTTGACCAGTGGAAATGTAATTGTAAAATTGACACACCTCCTCTTGTTTCAACACAAATGAATAGAGATGAATTGAACATGATTTGATTTGATTTTATTGTTTTTTCCAATTTCTCAGTTCTGAAGTGTTGTTCCACCTCAGTCCAGCTAGCTATATCACCTCTTATGCATGAAATCCACTTTTATGAAATTGGAAAACTTATATCAAATGAAATAAAACCCTTAAAGTGTAATTGGAACTGTAAATAAATAAAATTGTCTTGCTTAGTCTCATGCCTTGGGACAGAAAACAGGCTAAGATTACTAATGTATGTAAGGCTGGAGCCTGAGTCTCACTGATGGGATAAATATTGTGTTTATGCAAACCACAACTCCCTTCCATTGACAAACACCTTCTCCATTTATAAATCTGCTTATATGCACTGGGAATCTTCCAGACTTCATTGATGGAATCAGAGCAGACTTGCTGCGGACAAAACCAGCTTTTGTTTCATCAAGTAATCTCAATCACCCTTTTTGTGTTTACCAGGCTATCTCTTTGTGTTTACCTGGACTGGACATTGTCAATCATGGGTCTATCTGTCTTTTACATTAACACATTACTGGATGCACACCCCTTATGGGCTTGTTATTTGAACAGAATTGGACTTTAAATCTACCAATCACAGCTGTTCTTTTTTTTCCTGCCACAGGGGGAACCACCACCTCCAGCCAGTGACATCAGGAGAATTTCACAGCCAACATGAGCCCAGACCCAAGCCTTGACGGCTTCCCCAACAATCAGGAGAGGGTGTGGGTATTTTGAATGGCTGTCAAAGTGGATAAAATCTCTATAATTCTCTGTAAGCCTTATGTCAGTTCTTTTTGAGTGCAGACTCTATACTGACATCTTATCTGGCCAGACTGAATAAACTTCTATTCATTGTCTTCAAATCCAGTTTGTGTCTTTAATCTGGTCTATTGGGAGTAGCAAATCACTCCTCAGAAACTGGAGAACAACAAAGTTCAGAAAACAGCACTGTATGTGTGTGTGTGCTTGCATATGTATGTGTGTGTGTGTGTGTGTGTAAATAATACAGCTTCCAAGTAGCTTTGGTGACCCCTGTAACTCTTCTGAAGTTCAAAAAAGATTGCCCAGAGGTCTTATTTAAGATCGTTTGTACCACATTCAATTTTGCCCTTGGAGACAGAGATGGCATGGATTGGACCATTATTGCTCAATGCCTTATTGTGCAGCACAGAATGCATCTATCTTATGAAGGAAGGTCCTTAGAATAATCCAGCCATCTTTTTAACAGATATGTGCATAACTGTGATCATATATAATGTTCAAATCCCATACTTTCTTGTACATGTACCTTTCTTATTATCTTCATCCATCACAGTGGCAAGGTCAACTTCCCTCCTTTACTTTTCATTGCAGGTTGGTTCACAATGGCATGATATAGTATTAGGGAAAGGATTTATATCCAAGAGTGAACATTCAGCAACACATACCTTACAGCTGCACGTAATGTAGCCTCTTTCATCCGGTGCTCATTTTCCTTCTGTTGTATCCCATTACCGTCCATGCTCCCTTCTTGCCTGAAGCAAGCCTCCAGCTTGTTTATCTGCAAAAGGATAACAGAGCAGGGGGATAGGAAAAGGCAGAAACCAAGCAACTGAATGATAAAATGCAATAAATCATTGTTAGAGCTAGCATTTAAACCTCCCAAATCCTTCAAACTTCTTGTTCATTGCCAGCAAACTAAAGATCAATAAGCACAGTCTTCCCTTAGAAGGCAATTTCCTGCATTCAGCTCACAGTGATAATTATATAAAAAGCAATCACATGAACAGCTTCAGAACACAATGTGTTCTGAAAATCTTAGATTCTTAAAATCTTGATATGTTTGATATGTTTTAATAAATTGAATCACTATTTAATTAACATGTATATGTTTTTTACAATTTTATAATATTGTGTTTGATTGTTATATTATTGACTGAATCTGGCATTGAATTATTGCCATCGTTTGTAAGTCACCCTGCGTCCCCCTCTGGGGGTGAGAAAGGTGGGGTATAAGTACGGTAAATAAATAAAATAATACATAAAATCACGCTTGATGAGCAGATGAGAGGAATGGTGTGTTACTGTTGATGGAAAAAATAGCTTCCCTCACAATTCTCACTAGAACATAATGATTAATATGTTATTTAAATGTGTATCTCACCTTATCTCATTGTATTAGATAGGTAGCCATGATTTTATGTACCAGAGATCAGTGTGTGTCCTTGAGTTCTGCTCCTAGAGAAAAGTGACAAATTATTCAGGGAATCATAATTTCCAAAAGTAATTCATGAAGGAAACAAAAGACATGGGACTTGAGGCTTCAGCTATTTATTTGGCATAGGAAGTATGAAAACACTCTACAACAACCTAGGAACTTGATGTTCTCATTAAAGTTACCCTGAGATTTTTTTTTTTTGAGTGGCCATTAAAATTCCAAGTTCAATGTAATTTGATTTTCCAATGTAAGAAACAGATAGAAGAGAAAAACATACTTTTTGGCCTTTGTAAGCCCATGTTTACTTGATGTGGAGTAACAGCTGGGGGCAGCTGGGCTGCAAATCCAACCATGCATCTTGCAGACTCCCTGTAGCAGCTGAATGGTAAGTCCATTTTATTTTGGTCATGTAGACTCAGCTTGAGTCTTCTGTTTTGGTTTGTTTTTTTCAGTGTAATATACATTTTAATATGGTTAAAATCTGGCACATTCAACTACAACATTGATACAGCACATAAGTCTGGGATATTTTCTTACTCAAACTAATTATCTGAATGCAAGCCTCATAACAGTAGCCATGGAATTCATGATCTTGCCACATGTCCGTCAAAAAAGGCTCACCTTGCTTTGCTTCACTGCATGGCATGGGGAAACCGCTGTCCCTCACGCCTCATCGCCCGGCTCCTGCAGTTCTTGATCCTATTGAGGGAAGCATGATGCACATATGGAGTGTGTGGCTTCCCCCCCCCCCCATTAAACTAAAAAGCAACAGGGTATGCCCTCCCATGTTGCTGTGGCATGCATCAGTTCTGCCCTCCTTCATCCACGAAGCCAACACGATGTCGTCTGATGCGAGCCAGTCAGCTCCATCGGTGACTGGGGCTAGATTCATGCATTCTGTCAATTTTAGCCCCATGTGACAAAGTCGTTAATGGGTGCTTCTGCTCTCAGATTAAGCAAACGTGCCTCTCTGTTCAGTTCAGATTTCTCATGGTGAACTGGGCAAGTCACATGGTTAAATATCTAGCCATAAGAAATGTGAATATCATGGTGATGTTTTCTGATGTTATGAGAATAAATGAGGGGTTGCGGTTCCCAGTTTTTATCCTGCCAAACCAATTAGGCCTTGTTCTACAAACATGAATTAATCCAAACTGCAACTTGTGAAAGTGGAAGGGGGATAGTTAAGGATACATCCTTTTGTGTGTGTGCCTTCAAGGCACCACTTGACTAATGGTGGTCCCATTAGTTGTCTCAAATGCGATTTTTCAAGTTCACTCTCCTGAAATATAGCCTACAGCATCTGGCAGTCTTCCCTTCTCGAGTTCTAACCAGGTCAGATCCTGCTTAGTTTTCAAGATCAGACAGGGATCCGATGCCTTTAGGGCAATTGGAACACTACATTTTTGCTAGGAATAATTTGAACAGGAAGATCTGTTTCCACACATGAATTTAGCATGTGCTCTATTGTCATAAAAATTATTGAACACTAGCTTTGCTTCGAGTATTTTTAAACATAAAATATGGAGCATATTATGATATAAACACAATTTGCTTATTGCAGGGCAGAGCAGCATATGCTCATCTACTTCACTTATCTAACCTTCAGAAGGCATAGGAGTTGTGATAGCACACCGGGAATGGAAAGAAAACTATTCGTGCCCGGCTATTTTCCCAGTGACCATCGGTATGCCCTATATGTACTTTAATTCCCCCAAATAAGACTCTGGAGATGAGACTAAATTTAACCAATTACGTTTACTGAAACAATCAAGGTGAATCGAACAAGGTAGTACAAAGGCGCAGTTTGATTACTAAAATGATGCAGGATTAGAATAGTGAAGTACTGATATGAAGTATAAACTCTGAGGTAAGTATAGATATCAGGAGACTATGAGATATAATGATGGTACGTGCTCTGAGGTAAAGAACAAAATTATATTCTATGAGGTAAGTACTCTATGATGGTACAGCTCTCATCTATGGGGCAAGTACATCTATGTTCTTTGAAGCATGTACTGCTCTGATCCATGGCATGTACAGCTTAAAGTTTTTGGGGCAAATACATGCTTAGGATTGCCTGTATCAGATCACTAAGCCAGACCAGACACTTTCTGGCCCTGCCAAAGAAAGAATGGAGGGAAAAAGTCCTTCCACCAAGCTCTGATCCAGAAGGGCTGAACCACTAGAGCTCCGCCTCTAGGGGGATCCCAAGCTCATCCCCCAAAACTCAGCAAATGGAACAGTCCACCTCCAAGAGAGCAAACAGGGAAATGAACAGAGGAGGAAAAACTAGGTCAAGACTTCACAGGAGTCCTGTTGCATGAGTTGTGGCATATCTTAGTGTTGATATTCTTGTCCATTTGGTTTTTAGTTTTAGCTTTCAGCAACAAGCAAGCCACAGCCCTTTGACCTATTATTGTGCTGTTGCTAAGTGTCAAATGCATGACCTAAAAGTCTGTCAAAACTTTACAGTAGTAATAATAAACATACTAGTCAAACTGGCTATTTAATGAGGCTATTTTAAACCAAAAAGTTCAGTGACATTGACTGTCAGCATATTGTCTGTTGTTAAAGGTATAGCACAATATGAATGGGTACCTTGGTAGACAGGTTAAACACAAATAATCCACTTATAAGGATAAGATAATGAATAAGTCCAACAAATAGGTAAATTGTGAAACTTAGACTGTTCAATTCACAGTAATCACAAAATTAAGCAATATGAAATAAGTTCTGTACAGTCTTTTAGTGATATCGTTGTATGTTCATGAATCAGCCTCCCACGACCGGTTTCGGCCTTTGCTTCAAGCCTTCTTCGGGTGGTCTGTAATTTTACATACATAAATACATTTTACAATTGTATAGGTTGAACATAATGTAATAGAATGCATTTAGAAATACTTACAAAGTTCAGTCTTTTACATATGTTCTCATAAGAGATACTTAAGTTTTTTGCTATGGGATCTAGGTAAAAGGAACAAATTGTGGCTATTAACATTTAAAAATTCCATATATCAAAATAAATGTTTTCCCAATATATTTCATCAATTAGGTGTATACTCACAAGATACTCTGCTTCTGAGTTTGATTCTAATTGCGAGTATGAACAAGATCTGGGGGTTTCCTCTATTTAAAGAGGAAAATGAGCATCAGATGTAGAGGAGACAGAGAAGTTAATTTAAGGCTCATTTAAAGTTATAGGTGTGGAAAATGTCAACACTAGATGGCGTTGTGAGTAATGTACTCCCCAGGGATGTGTAGTATACAAGGGATAATACAAAAAACCTCAAAGTTATATATAGCAACTGTATGAATTGTGTTCATTGAGACCATATGGGTGTTCCGTCCGTAATCTGAAGATCCAATATGCTTCCCTTTGTAGGAGTTTAATGTTAAAGTCCATGTGTTTGGATTGTGTGACTACTTCTAATATGTGGTATTTAAAAGATTCAGGGTTGTGCCGTAGATCATCAAAATGTTTATACAGTATGGAATCTCTGGAATTAGTTCTAATTTTGCTCCGGTGTTCTATAATCCTAGACTTCACTTCTCGACGAGTTTGGCCAACGTACATCAGATTGCATTCACAAATAATCACGTAAATAGCCCCCTTGGTTGTGCATGTAGCAAAATGGGAGAATTTAATTATCAATGGTGGGTGTTGGTGTGTAAAGATTTTAGTCTCCACCAGTTGGTTACACACTGAGCAATGATGGCACCGATAATTGCCAATCAGATTTGATTTCATGGTCCGGACATTATGTGTTAAATCTGAATGTACCAAAAAATCCCCAATGTTCTTGGTTCTTTTATATGCTATTAATGGGGGTCTTTCACAGCCCGGGATGTCCCTTATTAAGTTCCAGTATTTTTTAATTGTTCTGATGGCTAAATTGGACATGTTAGTGAGAGTAAGTGGCCATATTAATCTTTCTACTCTAGGTCCCCCAGGGATGTTTCAAGATGATGAGTCTTTTCATCAAAAATGGGTGGCAATTCTCAACAAATGTTCACAGGACTTGATGCTCCTGCTAATTGCACATTCGAACGAGGAAATTGCCATCATAAAAACTCCGTCCCAAGGTGTGCTAGAGAAATTCAACTCTGATGCGCAATTTAAAATTGATGTGGACACCCTCACAAATAAACTCGAGGAATTTTCCAAACAACTTAGATCCTTTAAACTGAAAAAGTTTGAAAGGGACGAAAATGATTACAAGAACAACAAAATTTACCAGTGGCTATACTCCAAACACTACCACCCTAGAAAACAAGTAAGGTTTAGTGAATTCACTTCTGAAGAAGACACAGGTTCTATGTCAGATAGTTCAGGACATAGTGTGGCCTCATACAGGAGGGACAACAGCCACATACCTAGACATACGGGTCGTATCAGAAACAAACCTAATCGTTTTTTTCAAGAGGCTCCAAATGTGAAACGGAAAACTTAATAGTAAATTTATCCAACAGAGTTTTAACCCCTCAGGAAAAGCACGTTATTAATAAAGGGCTAACATTTGTCCCCAAACCCAAATACAATCCATTTAAGATGCGTATAGAATTAGCTAGGCTATTCCGTACCATCAGATTAAGACAGCATTTTGGGACCACAACAAACATCACTACTTCTACCTTCAAACCTCGTAGTAACTTTTTTCCTAGCACAGACCATATAGGACTTAGGGTTTTTGAAAAAACAGTATGTGAGGAACTATGTCACACATTCACAAAAAATAAAGGGACACACAGTACAAACTTTTCTAACAGTAAGTGGAACACGCTTCGTAGTTTAGCCAATGACAAAAACCTCATTTGGAAGCCGGCTGACAAGGGTGGAGCCATAGTGTTAATGAACCATACTGATTATATGAATGAGATCCACAGACAATTATCAATAAGAGAACACTATCTTAATATAGAACGGGATCCCACACATCACATCCAATCTATTATAAAAACAGTGACAATGGAAGGACTGTCGCTTGGATATATATCAGAGGATGTATATAAGTATCTACACACTCCATGTCCCAGAACCCCTGTACTGTATATTCTGCCAAAAATACATAAGAACATCAGGCCAGTTCCGGGCCGTTCTATCATATCAGGATCAGGCTCCATTCTAGAACCACTAGCAAAATTTGTGGACCACCATTTACAACCCTTTGTGAAACAGACTTCATCTTATGTTAGGGACACTAAATACTTCATTAATATTATTGAACCCTTGGTGATTCCAACAGATGCTGTTCTGATGTCTATAGATGTAACTTCATTGTACACTAGAATTCCAATAGAAGAGGCACGCACTGTATGTGAGTCTACTCTGAACAGGAGATCAAACTGTCACCCTCCCACTTTCTTTTTGTTGGACCTCCTTGATCTCATTCTCGAAAAAAAATTCTTTAAATTCGACCAAAAATATTATTTTCAAATACAAGGAGTGGCCATGGGCAGCCCTGTTGCACCTTCTATAGCAAATTTATTTATGGATAATTTGGAAAACAATATAATTTTGAATCGTGCATATAACCCTGTAGCGGGTAGCATAATCAAATATTGCAGATTTATTGATGATATTTTCATCATTATAAACTCACATCATGAGGCAGAAACATTATTATCCTGGATCAATACAGTACACCATAATATCAAATTTACAGGGAACATCAGTGCCACATCCTTGGTTTTCCTGGATGTTATGATTATAAAAGAAAACGACCGATTGAGGGTGAGAAACCACCGTAAAACCACGGATAGAAACTCTCTGTTACACTACAATAGTTACCATCATTGGGCATTAAAAAATAATCTACCGTTTTCACAGATGCTCAGGATTAAACGTAATTCCTCGACCCAACAGGATTTCACTCATGAGATTGAGGTAACGAAACAGCAGTTTAGAAACCGGGGATATCCTGAACATATAATACAATCATCTTATCTAAAAGTAGCCAACATTCCCAGGTCTAAACTTCTAGAGAACAAGACTAGACCTAGAGTAGAAAGATTAATATGGCCACTTACTCTCACTAACATGTCCAATTTAGCCATCAGAACAATTAAAAAATACTGGAACTTAATAAGGGACATCCCGGGCTGTGAAAGACCCCCATTAATAGCATATAAAAGAACCAAGAACATTGGGGATTTTTTGGTACATTCAGATTTAACACATAATGTCCGGACCATGAAATCAAATCTGATTGGCAATTATCGGTGCCATCATTGCTCAGTGTGTAACCAACTGGTGGAGACTAAAATCTTTACACACCAACACCCACCATTGATAATTAAATTCTCCCATTTTGCTACATGCACAACCAAGGGGGCTATTTACGTGATTATTTGTGAATGCAATCTGATGTACGTTGGCCAAACTCGTCGAGAAGTGAAGTCTAGGATTATAGAACACCGGAGCAAAATTAGAACTAATTCCAGAGATTCCATACTGTATAAACATTTTGATGATCTACGGCACAACCCTGAATCTTTTAAATACCACATATTAGAAGTAGTCACACAATCCAAACACATGGACTTTAACATTAAACTCCTACAAAGGGAAGCATATTGGATCTTCAGATTACGGACGGAACGCCCATATGGTCTCAATGAACACAATTCATACAGTTGCTATATATAACTTTGAGGTTTTTTGTATTATCCCTTGTATACTACACATCCCTGGGGAGTACATTACTCACAACGCCATCTAGTGTTGACATTTTCCACACCTATAACTTTAAATGAGCCTTAAATTAACTTCTCTGTCTCCTCTACATCTGATGCTCATTTTCCTCTTTAAATAGAGGAAACCCCCAGATCTTGTTCATACTCGCAATTAGAATCAAACTCAGAAGCAGAGTATCTTGTGAGTATACACCTAATTGATGAAATATATTGGGAAAACATTTATTTTGATATATGGAATTTTTAAATGTTAATAGCCACAATTTGTTCCTTTTACCTAGATCCCATAGCAAAAAACTTAAGTATCTCTTATGAGAACATATGTAAAAGACTGAACTTTGTAAGTATTTCTAAATGCATTCTATTACATTATGTTCAACCTATACAATTGTAAAATGTATTTATGTATGTAAAATTACAGACCACCCGAAGAAGGCTTGAAGCAAAGGCCGAAACCGGTCGTGGGAGGCTGATTCATGAACATACAACGATATCACTAAAAGACTGTACAGAACTTATTTCATATTGCTTAATTTTGTGATTACTGTGAATTGAACAGTCTAAGTTTCACAATTTACCTATTTGTTGGACTTATTCATTATCTTATCCTTATAAGTGGATTATTTGTGTTTAACCTGTTAAAGGTATAGCACCAGTGCTCTGCTATGTTGTTTATATATATATATATATATATATATATATATAGACAATTTGTTTCATAAATTTATAAATCACACCCTCCCCTTAGCATATTCTAACACCCAAAGCAAACTAAAAAAAAACAAATAAAAGAAACCCCAAGAGCAATAATTTAAATGAATGAACAAAAGTGAGAGAAAGCATGTTGCAATATTAAAAACCCAATGGAAAAAGTAGTCTTCACTGCCCATCCCATAGGATTGAGAGGGTCCAATGCAACTCCCTTAGGAAGGCATTTTGCAGTCATTGTGCCACTTCCAAAAAAGCCCTTATCTGATATCCATCCTTTCTCTATGGAAAATATAATAAAGCATGCACTAGTGTTGGTAAATAACAGTAAAACTCATGAAACTGCAGGACCCACACCTGCAAGTTTAACTTAATACACCCAGAGGAAAAATGATTTCTCTAGGAATTTTCTAGGTCAACCAAGCAATTCTATGATATATGTTTCTTGGAAGGTGACAAATAGATTTGTGTTTGGGGAATAAACAAATTCTAATAGAACATATCTCTCTAAGAATATGCTATGCTACAAATGAGGAAGTTTAATGGCGTTTGATCATATTTGCAGTTATTCTGGCCATGGATATGGGGGTCTTACAGGCAATGAATCTGTTCGCATTTTATATTTTTAGAGAGCAATAGTTATCAGACAAAGTTTGACAACACAAATGTGCCATAAATGTGTTAAATGAGAAACAAAGCCTCCATTTAAATTCTAGGCAAAATACTTTTTTCTGAAAGTATTAAAAACTTTATTTTTATTTTAAAAATAGCATAAAATGTTTAAAAGGTAGAATTACTTTCATTTAAAGTCACTAAGGGATACTGTCATTCATATATACGTTAAAATGATATTCAAATATGAGTGTCACAGAGGTAAAAAGTATTCTGGAAGCTGCTCAACAGAGCATCCTGTTTACAGATCTTGAAATGAAAATGGCACCTTCCCACTATTGTTCCCCAGCTGTGGGAAATTCAAAGGTATAATGCTTTCTGATCTAGTATTTAGTGTGCTGGGTTGTTAATGCATTTGTTTTCAGAAAGAGCTGTAGGGCATGGGTCACAAGAGGAAAGAGTAAGTCTTAAATATTGTCAGTCTCTGTTAGAGCCTGGAATTTGATGATACAAAGATTTGTTTCTCACTATATCTGGTTAACTCTCTGATTAGAAATACAAAGATACTGATGGTTTCAAGTATTTTTTCCACCTCAATATAAGAATATACATTGATAGGGGGAGTATAGAGCACAGCATCTGTATCTAATAGTTAGCAGATGCTAGAACAGGAAGACATGACATAATATCCTACCAGGCAGAACTATTTGATGTCTCCCCTCTCACCTTCCCAACACACATTTTTAGATACTGCATCCCTCACCAAGGTAGCCAGGAAAGCTGGAGGTAACTGAGATCCATCCAGCTGTGTTTTGATCATTGGACAAACAGTACCAAAGTCATTATTTTCCATCATAGCCCTCCCATCTCCTGCTCACCACTGACCAATAAATGACCATGATGGAGGGAGGGATGCAGCAGTTAAAAGTGGAGAGGGTTGAGAGCATGAGAGAGAAGATGTCATGAAGTTCTAATGTTAAACATTTCCACAGGTGGAAATTTACCCTACATCTTCCTGTTCCAGGATTTTAACTACGAGGGGTATTGTTTTAAGTAAGGTCCGTTTTGTTGTAGACACTAGTAGTTCGCGCGCATACTGCAACGAGCGCGTGCGTCATGTACCGGCATGCCTCGGGGACAACTGTGTTCAGTTTCCGCTCTGTAGCTAACCTGTATGGTTCTGTTCTGTTCTTTAAAAATGTTTAAGACTATCAACTCACCCGCCGATGAATTTCTGCAGCAGGCAGGTTCCTTGCTGACAAAAACCGTATCACTGAACGAACCTCACAAGCGGCGGGTGAGTTGATAGTCTTAAACATTTTTAAAGCACAGAACAGAACCGTACAGGTTAGCTACAGAGCGGAAACTGAGCACAGTTGTTCCCGAGGCATGCCGGTACACGATGCATGCACTCGTTGCAGTATGCACGCGAACTACTAGTGTCTACAACAAAACGGACCTTCCTTAAAAAATACCCCTCATATTAAAGATACAAGAAGCCTGCCTCATGTGCAGCCTGGAAATTCTAGAATGCAGACACATTGTTGATGGTTTTTACGATTATGTGAACATGGACAGAAAAAAATATTATGTCCCTCTCTATTTAAATCAGCATGTGCAGTAGAGTTCAAGCACATATAACATACTTATCTATGAGAAGATATTTTAACCAACTATTTCATAGAGACTAGTCATGGGCCTGGTTGCCATTTCATCAATTTAATTCATGTTTTCGTACCATTTTGTTCATTCGGAAGGCACGAAATGGATGCCCTCCTCAGTTACGGAAATATCAGTGAAACGAAAGGAAAGTGGGAATGGTAATCATTCAGTCAGCTGATTCCCACACTCCCCATCCCCTCAGTTTTTGGGCTAGTGCTCATCACTTGGCTGCAGGACCTGACAAGCCCTGGTGCCTTGGGCCTGCGTGCTACACACACACACACTTTTCTTGGAAAGAAAGTGTGTGTGTAGTGAGCAGGCCCAAAGTGCCCGTGCCTTCCAGGGTCTGCAGCCAAGTGCCAAGTAAGAGGTGCTTAATGCTTGGCTCTTGGCTGCAGGCTGTGGCAGTTGTGGGCATTTTGGGCCTGCTTGCCACACACATTCTCTTTGGAAAGACAGTGTGTGTGGGAAGAGCAGGCCCAAAGCACCAGGGCCTACAGCTGAGTGCCGAGTGCCTCTTACTTGGCACTTGGGGCTGGGTTGCAAGCCCTTGGCTGCAGGCCCTGACAGGCACCTGCTAGGGGGCTACAGCTGAGCACCAAGTAAGAGGTGCATGGCACTTGGCTGTAGGCCCTGGCAAGTGTGGGCACTTTGGGCCTGCGGCTAAGCACCGAGTGCTAGCCCTAAAATTGAGGGGAAGGAGAGCAAGGGAAGCCCGTCCATTGCTGCCAATTGGCCAAATATATTTGTTTGGTTTTTTTGGACCTTGGACAAAAAGGCTCATTCGGAAGAACACCCATTTTCAGGACAGGCACTCAAAAACAAAAATAAGGCCTTACGAATGAAACAAACACAAACAGATCATGATTCTATACAAATGCACAAGACTAATAGAGACCCATTTTCTTTTGAAGCTAAAGCATATTTTGTTTTAATAAATAACCATTTTAAAAGAGCTGTTGTGTTATCTACTTCTTGCTGTTTAAAACATTGACTATATTAGCTTTGAAAGATGTGCGTGTCTCTTTGTGTGTATATGAAGAGATGTATTAAAGTATCAGCAAATGTAGCTCTGACAAAAATCTTAAGCACAAAGTGAAATGAAATTGTAGGGGGCACAATTCCTACAAGTAGTTTTCAATAAGGGTGCAGGGACCATCTGTTTTCAGTATGAGATTCAATGGAATTATCTCTGCCCATAATTCCTGGACTGATCAGAAGGCACATAAAACTGATAGACATTTCAGTATGTGTAGATATGCTCAGGAAGCATTAGATAAACATTCTTCAGTCAAATGAGGCATGCGGAATGTATTCAGGCAGTGCATCTAATTTGAACATATGCACAAACAAGTTTACAGTGGAGACAGGAGGAAAATAAGCCAAAGAAATAAAAGATTGCCAGGCATTGACCAGGAAAAAAGATGGATGAATTACTTTCCTGATGCCTATATTTCCCACATTTAAAGAAAATGATTTGTAACTCATTGACCATGGTTATATAGAACATGATAAAATGGATGGTGTTTACTTGGAAGTCAATTCCACTGCATTCAATGGAATTTACACCTTGTACAATTGGCCCTCAATACGCACACATTCCTCATTCACAAATTCAACCATTCAATGTTTTTAAAATATTAAAAAAACCTCAATGTTGTCATTTTATGTAAGGGACACCAGTCTACTGCTGCATTATATATAATGGGGCCTGAGCAACCACAGATTTTGGCATCAATGGGAGGGGGGGGGGTGTCCTGAAACTAGACCCCAAAGGACACATAGAATTAGGAATAAAAGGTGATGATTTAATTGGATTTATTATTTGATAACAACATCTATGACTTTTTAAAAGATCTTTACTCTTAAAAGTTTGGTTTCAAATCCATGTGTATTAAACCATGTTTAGGGTGCGGAACTAACTTTTTTTTTTCTGGCAGGTTCCTCATCCTTAACAGCTACATGACAGGCACGTAAAATATGAAGATTCTCTCCATTCTCAGAAAAGGTGGGATTATTGCATTTGTCTTATAAAGGAGGTATAAAATACCATTCTATGTAGTATATAATACCATACAGTTTATATTTATTTCCTTTCTCCAGATATGGGACCTAGGACAGTCTACAATATAGGTTCTCAGTTTAATGACATCTGATAAAGTAGACTTAAATCTACAATGCCTATACTACTACATACTCTCAACCTCAGGTAGTACCTTTGCCAGTTGAATATATCTTTGCCAGTTGAATATCTTTGAGAAGATATTTGAGGATATCTTCTCAAATATATAGCGGTCGAGCATCCCTTATTCAGAATTCCAAAATCTAGAATTATTCAGGAGTGACTGAGATAGTGACATATTTGTGTTCAATATGCACAAACTTTGTTTCATGCACAAAATTAGTAAAAATACAGTTGTGTATATAGGAAACATAAATTTTGTGTTCTGACTTGGACTCCATTTTTTCTCTTTACATGTGTGTGTGTGTGTGTGTATTTTAAAATATGAAAAGAAGCACATTTCTGGTTCCACATATTTCAGATAAAGAATACTCAATTGGTACCAATTAATTAGCAGAAGGTTTAATAAACCTAGCAGCTACATTTCCCCAGCTCTTTCCTTACCCTTCTAATTGTGTTTCTTTCCTGCCAGCATTCACTTTTGCTGCCAATGCTCTTAGATTTATTTCAGCAGGAAATCAGAAGCCTTACTGGTAATGATTATGCTCAGAAGAAATCATGAATAACAGTTTGAAAAGTATATCCAGCAATACAACTGTGTTATATAATAGTTTATATATAATTTCCTTGACCCCTATGCCGTATGCACACAACTCCAAATAGATGTTACTTTATTTTAATATGTCAGAATCTATTGATGATGGCTCTCCTCTCCATTTTGACTTATAGCTCTGTTAAGAGTCGTATTGGTGTTGCTGTTGTAGTAACAAGATTGAATAACAACATGTGGAGATGTCTTTGGGCCCTTTTGCACTATACTAAAACCCCAGAGAAAGTGAGTTAAAGCAACCTGGGTTATAGTTCACATTCCTCTCCCAAACCCTGGGCTTTCCTGGGAGGGGTGTCTAGATGGCATCCCGGGTCAAACAAAGGTTGACTTGAGATGCCATCCAGCTTCCCCCTTCACCATTTAAGCCCTTTAAGCTCAAATTTACCTAAGGGGCTTGTTGGCAGCACAGGCTCCTCTCTACAGGATGCCCCCACCTCCTGACACATCATTTTTTTGTTCCACAAGGACTGTAGAGAGGGGCATGCATTGCTGGCAAGCCCCTCTGGTAAGTTTAGGGGCTGAAATGGGAAACTGGAGCGGAGGGGGTGGGTGCCACCCTGCTTCTCCAGGCTTTTCAGAGCCCAAAGAAGCAGGATGGCAGTGGGGATTGACCCCCGGGACTATGGAAACAGTCCTGAAAGTCAGTTTCACAGGGCCCTCATCTCTGAAAAGGTGTTTAGAGATTATTAATTAATGTGGAGTAAACAGGGAAAAGCTGGCTTACTACGCATTAATTCGCTTTTACCTGATGTGTTGTTTGGACTTCTCAAGTAAAAGTGAGACAGGTTCCACACTTTGGGTCTGTTTGGAAGGACCCTTAGTCTCTCATGTAAACAGGGCTTCCCACTTCTATTGATGGACTGCCAATAAATATATGATAATTTAGGTTTCTTCCCTGATATGCCTAAGAATTACATTAAAAGTAATGAATCAGATCGTCATCTGAGATTCTGATACTTTGTGCAATTTTTCTGCCACATCAATAGGCCAGGGAATTATTTAATAATTCTGTTACCTTGAATTCATCTTCATGATAAAATGTCTTTGCTTATCCAAGACAGACATAAGTCTCAATGAAGGTTTGAATTCTGGAGAGAAGCTTACTATTTTGTAATATATAAGAGGTCTTAGTTCAGACCACATATTGACAATGCTCATTGTCTCCAATGTTTTTCCAAAAGTGGAATGGAGAACGTCAGTCTTGATCACACTAAAGTCCTGCTGATTCCAAAATAATTTAATGGAAGAAATGTAACTAAACAGTGCCATAGATTTCATGGTGCACATAAGCTCAAGGTTTAGGGAGGCACATTTTTTAAAAGTATGATGCTTTGCATTTCTTATTACCATCCTTTTAATAGCCTTAGATTGAAGCAGTTACCATAACACCTTGGAGAATCATTCAACCTTCTAGCATTTATGTTAGGGACTTTTCCTGATGGTTGAAATATATTGTCATTTGCAGTCATAAAATACTTACAGAAGAACAAAATACCCATTCAGCTATTGATTTATATATTTTCTACTGTTGCTTTTAATTACAGAAAATATAAAAACTCTACAGTTCTCCAATAGAAGAGTGTGAAGTTTATCGGAAATCTATCACAAGAAATCAATTCATATATAAGAGAAATTAACTTCATGCCTTTAAGGGTGCTAAATGAATTTAACAATGTTTTGATAAATCTGAGACATACTTCATCAATGTTACAATACAGTAATTGGGCAATTAGATTTTTTCTAGTGGAAAAATATTAGGGAGTATTCAAAAGGAAATCTTTATAATGAATGGAAAAGCTATAGGATTACTTTGATGAGAACTATACACAGTTCACATATATATGTAACTGTTCTTGAAAAGTACATTTTAATGGAGCCATTGTCAGTTACTGTTCCTATAGAATGGAAGTGAAAACTTTGACTTTTAATTCCCTCTCATCATTTTCTTCCTTTATTTTTTTATTGTGAAATAGTTTTGCTTAAAATGCTCAGGGGAGACTTAAGAGACTGTTCTGCATTAGCCACCATAAAAAAGATATTGGGATGGAATACATGTGAAAGCAAAAGGAAAACAAAAGACAGAAAAAGACATCTAGTTCATCACAGTTCATATATTTTGTTCCTGGGCTAAAAGATCTATCAATTTTGTCTCTAACTTTTCAGTGGGAAATGTCCAAAGTAAGTGTTGATAATCATATCAGTAGACATTAACTATGGCAAGAATGGAAAACATATGGCTTTTCAAGTGTTGTTTGACTGCATCTTCCATTATCTTTCACTTTTGCCTATGCTGATAGGAGCTGAAATCATCATCTGAAGAGCTTCACATTCCCCAAACCCATATAATAGGTAAATTGCTTTTTCTTACAGGTTGTACTGAGGATTTCTAAGGAAGAGCCAGAAATATTTTAAATTGGCACATTTAATTGCTAAAACTTGAATTATTGTAATGACGGGTCCTCTATTTCCATTTCCTAAAAATATTCTTAGCTCTCCTGGAGGATGTGGCATAAAAGATATAATATAACAGGAGCTGTGGATATAAAAAAGGCAGAGATGATATGACACCTACACAGCAGTGCTCTTTCTGTTTGCAAAGTCAAATAAGTAAATCATGACTCTAAAGTTTAACATGTATTAAAGCTTTATATTTTGTTGGGTTTTTTTTTCAGCTCATTGCTTCTTGTTGTGTTTTTAAATTGAAATGGGGGCAATAGATTAATGCAATCCTTCAAACTTCTTCATAGGAAAAATGCATTTTGAGGAGATGGGGAAATGGAGATGCTGCAAAGCAAGGAATAAACTAAGCTTATTTTTTAAAAAGCAGGGAGGAACAGCAGTACAATAATGAAGCTTTTTGTACTTGTAGTCAATTTAAACTGCAATTCTTCCTTGTCTGGTTTTGTTCTTACAAAATCTCATTAAAAGTGCCAGTGATGTGTTTTTAATACTGAAATACTATTTAGTTCTGGCATCTCCTTTAGCAGAGGCTAATGTAATATCAAACTGATTTTCTGAACAAGCAAACAACATCTTCTCAGATACTGAATACAAATTTGAACCTGCCAGTAATATGTCTTGACACAAACAAAAGCCAGACAATCTGAAGCTGAGAGGAAAGAGTACCAGAACTTTATATTATACATTTCATGTGACCAGCCTCTAATTCAAGACCTATCATTTTCATCATGTATTCAGTTTGATCTAGTGGCATTCTAATAATTCTTCCTGCAGTAGGAAATAATGGAGACACTGCATGGTAACAAACTATATGCATTTGGACTTCCTCTATGTAATCTTTGATTAGATTCACATCCATACTTCCAGTTCAACATCAAAATGTGACAGTTGCTGCTACAAGGAGATGTCGCCCCTTTTAATCTGAAATGGAAACACAAATCTCCATGCAAACTAGACTTAATTTTCCCACCTCTTGGATCTTAGGGAGATCCCCCACAAGTAGAAGTATTTCCTCTCCAGACCCAGGGGTGTAACCAATACCATGATGGTAAAAAAATATTTTTACTGCAACTCCTCCCATAGCTGCTCCATGTTAAGCAGGAGCTCTGTCAGTGATAGTCAAGCATTGTTTTTAACATGATCAAAGCTATGAAAGGGACAGAATAGCTACTGTGCTTCTCACTTTGTATGTTGAATCAGGCTATGGATTAACCTTCTGATAAGAAATTAGAGTAACATTTTAATCTTCTGGTTTAGAGATTGAGCAACATGAGAAGCCTCTCATGTTGCCAGGGTGGCAGCAGACCACCAGTCCCACCTCTCTGCATCCACGAAGCCAGCACAATATTGTTTGATGGGAGCCAGCTGGCTCCGTGGGTAACCAGGGCTAGATCGTGTTTGCCATCAATCTTGCCTCGTATGATGAGGTTGTCTATTTACACACTGTTATTAGAATTTATCTCTTATCGGTTTTCAAACCTAGCATATGTTCAGCAACTCCCCCGGTCAAAGTTAGCATATGTACTTTTTGTGTAAACATGAAAGAGGCCTGGTTCTCCAGTCCTCTCAGAGGGATAAAAGAACCTTGCCATTTCACAGCTAGTCTGGATTCTGTCAGGAGTCCCATTATCACTTTTTGGCCACCTGAGTGTCCAATTCAGAATGATGGTTAACAGCAACACTATAATTTGTTGTTGAAGGCTTTCATGGCCAGAATCACTGGGTTGCTGTGTGTTTTCCAGGCTGTATGGCCATGTTCCAGAAACATTCTCTCCTGATGTTTCACTCACATCTATGGCAGGCATCCTCAGAGGTTGAGGGATCCTCAAAATTGAAGCCGGCATTGGAGCTACAAGGACATTAAATGCTGATCAAGGTAGCCATTTGCAACATTCACACCTGCCTCAAGCAGACAAGAGTTCTTTCTCCCACCATGGACATTTCAGAGATATACCGGGTTGTGGCACAGCTGGTTGGGAGTCAGCTGCATTAAAATCATTACTGACTGAAAGGTTATGAGTTTGAAGCCAGCCCAAGTCGGAGTAAGCTGCCGACCATTTTTCTTGCTTGCTGTCAACCTTTGCAGTCCAAAAGACAGTTGCATCTGTGAAATAGGAAATTTAGGTACCATTATGTGGGGAGACTAATTTAACTAATTTAAGATGCCATAAAACTCTCCAGCAGTGTGCAAAAGAATGAGGAAGTACTCCATCAGTGTCACAAGTGGACAGTGAAGCGACAGCTCCCCCAGTGGCTGGAATTCAAAGCACACCCTCATGAAGCTGGAAAGTTAAATAGCCTGTGTGTCTGCCTATATGTTGTGTGTCTATGGCATTGCATGTTTCCCATCTATATGTGTATTGTGATCCTCCCTGAGTCCCCTACAGGGTGAGAAGGGCGGAATATAAATACTGTAAAAAACAAACAAACAAACAAACCTCAGTTGCCTAGTTTCTAACAGATCCCTCAACCTGCCATAAAAATGGGTGAAATGTCAGGAGATAATGTTTCTGGAACATGACCATACAGCCCAGAAAACTCACAGCAACCCATCCCATCAACACTCCACTTAAGCATTCTTACATCATGGAATCTCAGAATGTTTGCCTGAAAATTGAGTAGTAAACATGTAGGCTGTCCTAAACTTGAATTAAATCTGTTTGCCTTTACAAAGTTTTAATGTACATTTCCGTGCATGCCTTGTACACAATGGACTAATTGGAAAACATTGTGACTTATTTCTTGTAATGGCTGCAGTTCAAGGCTTCATATTTGATGAATGTAAAATCTTGCTGTGGCAGCATATAGACTACTTCATTTCCTGCTTCCAACAAAAGAGCTTTGTATCTAGACATAGAGAAGTGAGTTACCCTACGTGTAGACAATAGGCAAAGCCATGAGATGTGGAGGAGGGTGCTTTGAAAGTTCCCACAAATGAGACCTGAGTTGACAATGGGCTGTCCGGCTACATGAGCCCTTCTCTCATATGATGTGGGGTGCACTGAAACTATTTGAGGCTGGTCCACCCACCCCCCTTTTTTCATCTCTTTTGATTGTCACAGGACTCACCCTCCCACTATAAGTACAGTGTGAGTGTAAACTGTTTGCATTAGGGCCAGGTAGCCTCTCCTCGAGACTCTTGTGTGTGGGGGGGGGGCACCAACCCCATGCTGTGGCATCATTTAAATAGGTAATCATGGCATGTTAAAAGGTCAAGTAGATCCAGTTGGCACAGTGGCACCCACTTTGTGACTGAAGGATAAGTTTCTCCAACAGTTCCTAGGTATTTAACTGGCATTATATACTCCCATTAAGCCTTTCTTTTTTTTTTTGTTAAACACACCCTCTTATTATTATTTTTTCAGCATATATCATTTGTGTAATAAGTGCCAGAATCGAAAACTAACAAAACCATAAACTGTATCCTGCAGTCATGCTCATTACAGCACAAATAATCTCCCCCCTCTAATTAGTTGTTGAAATTGAAGAGAACTGGTTAAATAAAAGGAAAAGTTACAGTAAAGTTCCCTTTACCTAGTTCTAAAGGATATTATAAAATATAATTTCTAACATCTGTTTGCATTTGAAATGTGTTTAATTGATTCATGATTGTTCCACCAAGCACTGAAAGGCTGTATTTTCCAGGAACATGTATGAATGCGATGTCCTGACCTTTCTGGGTGGAAGGATCTTTTCTCTGACAAGCCCAACAGGTGTCATCTTTGTATCTTGTTTGTGTTCTATTCTGTCTTGAGAGGTACTTACATTCAATTGATTTCTTTGGATGGTTACTATAATGAATGCCATTATACTTACATGAAGTCTGAAAGCATCCCTCTCGTCCTTTAGGTAAATAATTGGGGCTGAAATAGCTTTTGCAAACTTGTTCATATTTCAAAACTGTTTCCCAATAAGATAGAAGAGGCAGCAAAGCAACCCATTCTGAGGTTGGGGTGAAGGAGAAAGATGAAAGATTTAAAGTGTGGCAATCATTATTTGATCATGGTTTTGCTGCCAGAAAATTCTTGCACATATTAAAAATGAGGCAAATTCACAAGCTGGAAAGAACAATGCTGTAGTTTATAGTATAGGTTGGGTCTGAACATACAGGAGCCAACTTTCTTCTCTTATTCTCTTTTTGAGATAGCTTTAAATATTACCACACTACTCTAGGAATTCTAAGAGTGGTAATCCAAAAATCAATTTTACAAACACTGACAAATGAGCAAGTATGGTAATGAGTGGTTCCAGGGTCTTACATGATACAGTGCCACAAACCATGTCAATTTGATTTTCTGACCATAGAAGCAGTATCACCACTCTCTAAATAAAAACCAAACTAGGGTTGCTTTATTGATTCCTCAGAACATTAGTCTTTAGTATTAACATTTACAAACCTAATATATCTGCTTAGTGGAAGGCATGATCTTTTATATATATTCCAAATAAAAACGTGTTTCTGGTATGGCAGGCTTGCATGCTACAGTAATATGAGCAATACACTAAATGTGTGCTACCAGTTGATTAAATAACATCTTCAAATACAAACGTAAAGAACCAACAGCTGTCTATTTTCATTGGGGAATTTATGCCACCATATGGTCTTGTAATTTCCAGATGGAAGTTGTGCATTAAGTTTTCATTTCAAGTTTTTCAGGTATTCTAGTGCACTGCAGTTTCACTTTGATGTTTCCTTGGCAGGATGCTACCTATATTCCAATTGCATCCATAGTTATAATTTCCTAGTGAAAGCTGAAGACATGATAAGTCAAACGCTGTATTAGCAACAGCTTTCTTACAGCAATGAATTGAATGCTGGAGTGAGATAAGTGGGGGGCGGGGGAGAGACTCTGATGCTTTTAAAATATTTGTAATCAGGCTCAGAGGCACCACATTGTGTGGCTTGGCATAAGCAAGGGTTCATGCTGCTGATAATGCTTGTGTGGGGCTTAACATAGTCTTGAGTCTTTCTCTTATCTCCTCAACATCTGCCACTATGGTGGATATTTTCCCCACTGCAGCATGATAAAATGTGTAGAGAAACATTTCAACAACTTGATTATGATATATAAGCAGAGTAGCAACTGAAATAGGGCTTTGATTCTTTTATGTTTGCTATGTAGTAAAATATATTGTTTGTAGAACTTTTTTTTAGAATAGTCAATGCTTCAAACTGGACATCTTACTGTGTCATCATTGTGGGAGGATTTCTGTTCATTAAAGATTCACACTTGATTTGATGAAAATAATATTTCTCAGTCCCTATAGTGTTAATATAGCACTTTAGTGTTCCGGTCTACCCTGCTGCTAATTGGTACTAAGAACTCAATATAGCACTTTAAGGTGCCTGCCTCTTTTGCTGCTAAATCGAACTAGCACTTACGCTCCCTCTCCCTATCCCTCCATGTTGCACTTTAGATAGTGCTCAGAGCTAGACTTGGGTATTTTGTTGCACTTTAAGATCCTGCACTTTATGAATTGCCCTAGTGACACGTAGCTGTGACGTCTACTGTATTTGCACTTTAAGACTCTTGCACTTTATGAACTACCTAACTATCGCAGCTGAGACGTTTACTACACTTTATTACTATCAATCTCACTGAAGTGTACTATTTCTACCCATGTGGTTCCCCATTCCCCTATTTGTATTGTCCCTGATATTAGTGACTAGTGGAAGGGGCAAGGGACAAAGGGGGCTGGAGTCCGTGGGTAACAATGAAGTGGGGAGGGGGGAGAAAGGGAATCAAGGGAATTGGCAAGAAAAAACGCCAACAAACTAAACAACTACTAACGAAACAGAAACTAAGACCTTGGATCTGGACTGCGGCATGGAGGAGGGGAGGTGTTCCACTAGCCGAGGGGCCCCCATAGAGGTTGTGGTGGGGAGGGGGAGATGCGGGAAAAGGAGACCTCAAATTCGGCCTAATTCGGACCGCTTATCTACATTAATAATCCCAAACCGGTCTCCTAAGGTAAATTGGTGTAACCAGGTTGGCGGGCCCTCCGGACTGAAGGTGGTGCTGTTGAACGCCAGATCTGTCAACGGAAAAACGACCTTTATCCAGGATCTAATCCTGGATGAGCGGGCAGATCTGGCGTGCATCACGGAGACCTGGTTGGATGAAGCTGGAGGCGTGAATCTAACCCAGCTTTGTCCTCCAGGCTTCTCCGTGCAGCACCAACCGAGATCCGGAGGATGGGGAGGCGGGGTCGCAGTGGTCTATAGAGATTCCATCCATCTGACCAGGAGTCCCATCCCGCAGACCACAAATTTTGAATGCGTCCACTTGAGGGTGGGTGACCAGGACAGAATAGGGATTCTGTTAGTGTACCGTCCACCTCGCTGCACTACAGTCTTCCTACCTGAGCTAGCGGGGGTAGTCTCGAGCCTGGCGTTGGAGTCTCAACGGCTTATCGTGCTGGGAGACTTCAATATCCATGCCGAGGCGACCCTCACAGGAGCGGCTCAGGACTTCATGTCTGCCATGGCAACCATGGGGCTGTCCCAACAAATATCTGGCCCCACCCACTGTGCTGGACATACATTGGACTTGGTTTTCTGCCAGGGATGGGAGCAGGGTGGCGGTGTGGAGGAGTTGTCCATCTCTCCGTTGCCATGGACTGACCACTTCCTGATCAGATTTAGGCTCACTGCGCCCCCCAACCTCTGCAAAGGTGGAGGACCCATTAAGTTGGTCCGCCCCAGGAGGCTTATGGATCCGAATGGATTCCTGACAGCTCTTGGGGATTTTCCCGCCACCTCAGTAGGTGACCATGTCGAGGCCTTGGTCGCTCTCTGGAATGGAGAGATGGCCAGGGCAATTGACATGATCGCTCCGGAACGTCCCCTCTCAAGTAGCCGAGCTAAACCAGCTCCTTGGTTCACTGAGGAGCTGGCAGTGATGAAGCGAAGGAAGAGGGAATTAGAGAGCGTGTGGCGTTTGGATCCGAGCGAGTCAAATCGAACACGGTTTGTGTCCTTTCTAAGGGCATATGCCGCGGCAATAAAAGCCGCAAAGAAAACTTTCTTTGCGGCTACTATTGCGTCTGCAAGGAACTGTCCGGCGGAGTTGTTCCGGATTGTCAGAGGTCTTTTAACTCCCGCCACCTCAGACGGGAGCCCTGACAATTCGGCCACGCGCTGTGAAGCATTTGCTCGGTTCTTTGCAGACAAAGTCGCTTTGATCCGTTCTGGTCTGGACACCATGTTAAATGCAGTCTCTGAGGATGTGACACGAGCACCTGCTTGTCCTATTTTGATGGATTCTTTTCAATTTGTGAAACCCGAGGATGTGGACAAGATACTTGGAGGAATGAGGCCCACCACGTCCATCCTAGACCCCTGCCCATCCTGGCTTCTGAAGGAGGCCAGAGGGGGATTGGCTGAGTGGGTAACGGTGGTGGTTAACGCTTCCCTTCGGGAAGGCAAAATTCCAGCGAGCTTAAAACAAGCTATTATAAAACCGCTGTTGAAGAAACCATCATTGGATCCCACTAAATTTGACAACTTTTGGCCTGTTTCCAATCTCCCCTTTTTGGGCAAAGTCATGGAAAGCGTGGTGGCCTCACAACTCCAGGTATTCTTGAGAGACACGGATTATCTGAATTTGGCACAGTCTGGTTTCAGACCGGGACATGGAACTGAGACGGTCTTGGTCGCCTTAGTGAATGATCTGCGCCGGGAGCTAGACAGGGGGAGTGTGTCCCTGTTGGTGCTCCTGGACCTCTCAGCGGCCTTCGATACCGTCGACCACGGTATCCTTCTGGGGCGCCTTGTGGAAATGGGCCTCGGGGGCACTGTTTTGCAGTGGCTCCGGTCATTCCTGGAGGGCCGCACCCAGAAGGTGTTATTGGGGGACACCTGTTCAACACCACAGCCTTTGACTTGTGGGGTTCCACAGGGCTCTATACTGTCCCCCATGCTGTTTAATATCTACATGAAGCCGCTGGGTGAGATCATCCGGAGTTTCGGGGTGCGGTGTCATCTGTATGCAGATGATGTCCAACTCTGTCACTCCTTTCCACCTGCTACTAAGGAGGCTGTCGAGGTCCTGAACTGGTGCCTGGCCGCTGTAATGGTCTGGATGAGGGCGAACAAATTGAAATTAAATCCAGACAAGACAGAGGTACTCCTGGTCAGTCGCAAGGCCGAACAGGGTATAGGGTTACAGCCTGTGCTGGATGGGGTCGCACTCCCCTTGAAGGCGCAGGTTCGCAGCTTGGGTGTGATCCTGGACTCATCGTTGAGCCTGGATCCCCAGGGGAGCATTTGCACAGCTCAGGCTCGTGCGCCAGCTGCGCCCGTACCTCGGGAAGTCTGACTTGGCCACGGTAGTACACGCTCTGGTCACATCCCGCCTTGACTACTGCAACACTCTCTACGTGGGGCTGCCCCTGAAGACGGCCCGGAAGCTTCAGCTAGTCCAGCGCGTGGCAGCCATGTTACTAACAGGAGCGGGACGCAGGGAGCACACAACGCCCTTGTTGTTCCAGCTCCACTGGCTGCTGATCTGCTACCGGGCCCAATTCAAGGTGCTGGTGTTGGCCTACAAAGCCCTAAACGGTTCCGGCCCAAAATACCTTTCTGACCGCATCTCGGCCTATGAGCCCACGAGGACCTTGAGATTGTCTGGGGAGGCCCTTCTCTCGATCCCACCTGCCTCACAGGCACGTCTGGCGGGGACGAGGGATAGGGCCTTCTCGATGGTGGCCCCCCGGCTGTGGAACACCCTCCCTGTAAACATCAGACAGGCACCCTCCCTTATGTCATTCCGCAAGAGCCTAAAGACATGGTTATTTGAGAAGGCGTTTGACTAAGTGCTACAACAATTGGCAATGATGATTGGAACGGAATATGGATAACGAGATTGGTTTATGATTCTACGATGAGACGGCGCAGATGATTTAGTGTAATTGTATTATTGATAGTTATGTTGATATTTTGTTGTGATATTGCCTTATTGTAAACTGTTTTCTTTTATATGTTGAGTCGCCCTAGGGCTGAGAACGGCGGTCAACAAATGCAGTAAATAAATAAATAAATAAATAAATAAAATTAGACATCATTTTTATATCAACTTATAAAAATTGTAAAACCCATGGGCGAGGTAGATGTGTCTAGTGGGAGACTTGGGTGGGATAAACAATGAGGTTAATCTCCACTGAGGGATGAGATAAAGTGCATCAGAAAAACAATTGACACTGGGACGGGATCTGGTATATGAATTACTTATTCATTCATCAAAAGCACACTGGAAAAGCCAAGTTTTTAAACTTTTCCTAAAGGCTGCCAGGATGGGTGCTTGCCTTATCTTCCTGGGGAGTGAGTTCCTGAGCCGAGGGGCCACAGAGAAGGACCTCTCCCTCGTCCCCACAAACCGCAGTTGTGACGGAGGGGGAAGAGAAGAGGGCCTTCCCCAAATATCGAAGCGATCACACCCATGGGTGAGGTAGATGCGATCATGAAGGTAGGTGAGTCCCAAACCATTCAGGGCTTTGTAGGTAATAGTCTGTTCCTTGAATTGGGACCGGAAAATGAACAGCAGACCTTATGTAAATTGAAGGCAGTCGACAGTTCTTTGAGCAGAAGTACCAAAGAGCTGTCTCTATTTTCTTGTTTAAACCTTCAAAAAGTCTAGAATCTACACTGCAGTGGAAAGTAGAGGGAAATAGTTCTTGAATTAGTGCAATGACAAATTGGAATGGCCACGGACAACGATATTGGATTGCAAGATTTTAAATAAGTAGTTTTAAGGTTTTATATGTTTTTAATGATTGTTTTAATGTATATGTTTATATTGTGTGTTTTTGGCATCAAATTGTTTCCAATATATGTAAGTCCCCTTGAGTCCCCCATGGGGTTGAAAAGGGTGGGGTATAAATCAATACAGCAAACTTGAATATATCTAATTGAACTAGATGTGTTTTATTTTACCTATTATCCATCTTCTGGTTGGCCTACCCAGACAGTCTTTAAACATAAACATGAATTTTAGTGAATGCCCTTTGCTTGATCCCTATTTCATCTGTTTTAGTATGAATTTCACAGAGCCACATTTTGGTATATAACGTTTATGGAGGTACATTTTAGTGTGTGTGTATTTGTAGTGTTTTTGCTGTGATTATGTATTTCAATTGTTTGGAAATCCATCTCGAGTCATGAGGAGAGGTGGGTAAGAAATAAAATTATCATCATCATCATCATAACTCACCTCCAGGAATACATCAGAAAGTTCATCACAGACCAAAGGGTTTTCATCCCAATGCAATGTGCAGCCAGCTCATGTAGATTAAGATGTCCCAGTTACAATTTCCAACTAGTTGCCACAAATCTGTTTCTATTACTACTAAGGAAATAAACACATGTCAGTTCCCTCTCACATGTCAGTTCCCTCTCACCCCATTGACTGCAACTCTCATATATCCATCCCATGTAAGTATATAATAAATATTGTAGCTGAGACAATACATCTGGTGAAATTGGTGTCAGATTATGAAATGGCAAGTGGTTCATGGATTGTATGGAATTTGGCAGGCCCATATACTAAGCAGTAGGGCTGGGTGGTTTTGTTTCATTAATTCGTAATTCGTTAAAAATTCGTTATTTTTTTTTAATAATGAAGCGATAACGAACCATTCTGGAGCAACTTAAAAACGAAACGAATTTTTAAATTCGTTTCGTAAATGCTTCGGATTCGTTATGTATTCGTTTCATTATTGGTTTGAGGTCGTTTCGTTATTATTTCCGCATGTCTGGGGCAAGTTTTATAGTTGTTTTTTGTTTAATTAGTGAAAAAAATATAATATCACACCAACAGTCAACAACAGAGGGAGAGGGAAGCTTCAGAAGTTCCCCCTATCCCATTTGGAGGTTTTTTAGCGTATTGCGTGGTCGCGTCCGCCATTAATGAATTGATTCGTTATTGTTTCGTATTTGTTTCGTTAATGTTTCGTAATTTTTTTTACATTTATGAAATTTCATAAATATCGAACTTTTTAAAAGAAACATTTCGGAATTCTTTTAAATATCGAAACGCAAAAACCCCCAAAAAACGAATCGATTTTAGAAACAAATTTTTCCGTTGTTACCCAGGCCTACTAAGCAGCATTCACCAGACTATTCCAAAATGGTTAGGAGAGACATTCCTACTTATTCTAGACACTACACATACCATGAAAGGTTAGACTGGATGCCTCTCTGTTGTGTTCACGGTATGCATTGAAAACCAAGGATCATACATTAAAAACTTGTATATTTCATCAGTCTCTCCAAAAAGCAATGCAAATAGGTTTTAGAGTAAATTTTAGAAAGCAATGTGAATTTGACTTTCTGATTCTTTTAAGAACACAATCTTTGAAGATGATATTTGAAAAGCAAAGAAAAGGAAATATATTTGTGGGGAAGGTAGGAAGGAGAGACCTGATAAAATGTCAAGGGAAAAGAATTTCATAACCTGGTATTCTTCATCAATGTCTGTGAGAGTTTCATTCCCACTGAAAAGTTTTTCTCACAAGTCTGGGTGTTTTGGAGATAAATAATTCAGAATCACATAGCATTCCACTATGTGCATTTTTGGTG
Organism: Anolis sagrei; assembly: GCF_037176765.1. NCBI lineage: Eukaryota > Metazoa > Chordata > Lepidosauria > Squamata > Anolidae > Anolis > Anolis sagrei. Next base: position 51,882,039 of record NC_090024.1, on the reverse strand, counting down.
CATAAAACACTCATATATTTTACTTTCCTATTTCTAATGCATAAGCTTTTTCCAAGAGTTGTGGAAAATACAAATGGGAAACACAGAGATATGTATTCATAAGTGTATTGGTCTACAGTTTATGAAGAAACAATGTAAAGAGCTGGAGGGCTGGACAGACTTATAAATCTTGGCTTTCACACATTAAATCTGTGGAAGGATAGATATGAACTCTAAAAATGCCTTATCATCTGGTAAACTGTACAAATATTTTGGCTCAGATCCAAGACTTCCACTCTCATATGGATCTCTAGATTCAATTAGAATTGGTTTTTAACAGTATGAATATGCATTACAAAAAAGATTAATATTTTCTCCTTGTGCTTAGAAATACAAGGAAGCTCACTCTTCATATGATTTTAAAGATAGTGGAAAGCTATACAAAAGTAAAAAAGGCAACAATGCCATATATATATATATATATAGAGAGAGAGAGAGAGAGTTACATTGTTACATTGTACCAATTGATTTTTGTATGTTCCTGCTTTTTCATGGCTGTGGACAGTTGTCCCTTTGGGAGGGGGGGTTTACATGTGGGCAGGGGCAGCTCGTCCATTACGCGAAGTAAGCGGTCGCAGAACACTTTTTTTTGCCAGGGGCGTAGAAGTGCCTCTGTAAATGCCCCTCGACCGCCACTTGAGGAGCGCCCCCTCAGCTCACAACAGCCCTAGCAGTCCGGGGGGAGCCTCGGCTTTCTTACCTCGCTGCTGGGCGATCCCAAAGGGGCCGGGCTCTTGAGCCTCACTTAGCCCCTCTCGTTCCTGCTCCACCCGGCCACCGGGTGCGCAAACAGAGCCGGCGCTCAATCGTTCTCTGAGTTCAATCTGTTCCCCATCACCGGCTCCCTTTCCTGATCCCCCGGCGCTCCACCCGCCTCCTCTCCTCTCCCCAATCCGCAGGTGGGCCAAGGGGCGTGTCCGGAGGCGTGTCTGAAGACCCCAGCGTGCACACCAAAAGTCACCTCTTCTCCTGACTTTCTCTTCAGCCATTGGGACCAAGAGAGAGAGACAGAGAGACAGAGAGCCCCTCCGGCTGGAGGTATCTCCCACCTCCGCTCCCTCCTTTGTATTTGTGCCTACCTTCAGGAAAGGTGGGCATCTCCACCTCTCTCTCTCTCTCTCTCTCTCTCTTGGTCCCAATGGCTGAGGAGAACGTCAGGAGAAGAGGTGACATTTGGTGCATCAAACATTCAATCTTCAGGCACGCCTCTGGACCCAAAGCGGGCCAGGCAAGGGAGCAAGTGCGGCAAGTGTAGTTACTGGGATGTATAGTTCACCTACAATCAAAGAGCATTCTGAACTCCACCAATGATGGAATTGAACCAAATATGGCACACAGAACTCCCACGACGAACAGAAAATATATATCAATGATTGGTTGGGGGGGGGGCACCAAAATACTGTTTGCTTACCGTTGAAAATTACCTAGGGCCGCCTCTGCATGTGGGCAGATATTTGGTTTAGATAGGTATCCAATTCTTCATTATTTTTATTCATGAAGAAAGCAACAAGCTAATTTGGTATGTTTATGTTGTGAGAAAATGTTTGAATGATATTATTTCTAGCGCCCACTTTTTGCTTGATATTCAGGCAGTGCTTCTTGTAGATCAGGGCATGGTCCAGAGTGACTCCCAGATATTTGGGTGTGCTGCAATGCTCCAGTGGTATTCCTTCCCAGGTAATCCTCAGAGCTCGGGATGCTTGTCTGTTCTTAAGATGAAAAGCACATGTCTGTGTTTTAGATGGATTAGTGATCAGCTGATTTTCCCTGTAATAGGCAGTAAGCACACCTAGAGCTTCGGAGAGCTTCTGTTCAACCATCTCAAAGCTCCCTGCTTGGGCGGTAATGGCACGATCATCTGCATAGATGAAACTCTCTGTTCCTTCTGGCAGTGGCTGGTCATTTGTGTAAATGCTGAACATTGATGGAGCAAGCATGCTCCCCTGAGGCAGGCCGTTCTTCTGTTTCCATAGTGGTGGTAGCAAGGGACAGTTGGCTCCCTGAAACAATGCTGGTGCTTTCTCCACTCTACAAGTTGACTTTTAGGTCATATCAAAATCCATAAATTGTGTCCCAAAATCTACCCTCAACATGTACATGCAGTTGATGTAATAATGTATTATATATAGTATGGGCAGTCATAGAATCATAGAATCAAAGAATTGGAAGAGACCTCATGGGCCATCCAGTTCAACCCCCTGCAAAGAAGCAGGAATATTGCATTCAAAGCACCCCTGACAGATGGCCACCCAGCCTCTGTTTAAAAGCTTCCAAAGAAGGAGCCTCCACCACACTCCGGGACAGAGAGTTCCACTGCTGAATGGCTCTCACAGTCAGGAAGTTCTTCCTCATGTTCAGATGGAATCTCCTTTCTTGTAGTTTGAAGCCATTGTTCCACGTCCTAGTCTCCGGGGCAGCAGAAAACAAACTTGCTCCCTCCTCCCTGTGACTTCTTCTCACATATTTATACATGGCTATCATATCTCCTCTCTGCCTTCTCTTCTTCAGGCTAAACATCCCCAACTCCTTAAGCCGCTCCTCATAGGGCTTGTTCTCCAGACCCTTGATCATTTTAGTCGCCCTCCTTTGGACACATTCCAGCTTGTCAATATCTCTCTTGAATTGTGGTGCCCAGAATTGGACACAATATTCCAGGTGTGGTCTAACAAAGGCAGAATAGAGGGGTAGCATTACTTCCCTAGATCTAGACACTATGCTCCTATTGATGCAGGCCAAAATCCTATTGGCTTTTTTTGCCTCCACATCACATTGTTGGCTCATGTTTAACTCCACGAGCACTCCAAGATCTTTTTCACACATACTGTTCTCAAGCCAGGCATCCCCCATTCTGTATCTTTACATTTTGCTTTTCCTGCCAAAGTGGGGTATCTAGCATTTGTCACTGTTGAACTTCATTTTGTTAGTTTTGGCCCATCTCTCTAATCTGTCAAGATCGTTTTGAATCCTGCTCCTGTCCTCTGGAGTATTGGCTATCCCTCCCAATTTGGTGTCATCTGCAAACTTGATGATCATGCCTTCTAACCCTTCATCTAAGTCATTAATAAAGATGTTGAACAGGACCGAGCCCAGGACAGTCATTTCAAAATGAAGTAAACACAAAAAGCAAAGTAAGGAAAATAAAAACATTTAAATTTAGATTTTAAACCCTGATCTTACCAAGTGACCATTCCCTTCAAATGGCATCATCTGTTCAGAAATCACATAGTAAATATTTGTATTACTGCATCACTTTTATTCTGGACATGAGTTTGAAACCTTATTAAGAAAATTATTATAGATGCTTCACAATCAAAAATCATTGTTACTGGACTTAAATTATTTTTATTCTTTTTCTCATAATCAAATATCATTGTTTTCTCTGTGGTAGCCCCTCGGCTCTGGAACTCACTCCCCAGAGATATTAGGCAAGCCCCCACACTGGCAATCTTCAGGAGGAATCTGAAAACCTGGCTATTCCAATGTGTCTTCAGTTCTTGAATGTAAGATACTCCCTGACCAATCTTTGCACAAAATGTCCTTAGAAGCACTTTATTTATGGCTCGTGCAATTAAATCCTCATTCACTCTCAGATCCCCATCCTGATAATTTTACATTGTCCTATCTCCCAGTGTTTTAAAATTTTATTCTTGAATGTGGCCCTGCCCAGTGAAATCCTTTGTTTTTAATTGTTTGTTTTTATACTGTTTGCTTATTATATTGATTTTTGCATTTTATGTATTTTATTTCCTGGTATTGTTATGTTTTTTATTATACTGTACTGATGGGCGTGGCCCCATGTAAGCCGTACCGAGTCCCCCTGGGGGAGATGGAGTGGGATATAAATAACGTTGTTGTTGTTGTTGTTGTTATTATTGTGAGTGAAGAGTTGTCAACCTGTTCCCTCAACTTTAGAAAGAAAGGACTTTATCTAATTGCTTCTACCGAAATCAGCCTCAGTACATTGGCAGCACTGCATTTACAAAACAGCATTTGCATCATTAATAATGAATAATGTAGACTGATTAGTTCTACAAAGACAGTCTGGTTGCCTGTTGCATTAAGGATGATTTATGCACCACATTTGGCTTTATCAATAGAGATCCCCTTCAGTGCTCAACATTCTGACTATTTACCTCTCCTGCTTTCTTCCCACCTTTGTCCCAGTTCATCAAAAGTAAGCGTCTTCTCAAATTCTGTTAAGTTTCCTATTTCACTGTTGTGGGAGGGACTCTAAAATTTTAATTAAAATGAAATGATGAAGAAGCAACACAGTCATGGTTAGATGTTTGAAGGCAATGATGGGCATTCATTTCACCTTTCTACACAAGAATAAATCCCATCCCCGAAACCTTACCTTTTCCCCTGCAACATACAGACACTTTATATACTTCTCTCATGGCTCTGATTATTGGGTTGTTGTAGGTTTTTTTGGGCTTTATGGCCATGTTCTAGAGGCATTCTCTCCTGACGTTTCACCTGCATCTATGGCAAGCATCCTCAGAGGTAGTGAGGTCTGTTGGAACTAGGAAAATGGGTTTATATATCTGTGGAATGACCAGGGCGGGACAAAAAACTCATGTCTGTTGGGAGCTAGGTGTGAATGTTTCAACTGACCACCTTGATTAGCATTTGATTGCCTGGCAGTGCCTGGGACAATCTTTTGTTGAGAGGTGTTGAGAGGTGATGAGATGTTCTTAATTGTTTCCTCTCTGTTGTTTTGCTGTTGTAATTTTAGAGGTTTTTTTTAATACTGGTAGCTAGATTTTGTTCATTTTCATGGTTTCTTCCTTTCTGTTGAAACTGTCCACATGCTTGTGGATTTCAATGGCTTTTCTGTGTAGTCTGACATGGTGGTTGTTAGAGTGGCCCAGCATTTCCATGTTCTCAAATAATATGCTGTGTCCAGGTTGGTTCATCAGGTGCTCTGCTATGTCTGATTTCTCTGGTTGAAGTAGTCTGCAGTGCCTTTCATGTTCCTTGATTCGTGTTTGGGTGCTGCGTTTGGTGGTCCCTAGGTAGACTTATCCACAGCTGCATGGTATACGGTAGACTCCTGCAGAAGCGAGAGAATCCCTCTTGTCCTTTGCTGAATTAGTTGGATTTTCTTGATGGGTCTATAGATAGTTTGTATGTTGTGTTTCCTCATCAGCTTCCCTATGCGGTCAGTGATTATTCATCTGCTCTGATTATTCATCTCTTTAATTAGTTCAATAAAAAAAATATCCAAATATTCTAGTAGCTTTTCAAAGTGGAGCTGCTCTGATCCTTTGATCATCTTGTCCACTGTTTTCTGTCCGTTTATCAACTTTACAGTATTATTTCTGCACAGTAGTGATCAGAGTGCAGCACAGCATGTCAAGTGTACATTGCTGGTTTGTATAAAGTCATTACAATAATGGTAATTTTATTTTTGGTTTTTGGTGAATCTGAACTTGGAATTAGTCTTTTGTATAGCAGTTACATATTGGGAGACAAAAATGATTGAGGCATCTATCAGGACAGTGAATTGCATTTTAAACCCTCAATTTGAATACATTTACACTTGCTTACATGTGAACTGCATTTTTTCCAATTTGGAGTGTGACTTTTGGAATGTCTTATTCTTCCTTTTTAATTTATTGTTCCCAAATAACTCAGCATAAACAGCAAAATTGGTCATTTCAGTGGTCCACTGAAACTTTAGATTGCTTATGAATAAGGAATAAAATGATGGTTTCACAAACAGAAGCTTAAGTTTAATTTCTTGGAAAATAGCAACAATTAAAAAGCAAAGCTAAAGTTATGTAGCACTGATACCTTCAATGCAGTCTTTATTTTTATTTTTAAAAAGAATTTTAAGAAGAGAAGAAAAAATGAAAAAAGAGAAAAATAAAAATGATAAAAGTGCATAGGATATGAATATGTGCTTAACATATAAATAAAAGAAAATCACAATATTTCCAAAACATATTTTCTTGAATGTTGAACCCATTAATGTGCAGATAAAACATTGTGATCTTCTTCCTATTAGAAAATCACGTTCATGTTGTTTCTGACTCATGTGACATATATTGGGAAAGGTGGGTGGTGGCAAAATTTTCCCAAAAAGTGCTTGTAGGAATATGACTTACCCAAAGTCACCTAGTGTGTGCTCCTGGTGAACTGGGGATCTGAACTCTGATTTCCAGATTCATAGATCAACATTCAAATTATACCACAATATTCATTTTCCAACCTTACAATAATTCTTAAGAAACAAGAAAAACACTGACTTTAAACACATTCGTTCCAGACTGTCTGAAAGCTTGTATCCCCCATATGAACTTTTATTACTTAGATCTTACCGTCATCTGGAATGGGCTTTCTCACAGGCCCAACTATTGCGGATGCAGGAGCAAGTCTGCTTAGCGGCTACTCGTTGATTATGGAATTCCCTTTAATAGGAGGCCAGTTTGATCCCCTCTTTTCTCCTTTTTCACTAGCAGGCAAAGACTTTTGATTTAGATCAGAATTCAGTTTTTAATTTGCAGTAAGGGAATGATCTTGTAATGGGTGTGCTGTACTTTTCTTTTTAGTGTGCTTTTCTCATATTAGAAAAAATACAATATATATATATATATATATATATATATATATATATATATATATATATACGCGGTCTGTGCATAATGAGTACCTTAAAAACAAAAGAACCAATGAACGAAATCACACCAAATTTGGCAACAAAACGTCTCACAACACAAGGAGCGACTATCACCCAAAAATTATGATTTTGTCATTTGGAAGTTGTAGTTGCTTGGATTTATCATTCACCTACAATCAAAGAGCATTCTGAACTCCATCAACGATGGAATTGAACCAAACTTGGCGCACAGAACTCCCATGACCAACAGAAAATACTGGAAGTTTTTGGTGGACATTGACCTTGAGTTTGCGAGTTGTAGTTCACCTACATCCAGAGAGCACTGTGGACTCAAACAATGATGGATCTGGACCAAACTTGGCACAAGCACTCAATATGCCCAAATATGAACACAGATGGAGTTTGGAGGAAATAGAACTTGACATTTGGGAGTTGTAGTCACTGGGATTCACAGTTCACCTACAATCAAAGAGCATTCTGAACCCCACGAATGACAGAATTGGGGCAAACTTCCCACACAGAACCCCCATGACCAACAGAAAATACTTAAAGCCATCCAATCCAACTCCCTTCATCAGGGCAAGAAAATGTTATCAAAGTCCTCCTGACAAAGAGCCATCCACCAATAGATACATTATTAATAATAATGCTGATAATAATGATAGGTCAAGATCATGTTGATTAGCATAATTGTGCAAGTGTTGGGAGGGGGGTGCTTCTCCTTCTGTGGTTGTGCAAGGACGGCCAGATGTTTCCAGACCTAACTTTTCCTCCAATTGATCATGAGAGAGAATTGTGTGACCATTTGACTATCCTTTTTGCACTTAGAATAGGTGTCAACAACTATGGAAAGCCAGGACCACATTTGCCCTTTGGAGATCTAGGAGGGCCAGAAGCTTTAATTCGTTAAAACTCTTCCCATTTTTAATGGCCTTTCTTGGATCCAGGGTGGCAGCAAAATGTGATGGAAATGCACCCCATGCCCCCCTCACCAGGTTGAGGGTTGGAGTGTTGTGTGGTTTCTGGGCTGTATGGCCATGTTTTTAACAGCATTTTCTCTTAATGGTTCACCTACATCTGTAGCTGGCATCCTCAGAGGATGAACCTCTGAGGATGCCAGCCATAGATGCTGGTGAAACATCAGGAGAAACTGTTTCTAGAATATAGCTATACAGCCCAGAAACCATACAATATCTCAGTGATTTTGGCCCTGAAAGCCTTCAACAATAGATTTTATGGTTGATAGAAAGATTTTTTTTCCTTGAAGAATAAATTGAACACACTAACTGGGAATAATTACATTCTCATTACTTGTTTATTTCATGCAAACAAATAGTCAATAACATGAAACACAGTGGAGGATGTCAAATTGGGGATGTCATCTTGAATCCCAAAGTCCATAGAAGGTGACCTCCTTAGTCAAGGTTTTGATTTATCTCAAGTTGAAGAAATTACCAGTGCCCTCTTTTTTTCTCACTGGAATCAGCAATAAGCTTCATATCTGGCAAGCTTGAATTTCTTCTAGCTATCAAACATTTTTTTAAAACTCCCAGAGGAGAATTATGATATTATAACATATCTATTAAATGTGAATTCAATATGATTAGAATCTGCATTGTTAATTTATGGAAATATATAAACGTACCTGAGGTTAAGACTTGGTTACTTGTATTATGCAAAATCTGATTGTAATTGTAGCATCATATTCAAGGGAGGTAAAAAGAAGAGGTACTTTTTAAAGAGAAATTGTAATCTTTGATTTAGTGACAGAAAAATTGACTGCAATTACACAGGGACTTGGGTGAATTGCCAAATGTGGTAAAATAAACTTTTGATTTATTTTAATGCTAAAGAATATAAGCATTCAAGAAGAAATTCATGTCATGATGATAGTTACTATAAATGTGTAAACAAATATGTACAGTCTCTGAGTAAAAAAAAGATGTTGAGACTGTTTCTTGTAGTTTAAATGCATATTTCCATTTTTTTTAAAAGGGTAGTAAAAGGTAAATGTTTTCCCCTGACATTAAGTCCAATTGCATTCAACTCTGGGGTTGGTGCTCATCTCCATTTCTAAGCCAAAGAGCTGGTGTTGTCCAGAGGCACCTCCAAGGTCATGTGGCCAGCATGACTGCATGGAACGCTGTTACTTCCCCCTCCCCCCCCCCACAAAGCGGTAACTATAGATCTACTCACATTTTCATGTTTTCAAACTGCTAGGTTGGAAGACGCTGGGACTAACAGCGGGAGCTTACCCTACTCCCTGGATTCGAACAAATGACCGTTTAGTCAGCAAGTCCAGCATCTCAGCAGTTTAACCCACTGCGCCACTAGGGACCAACACAAAATATCTTATAATCCATTTAAACTTACTTTTTTTGCTTTTCTTAACAGTTGCTAAACATTTGTTTCTTCTGGGAAGCTCTACACTATCAATTTGGCATATGGACATTGCATAGAATATAGAGGGTGTGAATAGTAGAAGAAAACTACACTTTTACTCCTAAAAGCAAAGCAAAAACATCAAAGCAAATTAAGCAGAGAACAGGGGGATTGCTGTCAACAGCCCTTAAGTGGTTTCACTGCTAGTTTGTTTAAAACAACATATAACATTTTCTGTAAATCATGTCATATACTAACTGCCTTATGCAAGCCATACAAATTCCAGGGAGCGACAGGGCAATCCTATCATCTGTCAGATTTTAAATAAATATGCATGATTAAAGCTTCAGGCTATGTGAAAGTGCTTGAGCTTTTCAAAAGATACACATGCCTCAGCTATCAGGAGGCTGGAAGTGGGCTTTCAAGAGTGACATAAAACCTTTTTACCACCAGCTAGTCTTATAAAAAGAGAAAAAAATAATTATTGACCTTTCCCTACAGCCACCATTCTAGGATTACAGATACAGCATTGTGAAAAAGTAAATTACATTCTAAGCTGCATAGCCAGAGAATGTTAATATCAAACCATAAAATATATAATAATTTTGCATAAATTTCCATTATTTAAAACTAAGGATGCATCCTTGATCTGGATTTGATCATCTCTTCTCTTGGATTTAATAATAAAGTAGATTTTTCAGTTAAGAGAAACTCAAACAACAACCAGAATTCTCAAATAACTGGAAAAAAATAATAAGATAAATAATGCGTTAAATAAAAATTAAAATACGTGTACAATATAGTAAAACAGTGTTCCTTTAAGTTAAGTTTCTCTTTATTTGTTTTATTTGCTTTTAATTACTGTATTTCAATATTAATAAGTCAATACAGCATCTATTAATCTCCATGGATTTAGTACTACTATATTTGGTATTTGTGCCACTATAGGTGGGCCTATGGAAAACAAGAATAATTATTTTGCATGTTTGTGGTAAGAACAAAAACATCAAGAACTAATGAATATAGTCTGACTTGACCATGGTGGTCCATGCCTTAGTTTCCTCAAGATTGGTGTACTTCAAAGCACTCTGAATACGGCCCAGAATCTCCAGTTGGTGCCAAGGTCGGCTGCCAGGTTGCTAACTGGAGCAAACTACAGGGAGTGGTCAACCCCCCTGTTTAAACAGCTCCACTGGCTGCCGATAAGTTTCTGGTCCTAATTCAAAGTGCAGGTTATCAACTATAAAACTCTAAATGGTTCAGGGCCTGCCTATCTTTGTGACTGCATCTTCCCCTATGAACCTTCACAATCTCTAAGATCCTTTGGAAAGGTTTTTCTCTTGCTTCCGCTACCCTCTCAGGCATGGTTGGTGGGGACGAGAGGAAGGGCCTTCATGGTTGCCACCCCTCAGCTTTGGAACTCCCTCCCCAGAGAGATCAGACTAGCTCCCTCTTCGTCTACTTTCCAAAAAGAGTTAAAGACATGAATGTTCTGCTGTGCTTTTGAGTAGATAATTCTTTAGAAAGCTGGCCCCAGCTAGGAACCTAAATCTTGTCCTTGTACTTTACCATTGTTCCTATTTTTACTGCTGCCTTATGACCATGCACTTTACCTATTAGCCCTATTCTTTAAGTTATTGTTGCACCAGTCCGCACACCCATGGCGATTTTTTAAATTGGTCTTTGATTTTAAAACCTATTTTATATTGTTATAATGTTATTGTTTTGCTCTTCGTTTCAATCTGTTCAACTCGACGAGGTCATCAGGGTTCTGGGAGAGGCGAGACCTACCACATGCATCCTAGACCCCTGCCCTTCCTGGCTGGTAAAAGAAGCCAGAGGGGGTTTGGCAGAGTGGGTAAAGGTGGTGGTTAATGCCTCCCTTCGGGAAGGCAAGATTCCAGCCAGCCTAAAACAAGCTGTAATTAAACCGCTGTTGAAAAAACCATCACTAGACCCCACTCAATTCGTCAACTTTCGGCCAGTTTCCAATCTCCCCTACTTGGGCAAAGTCTTGGAATGTGTGGTGGCCTCGCAACTCCGGGAATTCCTGGTGGACACGGACTATCTAGATCCGGCACAGTTGGGCTTTAGGCCGGGACATGGTATGAGACAGCCTTGGTCACCTTAGTTGATGATCTGCGCCGGGAACTGGACAGGGGGAGTGTGTCCCTGTTGGTTCTACTGGACCTCTCTTCGGCCTTCGATACCGTCGACCACGGTATCCTTCTGGGACGCCTCGCGGGAATGGGTCTCGGGGGTACTGCCTTGCAGTGGCTCCAGTCCTTTCTCAAGGGTCGCTCCCAGAAGGTGTCACTAGGGGACTCCTGCTCGACTCCTCGGCCATTGCACTGTGGAGTCCCGCAGGGCTCAATACTGTCCCCTATGTTGCTTAACATTTACATGAAGCCGCTGGGAGAGATCATCCGGAGTTCTGGGATGCGATGTCATCTGTACGCAGATGATGTCCAACTCTATCACTCTTTTCCACCTACCACTAAGGAGGCTGTTCAGGTCATGAACCGGTGCTTGGCCGCTGTCTCGGACTGGATGAGGGACAACAGATTGAAACTAAATCCAGACAAAACAGAGGTACTCCTGGTCAGTCGTAAGACCGAACAGGGTACGGGGTTACAGCCTGTGCTGGACGGGGTCACACTCCCCCTAAAAGCTCAGGTACGCAGTCTGGGAGTTCTCCTGGATTCATCGCTGAGCCTGGAACCCCAGGGTAGCTTTCTCACAATTAAAACTTGTGCACCAGCTGCGTCCGTACCTTGGGAGGGCTGACTTGGCCACGGTAGTACACGCTTTGGTTACATCCCGCTTAGATTACTGCAACGCTCTCTATGTGGGGTTGCCTTTGAAGACTGCCCGGAAGCTGCAGCAAGTCCAACGCACGGCAGCCAGATTACTAACGGGGGCTGGATACAGGGAGCACACCACTCCGCTGTTACGCCAGCTCCACTGGCTGCCAATTAGCTTCCGAGCACAATTCAAAGTGCTGGTGTTGACCTATAAAGCCCTAAACGACTCCGGCCCTGTTTACCTCTCCAAACGTATTCTCCCCTACGAACCATCGAGATTACTAAGATCATCTGGAGAGGCCCTGCTCTCGGTCCCACCGGCCTCGCAAGCGTGGCTGGTGGGGACGAGGGACAGGGCCTTCTCGGTGGTGGCCTCACGACTCTGGAACTCTCTCCCTCTGGAGGCCAGATCCGCCCCATCCATCCTAACATTTAGGAAACGGGTGAAGACGTGGCTGTGGAGTCAGGCCTTCGAGGAATGAGGCAACACCATAGGACTCTGGATGGAAGTGGATATAGATCCATCTTATTAGGACGACTGACCACTGTAGTTTTATATTTAGTGTTTTTAAAGTTGTTTTGTAATTTGTGATATATGATATTTTAATGAATGTATATGTTTTTATGGCTGTAAACCGGGCTGAGTCCCTCAACGAGGTTGAGAAGCTCGGTATACAAAACTGTGAAATAAATAAATAAATAAATGTCATATATTGGGCTTGGCCCTTGATCAGGCTTGGCCCCATGTGTTGTGGTTAACTAGGAGCACAGTTAAAGAGGATCCATGCCTGGTGAGTGCTAGAAACCAAATAGATCAGGACAGAGAAACCAACTCACTAAATAATAAATAATTAAATAAATAAATTTTATTTATAACCCGTCACCATCTCCCCAAAGGGAACTAGGGGTGGCTAACATGAGGCCAAGCCCAAAAATAAAACAACATAATTAGACACAAAACAGCAAAAATACATCATAACAAAATATATGAAATAGCAAATAAAACAGATAGTATAAAATAGCATAGTAAAATCAAACACAAATGTATGATTTGTGTTTGATGTATGATATAAAATGTTAAAAGGTTAAAAACCCTGGATGAGATAGGAATAAAAAGGGTATTTGTAAGAGAGAAGCCCAAGAAGGAGGAGCAGTGGGGTTTAGCTTTCATAAGGACCAGGCATGTAGCCTGGGGGGGGGGGGCTCGAGGGGCTTCAGCCCCCCCCCCCGAAATTCTCATGGTGGTTCGCGAAAAGGCCTTACTGGTGCATTATTTAAACTGTTATGTTTATTCATATCATGATCTGATCACCATGCTCAATATATCCCATATGCATGGGGGTATTGGGGTAATGATACAAAAGGTTTGCTAGGCTAGACCCTCTTTCACTCAGACTCATCCCCCCCCCCAAAACTCAGCCCCCCCAACCCCCCCCAAAATTCAGCCCCCCCCCCCCGAAACGAAATCCTGGCTACGACCCTGATAAGGACAGGGGGAGCTACTTTATCATGAGGGCAATTGTAGGTTGGAACAAACAAATGGGTTGAGTGGTCACTCTCCGAAGGCACACTGGAAGAGTCAAGTTTTTAGCTCTTTCTTGACGGCTGCTAGGGTAGGGGCTTGCCTGATCTCCCCAAATAATGAGTTCCAAATGTGGTGGGGGGGGGGGGTACAGCGGAGAAGGCCCTTTCCCTCATGCCAACAAGTCAAACCTCTGATAGAAGAAGGGGCAAAAGGAGGGCCTCTCCAAATTGAAAACAACCTGCAGAAGTTTATTCAATTTGGCCAAAAAGGATGCAAGTACAGCAATTTTTCTTCAAAAGTACAAGCATACATAGAAATGCAAAATATTTATACAGTTCTGCCAACAATTCAGACTTCCCATCCCTTTCCCTGATTGGCCAGAAAAGAGGCTGCCTGGGATCCATGCCAGAATTGGCTGGGAAGGATAATGGCACCTGGGGATTGGTCAGGATGAAGAACAAATCAACTGTAGAAATGCTCCCCAGGGAGGGCACAATCTGGGAAAACAAAGGGTAAAGACATGGAAATGGGCCTCTAATGAACTCAAATGTCCAGTTTTATGTCAAACAAAGAGAGGATCTTTAAAAAAACAAAGGTGCAAGATTCAAGAAACAGAGACGTTGATCTTGAGTACTCAAGGGCCTGGCTGTCAACGAAGAGGTTTAACACCTCTGTCTGCAGGCAGCAACCTCTCAGCTTCAAGTGAACAATATAGCTAGACAAACAGGTTTGGGTTTATCTAGGCTGGCAGGAAATCACTCATCTGAGCATACACATGAGCAATGGACTTGGTAATTGTTTTGGCTTGGAAACAGACCCAGAGGGATTTGGTCAGCCTTACTGTTCTCATGGGATTATTTTGCAGGTCATGTAGAGTTGAATGTCCTGATACATTTTATAAAATAGTCTATACATTTCAGATATATGAAATGCATATAATACACTGAAAGATAAAAATTATATAGAAAGTCAAGAATAGATATAATCCATTAAAGGGTTAGATATGATAGTTGTTGCTGATTTGGTTTTGATCTTCTAATGCTTTGAGCCTGCACAACTCTGGAAAATGCCTTTTAAAAAGGGGAAATCATACATTTATTTCTGAGGCCTTGGTAAACTATAAATATTTGGGTTGTTGTTGTTTTTTTTACCTTTGTTCAGTAACTTAATGGCAGCATATTTCTTTCTAATGAGGGACGTGGGATCATGAAGTGGCATTGGAGAACAAGGAAGGAAGGAAAACTTAAACATATTACTCTGTGCCATCCACTGGAACTCCCTTCCAGGGGAGGCTAGGTTAGCCCCTATCACCTCTTTTGTACCAGCCGGCAAAGCCTATTTGTTTAAGCAGATTTTAATGTATAAGCAGGAAGGCTTCTTATTAATATATGTGTGGGTTTTTTTCTACCTTTGTATATCTTTTAAATGAGTTTATAATGTTTGATGTGGTGATCTTTAATTGTTTAAAACTTTGTATCGCTATTTTTTTTAAAAAAAAAATCTCTTTGGGAATTGCCTAGGATCCCACTCTCGGTAAAAGGCAACATAGAAATGAGATCAAACAAAGCACTATAAGTTCCACTTATTATTTGTTCCCAAGACATTTTTAATACTTTACAATTAAGATACTTCATCTGACAAACTCCTAGGATGCTTAGTGGATTCAGAACCACCATGACCATCATACATTCCTAGGAATTTTAAATAGTGCTTTATAATGCTATTAAATTTTATTTCCTTTTCCCCCAGTATAGGTAAGGGGTGGGGGGAGAGGCAAGAATGAATATAAAGCAAGGACATTTTAAATATCTTAGTATCATCTTCCATAGTTTTCTAATGCAGAAAAGTTTCTGTAATGTTAAAAAGAAGAAAAACAGGAATAAAAAGAAAAGAAAAGCATTTATTATCTAATCTAAAACAGAAGAACAAAAAAGTGGGTGTAAAGTATATTGAAGCAAAGGAGATAGAAAATTTAGGAAATGGAAAATAAAGGGCCCTATCTAACACTTCCTACCCTCTGCTTCCTTCATAATCCAACACCCCCCCCCCCACCACCACCACCACCTTTTTTGTCATGTATCTTCTTTTTTCTGGTAGATTAACTTTTCAGGGTCCCTTGAATATCACTGGGGATCTTGTTCTTGTCACTAACTTCTCCCCCCCCCCTTTTTTTGTCACTCTTACATCTCTATAATAGTGGTTATTTCTTGTTAATATGAAAAACCCATTGTTTTTATTTTCTTCTGATCTTTTAAAAAGTCAATAAAAGACTGCCACTGTTCTTCAAATTAGGGAAGATCTGGTGATTATATAAACCTTGTCAATTTGTCAATCTCTGCCAGATCAGCATTTTTGTAATCCACAGCTATTAGCTGGGAATTTACTCTTGTTTCCAGTAACAGGCATAGACAATCCTTGGTACAGGTTTATGGTCATGTTCTAGAAGCATTCTCTTCTGACATTTCACCTGCATCTATGGCATGCAGCCTCACAACCCAAGGATGCCTGCCATAGATATAAGCAAAACATTAGGAGAGAATACGTCTAGACCACGGCCAAATAGCCCAAAAAACCTACAACAACCCAGTGATTCCAGCCATGAAAGCCTTTAACAATACAATCCTTGGTGCAGTCAACATATATTTAAAAAGTTTCAGAAATTTATTTGCCAATATTGTATTTGTAAATCCCAACAGAAATGTTTCTGGCTCTAGTGGTTCCTTAATTTAAAAGATATTTTCTATGTTCTTGGGTATTATAATCCAGGGGTTTGTTTTTTTTTGTTCTAGGGTATGTCAACCACATATGGTAAAGGATTCCTTCTTTTTGTTGACATTTTCAACAAACATTTTTAAATTTTGGTTCGATCTTGTACCATCTAGACATCATCTTGTAGAAGTTTTCTCTTAGTCCATAGAATCTTGTGAATCTAATCTTTATCTTTCTCATCTGTTTTCTTATGACCCTTATTCTTTTACCATTGAATCATACAATCTTGAACTAGTTGTTGTTCTATATCTATTTGTAGTAATATTTTATAGACTTTAGCAATTTGTTTTCCATTAGACTGGAAAATGATCAAAGTCTTTGACAATACATTATCCATTTTGTTATCTTTATTCCCTTAAAAAAGACTGAAACTCTTTTAAAACAGAGATAAACCTCTGCATGGATTCTGAGAAAGACAAACCTGCACCTGACCTTGAAATCTTCTGTCACTTTGTTGTCTGCTACACTTACCTCTATAGAATTCACATCCAAAGCTGATATATGGGAGGAGGGGGAGACAAGAGGAATACTCTTGCAAGTCAAGAAGAAACGCTGTGTTGAACTCCTTTACAGACCATATTTTTTCTTTTGCTTCTAGCTTTTCTTGTCATTCAGATTACATTAATTTTTTTCTGCAGTGATGACTCATTGCAAAATAAGAGAGATAATACTTGCCTCCCAGCATAAGCTCTGCACAATTCTTTAAGAAATCATATGGTTTTAAAGGACATTTAGTTCCACCAATGAGGCAAAACATGTATTATTGTTACAGATATGGGCTAGATAAACAATTAAAGACAAGTACTCCCTGCCATAGTTATTGATGAGGGGTTTTTTTTTAAAAAAAAAAGTTTGCTAAAGCGTTCTCTCTTCAAACTTGCAAAGGGGAAAATCATATTGATGTCTTTTCAAAAAGAAGAAAGAGAGAGCTCTGTTTTATAAACTTATAAGATCTATGCATAATTATGGGAGCAGTTTCTGTTTAAAACTAGCATCAGCTTTATTCTAGCAAGAAAAATGAAAGTAATGTTGTATGAATACTCACACAATAGCCAACTCAGTATACTGTAATTCTAAAGCTGCACAGAAATGTCCATGTCCTTCAGAGTAAGCACCATTGAATTCAGTGGGTCTTACTTTCAAATAAACTTGCCTGATACTGCACAATAAAAATATTCCCGAGGAAATGGCACTGATCTCAGAGAGACTCACAACCATGTAACTATGTTCAGGATAAGGCTGTTAAGAAGGTTGCAGTTCATAGCCTAATGTATCGAATTGCAAGAATCCTATGGATTTTGACAGCTCTGGAGATAACCTACGGCTGCAAACTTACATCCAGTTACACACATTTTAAGCTCACTGAACTTCAAAGAAGCCAAATACATCAATGCAGGGTGCAGCCTCAAAAAGTATATATGTCCCAATGTAGTATTTTCCATTCTGAATTATCACTGTACTTTAACCCTTCCACTCCAGTGCATTCCATATAAGTTGCCTCTTTTCAATTGTTGAAGGCTTTAATGGCCGGAATCAGTGGGTTGTTGTAAGTTTTTCGAGCTATATGGCCATGCTTCTAGAACATGGCCATATAGCCCGAAAAACCTACAACAACCCACAATATTAATTTGTCCAAGTTTGTAAGGTTAAGCTCAAGTTTAACCAGTTTGCAAAGTGAAACCCAAGACAATAAAGTGGGAAAATCTTATGAAGTATATTGGACCAGCTATGTAATGGGGAGGTACTAAAAGAATATTAATTGAAAGGAAATATTAGTAAACATGCATGTTTTCTGCATAATATATAAAGTTTTATTGTTCTTTATTTCTGGGTCCCTTTCACATGATACAATTATTGCACCATGATTCCACTTTACCTGCCATAGCTGCATCCTATGGGAATCCTGGGGTCTGTAATTTTGCTAGACACTAAAGTTCTATGGCAGGGAACTCTAAATATTTATTTCTAAACGGCAAATCCCATGAATCCCAGAATCTATGACAGTTAAAATGGAATCTTTAGTGTGATGGAAGTCACTTGTTTCTTCTACTGGGAACTTGCTAGAGAAAAATAAAGAGGAATATGGTAGCAGAAAAGGGAAGACAGAATTTGGTTGGTTATCAATAAATTTGGGGATTTAATGAAAAGGACATTTCAAAAGGAGTGCTATGGGACACAATGAAAGTGGTGGTGAGAGGGTTATGTATAAAAGAGACAATCTCAAAAAAGGCAAGAAGAAAGGAAAAGGAATTTAGAAATAGAGCAGCTTGAAAAAGAATATGTGATAAAGAGAGATATACAAATTTATGTAAGGTTGAGAGCTAAAAATGAGGGATTGGATAAAATGGAAATAGATGAAGTACATAAAAAATAATATATTTAAAGAGGAAATTTTTTGAATTTAGTGATAGGAATTCAAAGATGTTAGCCAAATCCACACAAAAAAAGAAAATGGAAGGTATAATAAGTATGATAAAAGATAAAACGGGTAAAATATGTAGATCTATGAAAGAAAAAAAATGAAGGTTTTTGAAGAGTTTTACGGTGAACTATACCAAACATATGCTAGCTCCATAAAAGCAATTAGGAAAATTGGGAGAGTAGGTTGGAGGAGAAAAAGAATTATTGCAACAATCTATTAAGAAGACAGAAATAGAGGAAGTTATTAAGAATTTAAAAGCTGGGAAAGCTCCAAGAATGGATGGTCTGGGAACAGAATATTGTAAAAGTTTTAGAGAAGTACTGATTCCAAAACTATTAGAACTGTGTAATGGAATAATGAAAGGAGATAAGATGCCAGAATCATGGAGGAAGTCATTAATAACATTAATATCAAAACCTGATAAAGATTTAACAGACCCAGGGTCATATAGCCCCTTATTTATGGAATGCCTTGCCGGTTAAAACTCGAATCATCCGAGACCTATGAAAGCCTGTAAAACTTTTCTTTTCCGGCAAGCTTTTGATGGGTGAACAACCCGGGCTATGTCTGTCCGCACTGCCTATTGTTATTGTTATGGTTATTTTTAAAGCTAATTGTATTGTTTTAATCTGTTTCTGTAAACCGCTCCGAGCCAAATTGGGAGTAGTGGTATACAAGTTAAATTAATTAAATAATTAAATAAATAAATATCATTAGTTAATCAGGATGCAAAGATTTTATCTGCTATAATAGCCAATAGAATGAATAAATGCATGTACAAGTATATTAAAAAAGATCAGTGTGGGTTTGTAAAAGGAAGACAAATGTCAAATTTGATAGGGAGAGTATTAAATAAAATTTGTTTGGTTCAAGAGAGGAAGATAAAATTAGGGATATTCTCATTAAATATTTTTAAAGCTTTTGATTGTGTGGAATGGTGGACATTAAGGGAGATTATGAACAAATTTGGAATGGGAAGTAGAATAAAAGGATTTTTAGAACAATATTATTCAAGAAACTCAGCAGTAGTAACTATAAATGATGGAGTGGCAAAAGAAATAAAAGTGACAAGGGGAACAAGGCAAGGTTGCCCTCTATCACCAATGTTGCTTGCCATGGTGATAGAATTATTTGCAAATGCCATTAGGAAAGATAAGAACTTAGAAGGGCTAGGAAAAAAGGAAAAGCAGAAGGTGAGCTTATTTGCCGATGATACATTGTTATTTATTGAAAATATAGTAAGTAAAATGGATAAAATAAAGAATCATTTAGAGATATTTGGGAAAATAACAGGTCTACAAGTTAACTGGAATAAGTCAGAAATGATGCTATTTAATTATACAAAGAAAGAAGAAAAAGACTTTATAGAACAGAGCAAAATGGGAATTAGAATTAAGAATAAATTAAAATACCTGGGAGTAATAATACAAAGGATTTAAAAGAAATGGAAGAGGTAAATGTAGTAGCATTGAGAAAAGTTGTTCAAAAAATTAATAGAATATGAAAATATACATTTATCTTGGTTTGGAAAGATAGCATTAGTAAAAATGAAAATATTTCCAAAGATAAATTTTATATTTAGAATGCTCCCACTTCCAATTACAGAACAAGAGCTAAATAGATGGCAACAAATGATAAATAAATATTGTAATGGTAGTAAAAGAAATAGATTAAACAAACAGTAATGGTACAGATTGCAGAAAGAGGAAAGATTAGCACTCCCTAATATTAAAAAATATTATGAAGCGAGCAGATTAAGATTGGTTATAGAAGGAATGATAAAAAAGAGGGAGTAGATTGGCTAAGAAAGGATTCAGAAAAAGTGGAGGAAGAAATTTGGAATATATTTTTAAATGGTTTATGAGAACAGAAACTAGGGAAATTAGAAACCCAATGTTGAGCAATATATTAGAAGTATGGAACAAATATAGGAGAATGTTAATAACGGGTGGTTCAGTAATAATCCCAATTGTAATGGGAAAGAAATTTCCATTTTTTAAAAAAAGTAATGGATAAGAAGTTAAGGGAATTTTTTTTAGGCAAAATAGGGGATTGGATAAAAGTTGGAATGAAGAAGGAAATGATTATGGAAGAATTTAGAGAAATAAAATTGACATGGTTCCATTGTATACAATTAGAACAATGGTTTAAAAATTGGGGGGGGGGATAATAAAAACGGAAGTAAGCTTAACCAATTTAAACAAATAATACAAAATGGAAGGGTTGTAGAGGAGCATGAAAATTTTAAAGGAGTAACTAGTAAAGTATATAAGATAATAATTGAAATAAAGAAAGGAAAAACAAAAATAGCACCCTCAAGGAAGTCTGGGAAGAAGATTTAGGGATAAAAATAAATGAAAAAGAGTGGCAACAAATATGGAGACAAAGACATCTAAAAAATTTATCAATACGGGTTAAAGAAAATTATTATAAGTTAATATGGAAATGGTACCTAACACCAGTAAGAATAGCAAATATAAATAAAAACTATTCAAAAAATTGCTGGAGTGGATGTCAAGAATCAGGAACATATATGCATATGTGGTGGCAATGTAAATATGTAAATAATTTTTAGGGGAAAGTATTTGGAGAAATAGAAGATATAATGAAAATTAAAATAGAAAGAAGTCCTAGTATAGCTTTATTATCATTATATAATAATAAACAATTGAAAAAAGAGGATAAAGATGTGATAACAAATTTATTAACAATAGCAAGACTGGAACTGGAAAAGAGAAATAAATATACAAATAGAGAGTAGTATAAGGAAGTATGGAAATTGGCAATAAATGGTAAGCTGACATGTATATTAAAAGTTAAAAGAGATATATGGAAACAAAGTGATTTTGTTGATGTATGGAGAAAAAATATTGAAAAAGGAGTAAAAAATAAAGAAGGAAAGTTCCCTCCACAAGAAGAATTGAAATTTTGGACAGATGATATGTAAAAGCCATGGCTTGGGAGGGGGCGAGGAGAGCACAGCGGTTAGGGATGGATAATATGTATAAGCAGAAAAATAACACTAGTTGCCAAAAATTAAAGTATGGTAGGTTGTATTGAATAATATGTATCTGCTGTAAAACAAACAATGTATAACAAATGTATTGAAACATGATAAAATAATTAAAAAAAATTAAAAAGATTATCAATACATTTTTTCTCACTGCTCTCACTGACAGATTACTTCAAAAGAAACATCTCAAAAAAGTTTCATATTTCTGTTTTTAATCACTCTGCTTAGTCCACCTTTACCACTCAGGTGGCGGAATAGGGATTTGGCATGTGTTTTCTTTGTCCAAATGGCAGGTCTCTTCCTCTTTTTTTTTAACCAGTTCTATACTTCTGGAAGCTAACATTACTTAGAAATTATTTGGTTTCCTTTCATTGCTACCTCTTAAATGAGGGATAAAGTCATTATTTTCAACTTTTTTCAGGAAAAGTGCCTTTTTTAAAACTTGGAAAAAACCTGTTACAAGCCTTTTCATACTTGAAAGAGAAAAAATGTTTATGATGTCCTTTTTAAATTCAGTACTTTTGGGTGCAACACCCCCACCCCACTGCCACCTATTCATTTTTTGTAAAATATCATGTAGTGTTTCTTCCTACAAAATCAAAATTTATGCAGAAATGAACTTTGAATTCTCAGTCACAGTCTATAGTATTTATTCTATCATCCAAACCTTCAAGTTCCATGTGATGCATGCATGGCAGGTAAAAAAAAATGGTGCTGCAACTGAATAGGGTGAAAAGTCTCCTGGGACTTTATCACACAAATGTAGCAAACTGGTACAAAATTGGGACTTTCTCCTATTACATGATGCCTTGCATGCACAATTCATTCCCAGTCTGCCACTTCCCCACAACTAATCATTTCCCTTTTACTGATGGGCAGAAACCGTTCCTGATCACACCACAGTGCATTGTCTGCAATCATCCCAGCATGCCTGCACAGAAGTGATGTCATGGGGGCAGGATTATCCCCCTCTATCTCCCTCCCAGTAATTAAATAGCAATGGGGGTTCTTTAAAGTAAAGTTTTCTGCAAAGTTGCTTTATCAAAAACTAAAAAAAAAATCTATACAATAACTGTGGGAGGGAGGTGTTGGGTCTCAGTCAGAAGTATGTTCACAGGGAAATGGATTGGCTGATTGGTGTCGTGCAACCATGAAGACATATGATACTTGGGCTGATCATTCCAGTAAACTGTTTGAATCTGTGATCATGTGAATGCCACAACATGATCACTTTGGGTGATAAAGTCCCTGGTTCTTTTCATACCAGACAGTAATGTCCCTCGAGTCTACTTTAACTACCACTGTACTGCTCAATTTTATGGAATTCTGGGATTTGTAGACTTATGAATTATTTGGAATTCTTTCCTAGAGAGTTCTACTGTCTCACTAATCTAAAAGTCCCTGGATTGTAGTAGAATGAGTTATCAAAACACTGTTATCTGTGCAATATGAAAAACGACTTTGTTAGACTGAAAAGATCTGAGAAGTGAAACTACCCTTTGACATGGAAGGCATCATTAAAACTCACTCATGTGGGGGAATTCGCTTAATGCTGCTGGCAGGACAACTGTGCAAATACACCTTTCAGGTAAGCTCTCTTTTTAAGAACTGATTGGATGCACTGAATCAAGATGGAATCATATAAACAAAGAGAGGCAGCAAGGAAAATGCTGCATGCTCACCTTACAATCAGGTAGCCTGAAGTGAAAGCAATTCATACCTTTTTTATTTTAAAAAAATTCTCATTTTTGTTGTAAGGTTCAAACTTGTTCATGAACTTCACTTATGACTATGTTTTCATTCTATACTGCTAAGGCTGTATGTATGTACACACAAAGACATTCCTTCATTCAGCATTTTTTTCTATATCATGTTGGATGTGATGCAAGGGGGACAAATATATTAAATATTATGCTGTGTAGGGGAAACAGTGTTACAAATTGATAGCTTTTCATTACTGGTTATTAGCATTCTTCTCTATCAAAATGTTTGGTTTTGTTTCAAGCAAGACTGGAAACAGTCTATTGGAATTGTGAATTATTTTGGGTCAAGAACACACATTTTTATAGGGAATATCTTATAGATTTGCTGACTATAAAGGAGTACATCAACAACAATGGCCACTAAAGAAACAATGAATGAACCACTTCAAAGTTAATTTCCCTTACTGGGGGCAGATTTCTCTTACTCTCTGTTGTGTCACCCCATTGTTAAATATAAGCAGTTTGTAAGTTGGATGTTTGCATCTCAGGAATGGCTTGTAGATTGAGTCTCAAAGATGCTACTACAGTCTTCCCCCACCCCACTTTTTTTCTCTTCTTATATTTAAACTGACTGTATCTCTTTTCAAACTGATACAGGAATCCCATACATGCAGTAGGGACAGGGCCTTCTCGGTGCTGGCCCCCTGCCTGTGGAACTCCCTCCCCAGTGAAATCAGGTCAACAAGATCCCTCCTCACCTTCAGAAGGAAATTGAAAACATGGTTATGGGACCAGGCCTTTGGGTAGCTTGCAGATAGTTGACAATGACAATGATGATGATGTTATGGAAAATGGACTATGGATAGGCTTCCGATTGTGTTGTGTTCACTGAATTCATTTCTAGACAAGGCTGGACAGCCAGTATTATTGTACTTTTTATCATTGTACTTTTAAGCTTTAATGTATTATTTATATGTAATTACTGTATGTTTTGTGTGTATGTAGTGGCATCAAATTTTGGCACCTGTAAGCCGCCCTGAGTCCCCCTTCTTGAAATATATAAATAAAATATGCTTCAAAGACCTTCCCAAAATAGAATATTAGTTGCATATCATAGAGAAGTAATAAATATAATACCTTTTATGGGATTTACTGTAGTGAATCCCATTGCACCATTTTGGAGCAATTGTAATAACATATCCCCATAACTAGAGGGAGCTAGCCAGGTAATTTCCTATTACCAAGGTGTTCTAGAATAGACTTGAAATAATGCCATTCCCTATATAAATCTTTATATAGGGAATATGTTCAATCCATTTAGGTTCCTGATATCCATTATATGCATGATATGTTGATTTCAAATGAACATGTTAGTACACATGTTAATTCAAACCTCAACCATTCATTGGGGAGAGAATATCTCCCTATCCATCCCCAGCTATCACACCCATTTCTTTCAATGGAGACAGCAAATCGTGTAGATATATTTTTAAATGAACAAATATAAAATCAAAAATTAAAAATGGAAAACCATTTATACAGGAGTCTCTGTATGTTTGTGTTATGGAGTACAAGGGGAGGTTGGGGATTATACAGTTTAATGTTTTACTTTATAAAAGAACTAGAATATTCTGGTATTCACAGAATCCAGTAAAAATAAAATGATAAGTCTTTGAACTGGGCAATTTTTCTTTCAATAAGTGATTTAAAAATTATGATTTTGAGCAACATTAGCAAGCTATTGAGTGTTGTATGCTAAGAATTGTTTATTTTTATAGAGAAGGGATAATAAAAGTGAAGTACCCAGAAATAGCTAGAAAGGTGTGAAGAGTGGATATAAATATTTTGATTCTGCAGACCAGCCTGGAGGCAGCTTAATGATATCACATTAAAATAACATAATATCTACGATGGGAGAAAAACCCACACATTGAATGGAAAAGTAAAATGGAAATGGAAATGTACCTTCTTTGGGAAAACATTAGCCTTTGTTCAAGAGAATTATTATAATATTGAGTCAGTGATAACGGAAATGGTAAAGAGTTTGTAAAATCAACAACTGTCAATGACAGTTGAGATTAAAATAATTCTACACAAGAAGAGAAGCTCTCTGAAGGCACAAGGAAATTATCTACATAAAATACATCAGCAGGTAAAGGATAATGTAAAGAAAACTTGATTGAGGAGGGTTGCACATAAATTGCTATAGCAGGATAATAGACACACTCTAATGTTCTTGATATTAGACCCACTGGGATGAGATATGGCTGAAACCATTTTTGGGGGGATGGAGTTCTAAATGCTAGGTAGAAAACCATAAGGAGACATTTTCTGATTCTTATTAAATAATAAAGAGCAAAGAGCATGTAATAAATAGGAGCACACTTCCTAAACGTGAAGTGAGTCAATGGAGAAAATGCTGAATAGTGAAAAAAGCTGACAGGAAGAGAACCAA
This sequence comes from Anolis sagrei, assembly GCF_037176765.1. Lineage (NCBI taxonomy): Eukaryota > Metazoa > Chordata > Lepidosauria > Squamata > Anolidae > Anolis > Anolis sagrei. The sequence goes on along the minus strand of NC_090024.1, from coordinate 51,856,305 downwards.
CTCATTAGAAATGAGCCGGAGGAGAGTTCTGCAGATGCCACTGACTGCCAAAAAGACAAATAAATAGAGCCAAGCACAAATTAAGGCCGACTTCTCATGAGAAGCCAAAATGATAAAACTAAAACAAACGTCCTTTGAACATGTAATGAGATGACATAACTTATCAGAAAAGATAAAATGCTTAGAACATTTGAACTAAAAAGAATGAACAGATATATTGGATCAATCAAGTCAAGTCAAGTCAACTTTATACCCCGTTACATCTCCCCTTGGGGACTGGGGGCATCTTACAACATAAATGGCAGCCATTCAATGCCATGCAATACACAGTGAAAAAACACATGCATAATAAATTAAGTGCAGATAATTAAAATGCCAATTTATCTTAACAAAACATAAAAACAAATCAATAAAACATATATGACAACAGTGATTAAATCATTGCATTCAGTTTGCAAAATCTGAGCAGGATACTTGAGGTCAGACTACTGGAGGGCTCTTATTCATAGGACTTAATGAAAAGGAAAGTTGACATGGCAGCAAATAACAACAAACAACATATACCTCAACATATGTCTCTGCTTACTTTACTGTTTGATAAAGAAGCCATTCAGAGACTGGAGACATTTGATGCTTCCAGAGAATCTTCATTCCTCTATAAGGGCCCTTCCAGATAAATGAAAGTGCAAGAGAAATTGGGATTTTAAATCCCATTTCCTCTTGGGATGAAGACCACAAGGCTGGCCTAAACCCCGGGATTTGGGGGGGGGGGGTGGTTCCAGATAGGCATTGACACTGCTAGCCCCCCCCCCCCCCCGCTCCATTTCCCTCTGCACTTACTGGGAAAAGACTGAACAAAGGTAATGGCTGGCTGCCGGCCTGCATGGAAGGTTTCATCCTGTAAATTGAGAGGAAAATGGGGAGTTGGAGGGAGGAAAGGAAAACATGTTTTTTTTCTATGCCTGCAGGCATACACAAGTATGAAAAATGTGTGTTTCTCAGGAAGAACCAGATTTAAAAGACAACTTTTAGCTAAATGTCATTTAGCCATGCCCCCCCCCCTCCTTTTAGCCTAGTTTAACCTAGGTTATAATGCATGTGTGGAAGGGCCCTAACAAGAATGAGCAACTGTGATGGAACAAAGAGCTACTTTTAAGTAAAAAATGGCTCAAAGGTTGCAATTCTTGAGTACGTTTTGCAGCTTTTTCTTAAAGGTGAAACAATGTTGATGCAAATACAGAGTGGGATTCATTGCATGAGGTCTATGAGTAGAAAAACATATTTATGGAGACACATTTTGGATTTGTTCCTGTATAAGTCACTAACAGATTGCAAGCCAAAATTCTGAAACTGATTACATTTGGAATCAGTTGCATTTTAATTTAATTTGACTGCCAGAGAGGATAAAATGCACTACTGGGATTTTTTGCTTCATGTGCCAGAATACTTTTACTGACTTGGTTCTTGCAAAATGCAACCAGTATAAACAATGTGAGCATTGTCTGCCATGCTGTTTAATAGTTTAATAGTTGCAAAATCATAAAATGGTCTTGCATATGGGGAGATTCATGTTTCCGGTTGTTAAAAACCAAACATGTCCCCCAAACTCCACCATTTCAACCTGACAATATTGAGTCAAAGACATTGCAGATCAGGGGACTGGGAAATGATTTCTGTGGCATCTCCTGGTCATGGGACACATTGAGACAAGCAGTTGTGGCAAGGACTGCAAGAGGTACCATAAGCTGTCTACTAGGCTTGGGCGGTTTCGTTCGTTAATTTCGTAATTCGTTATTAATTCGTATTTAAATTAGCTTACGATCCGATATTGAGCCATGCAGGAGTAATTAAAAATCGAAACAATTTTTTCAATTTATTTCGAAATTGTTTTGAAATTGTTTCGAAATTGTTTTGTAATTGTTTCCGTATGTCTGGTGCAAGTTTTAGGGTTGTTGTTTGTTTTATCAGTGATAAAAAATAAATTATCACACCAACAGTCAACAACAGAGGGAGAGGGAAGCTTCAGAAGTTCCCCCTGTCCCATTTGGAGGGTTTTTTTAGCATATTGCGCAATCGCGTCCGCCATTAACGAATCGATTTGTAATTGTTTCGTAATTTTACGAAATTTTGTATATTTCGAACTTTTTAAAAGAAAAACTTTGGAATTCTTTTAAAAAACGAAACACAAAAACCCCCTAAAAACGAAACGGGTTTAGAACCAAATTTTTCCGTAGTTACCCAAGCCTACTGTCTACTCTCAATCTGACCCATGGCTTAGAGTGTGCCACAACTATCCTTGATTATGCATATTGGAGTGCCATAGAATCAGTTGCATTTTAATTTAAAAGGGGTTCATTTTGTTCTAAACACACACACACAATCTACCCCCTCCTACTCCAAAATTAAACCAGACTATATTGAAAACAACCTCCTATGTGTTTTAACTATGATTTAAGCCTGAACACTGACAGTGAAAAGGAGTCTGAGTTTTTGATTACAAATCTCAGAAATGCCCTACTCCTTGGCCTATGAATAATCTATGATAATATTTTTTGTTATACTGTGTCTTTTTAACTGTAATGAATATACTTCTTTCATCATTCTGCACCCATTAAAAATGTAAATGGAATTCACTCACTAATCAGAGCACTTGCATATACTGCTTAATTATTATAAGCAAACGGAAGGTAGTCATTGTAGCCTGTCTATGTTTTTGCAATTCTTGTTTTATATGATGTTCTTGTTGCAGAACAGCTGTGCACATAAATGGAAAGTTATTTAAAGGGTGAAAGTGTTTTTCTGAAAGCTGTTACATTCTGTCTTCAGGCAATAGGCACATAGGATTTTTCAGGAATTTGAGCTGGACAAATTGTGATATGAACTAAACAGGATTAAAACATCATGATGTGAACTAGCTTGGAATAATATAAGGATATATTAGGAGTGTGTTCTAGATGTGGACAATACCTAAGTCCACAACTGTATTGCACAGATTCTGAGAGATGTAGCAGATGTAGCTGAAGAAGAATTATATTACAGCAGATCTGATCTGAATAGGAACATTTTTGAACATTTATTAACAATTTCCTCAGAGGAAATAGAAACACAAACAATATGCTCTGAAAATTTTGGTGAACTTCCTAAAATTTTCATGTAATGGAGGAAAAATGAGGAGAGGGAGAAAGTGAAGGAAAGGAATGGAGGGCAAGAGAACTGGTTTTTGTTAAAGGTTTTCATTAAAAAAAGGATCAAAATTTGGTGAAAGGTAAGAATTATACACTTATCCTTCCAATAATGTTCATATTTGCTAATCAGTTCCATCGATATTCTATATGTCATTTTCATAAGAACTGTGGACAGGATAAAGATTTATTTATTTATTTATCATGTCAGAAGTGAGTTGAGGGTAGAGTTAAAATGCATTTAAAAACACAAACAAAGTTGTTGCTTTTTTTTTTAAAAAAAAAAAGTGGCATTATGCTAAATGTCCTTTGACCAGAAGCTGGCCACTTGGAGTGCCTCTAGTGTCTCTGTGAGAAGGTCTTCCATTGTGCATGTGGCAGGGCTCAGGCTGCATTGTAGTAAATGGTCTGTGGTTTTCTCTTCACCTCACTTGCATGTCATGGACTCGACTTTGTAGCCCCATTTCTTAAGATTAGCTCTGCATCTCGTGGAGCCAGAGTACAGCCTGTTCAGGGCCTTCCGGGTCATCTACTCTTCTGTGTGCCCAGGAGGGAGTTTCTCATCTGGTTTCTGCCACTGATTGAGGTGCTGGGTTTTAGTTTGCCACTTTGGGACTCTCACTTGCTGAGGTGTTCCTGTGAGTATCTCAGTAGATTTTAGGAAGCTGTTTCTTGATTTAAGGCATTGGCATGCTGGCTGATAGCCAAAAACAGGATGCGCTGAAGATGTCAATGCCTTGGTTCTTTCATTGCTGGCCGCTACTTCTCGGCAGATGTCAGGTGGTGTGGTATTGGCTAAACAGTGTAATTTCCCCAGTGGTGTAGGGTGTAGATATCATGTGATAATGTGGCATGTCTCATTAAGAGCCCCATCTACTGCTTAACATGGTGAGATGTGTTCTGCATTTGGATATGCATATTCAGCAGCTGAGTAGCAAAGCACAAGGGCAGATGTTTTCATTGTCTCTGGTTGTGATCCTCAGGTTGTGCCAGTCAGCTTTCATATGATATTATTTCTAGCACCCACTTTTTCTTCCATGCTCTTCAATGTGGATTTCTTATTTGCCCTGTTCCTGATTCCTCTAATCATTTTATGGACCTTTAAACAAAGGACCTGATGAACCTTAAAACAATATACCACTCTGGTAATTTGTGTCAATAAAAGCTTGCACTTAATTATGAACTGTGTGATAAACTTCACATGCAATCTGACGTTTAGTACATCAAGGGCTGGTATGTTTGTATATGGGAGCTCAACTGGAGCATATTTCAGACCTGGAAAATGACTGATGTGATTAAAGATGATGATGATGATGATGATGATGATGATTATGATGATGATGATGATGATGATGAACTTTGTTTATATCCCGCCCCATCTCCCTGTGAGGACTCAAAGGAGTATTCCTTGCTAATAGGAGACATCATTTCCAAAGCTTAGAAAAGTTACATTTAGTAAAACAGCTCCTGGGATCCATTTGGCAGCATTGCCTCTGGCTTATTTTTGATTTTTTAACCCCAAAAGTGATATTTCCAGGTTCTGCTCCTTCCATTCAAGGAGGTTCTCCATTGGAGGGAAGGATGGGGTTTCCACTTTGTACTATCTTACTTATCTTATTGAACCTTCTTGCACTGTTCGATAGAGCTCCCCACTCTATTAGAGCAGTTGTTTGGGAACAAAGTAAAGTACAGAGAATTCAGAGGTTGTTTTTATTTGCTGCCTGCTTTCTGTCCAAGTACAACTTTCCCAGAGATGAGTTTCTCTGTCTAGCTTTGCATCTTCTAAGAAACAATAGTATAGACCACAACAGACAGAGAATATTGGCTATCCTGTTTCCTCAGAAATCTGCTAGCCTTATTAACAGAGCCCTGCTCTTTGCTATCAGAAAAACCTCTAATAATTTAACTTGGCCAATGAAGCTTTTAAAAACCTCCCAAATCAGACATCATTAAGTCAAAGGAAAGGACTGGCAGCAGGTTTTCTCTAATTATTTTGTTCCAATACCCTGTTGTACCATGCAGAGAGTACATTGTGTTCCCAGCTGAGGAAAGGTATATTGAGCCTGCTGCATAACATAATTAGATGGGAGTCCTTTTCTGCTCTTTAACACTCCAGTTGTGCAACAGCAGGGGGAACAGTGGACTCATGTTCAGCGACAACTACAGGGTATGGAATGAATGAAACTAACTGAGATGTTTCAAAGTTTAGGATTGAGAGGTGTTATATATAAAACCTGAGCACTCACACCAGGATAATCTGACTGAATATACTACAGATAAATATCAATCATTTTTCAGTTGTTTTTCCTTTATCATAAAATGGTATTTATATTAACTGTGAAGATTAAAAAGGAAAAGAAGACATCAAAACAAAAGACAAGTGCTCATATTTAGCTTGATTCAGGAGGTTTCTGGCAACAGATTCCTATTTACCTCACAGTGGAAATCTATCTACTGAATGTCCTTCTACCATGACTTCACCCCCAGGTCTTCTTGTAAAATGTACACAAGCTAGCACAGAAAAAACTAAAACAGCTTGAAACTAAGAAATACTGCACAGTGTGAAATTCATGGATATACCATCATGATAAAATAGTTCTTCATACTGTTCTATAAGCATAGATCTGTTCTTCATTCTGTTTTCAAGACAAATAAAGTTACCTCTAATTGCCTCTAATATCTAGGCATGCATGCATAAAACTACACCATTGATATTGTGTAGTATTCTAAGGAAACCCATCCATCATATTATTGAATGTGTTTTAATTGTATATTCTCTAGTTCATGCTTACATGCACTCACACACACACACCACAGTTCAAAACACAGAAGAGCACAAGCTTTTTCCATGTTATTTCCTCCAACTATTTACATACAGTTTGAATGTATTGAACTAAATGTTTTTTCTTCAATTCATTAGACCTGTTATTCTATTCCTAACTTGCCTAAAATAAAGAAGGAATGCATTGACTGTCTCACTGAAATGCAAGTTAGCAATATGATTTTATTATTTAAATAAGTATTTTCAAAAATGTATACATTTGGAACTTTTGAATTATCTCTAGGCAACACAATGAAAAAAATTGCTTCAATAGATATGGGTTGAAAATAATTAAGAAAGGAAGAATGTGCAGATAATTCATAAATATTTCAAATTATCTGAAGAAATACTATGGAACAAGAATTTATGTTATAAAGTGGCCATAATACAAATGAATGTTTTAAATATTGGAAATACTGATTTAGAATAGGTTTTTTCCCCATTTATACAAGGATTCAGGGAATGTACCAGGCATACAGTTAAGTATAGAGCCTCATTCATCCGAGATCCAATTAAGACATTGTACTCTGATAATTTCAAATCTAAATTTGGGGGAAAAAATCAGAAACCAAAAATCCATATCCTCATAGTCTTCCACTATTTAGCACTGGTAATCAACAAACAGCATTGGCTGTTTTGGAATTGGGTGAAATAGACATTTTGTCATAGAAATAAATTAGTATGTAATCTACCCCATTCAGTAATAGCTAGGAAGCATTTCATTTCATTTATTTATTTATTTACCATATTTATACCCCATCCTTCTCAACCCCAAAGGGGACTCAAGGCAGCTTTATACATAGGCAATTATTCAATGCCTTAAAAATGTACAATTAAAATAAACAGTTAAATTAAGATTAAAATTAATACACATTTAAACAGTTAAAACATTACAGCCATTATTAAAAATGAGACAATGGAGCTTCCATACATGGCTGCATCAACACTTCCCCTCCATACAAATGCAAACAATAACAAAGATTTTCCAAATTAAATATTTTCTTTGTGTTTCACAATCTCTATGACAAATCCGTGGGGCAGCAGAGAAATCCCATCACCCCACATCACCTGCAGAAACTCTTCTCCATCACATGGCTTCCCCCCACACTGGTCCCATTGCTGCCTACAGAACATGGGAAGCCTCACATGTTCTGGGCAGAGCATCCTAGGGCACTTGCGGCACAGTTCATTTACAGAGCCCCAGCTGAAGTGAGTGTGATGAGCATCATGTGATGGGTAGCATGGGGCACTGTAGATGAAGTGTGCTACAAGCATCCTAGTATGCTTGAGAAGACTTGTGTGATGAAGTTCTTGGTCTCTTCTGTGATTCGATTTCATGATCCTCCATGGATACCAATTTTTTCCTGCAATAGTTGGATAGAGTGGGGTCAGAGGATTGCAACTGGTAATGAAATAGATCATTTTGTTAGCTTGGATTGGCATAGAAAACATATACAGGGTTAGTCAAAATGAATAGGCCAATAAGAAAATTAATTGTACCCGAATTGGCCTATTCATTTTGACTAACCCTGTATTTGCTATTTTTATCACCATAATTGATGTTGAAGGCTAACAATCTTGCCTCTATTTCCTTGTATAATGAAAACATTTGTATCTTTACTTTTCCAACCCAAATATTGCAATTGTTCCAGCACTCTCCAAACAACCCATCCCCACATTTTAGACTTTTCCAACAGTATCTTATTCATAGTCAGATACATGCTTGCATTCAGACCCAAAACTCTGCAGTAAATACTGTGAGTTTTAGACATTTTGTGCCATAATGGTCTCTAGAGTAATTTGTAGCTAGTTGAATTGTTTCTACTTATTGGCTTTTGTGTATGTGTGTAGGAAACCTATCCTTCATTTCCAACAAAAAGTGCCTATCAATTATGGGGAAAGAAGGTTTCTGTAATGGCTAAGCTATCTCAAATGCAGTATTGACTTGTTTTCTCTGCGGTCCTAAAACAATTACAAGTAGAGCTTTTTTCCAGTTCAAATGATGGCAAGAAAGTTATGACTAACAGGTTAAAAAAACCAAGAGAAAACATGTTTAAGTGGGGGAAAATGAAGGAATTGAATGTATGCTGGTTTCTTTCATTTTTGGTTTCTGTTTAATGATAATTTATATCAAACATTTGGAGGAGAGTGCATTTAAGAATATAATAACTTCATTGTCATTGTACAATGAAATTAAATGCTTTTCACAGCACACATCACAAAAACAACACACCTATCCCTCCACATTCCAACCACAACCTCACAGTCCCCAAAGTCACATCCATGTGAAACCATGGAGTTCAATATAGTTACAGCTCTAGGATAAAAGCTATTTCTCAATCTGTTTGCCCTTGTCTTTGTCACCCTGTACCATCTAACAAATGGTAATATATAATATATAATAATAGTAAAAAGAATATGCTGAGTGAGAATGCTCTAAGTTTCTTAAGGCTGAGAAACTTATAAAGTTCTTTCCAAAAAGGTAGAGGGCAGCCAATGATTCTCTGTGCATTAGTGGTTACCCTTTGGAGCACTTTCCTAGCTGCCACTGTGCAGTTACCAAACCATGCACAAATGCAGTAGGTTGAAACGCTCTCTATAACACAGTGGTAGAAAGTCACCAGCAGTTTTTCATTCAGTTGTTGGTTCCTTAAAGGTCTCAGATAGTACAATCTCTGCTGGGCCCTCTTACCCAGTGCTGCCATATGAGTACCCCAATCAGATCGTGTAGACCAGTTTTTCAAGGCAGTTCATGATGGTGGAAATGTTTACTTTTTTTTTATAATGGAACAATAATGGAGACCTTCAAACAAGATTGAATAATAGACTGAGATAAAGATTGATTGAAAATCATAGTAAACACACCGGCCAATTGGTCAGCACAGTCTTTAAACACCTGGCCAGAACTGCCATCTGGTCTTGTGGCCTTCCTAGGATTCGTAGCCCTCAAAGCATGCCTTACCTCATGCTCCTCGACAATGAGGTGGGTTCTGCAACTGTCTAATGGCTGTATTCCAGCTACCTCTAGTGGACCTACTTCAAGCAGGTGAAAAAGTGATTCAACTCGTCTACCAATGAGGCACCCCCCTCAGGAGGAATAGCATTGTTTGATTTATAATTAGCAATTTGTTGAATCCCCTACCACACTTGCTTCTGTGGAAATTATTTGTTACTGTGGAAATTATCCTCAGTCTGTAGTTTCTGCTGTGTGCCGTCAAGTAGTTTACAGCTTATGACAACTCTTAAAGTTTTCATGGAACATTTGTTCCCAGAGGGCTTGCCTTTGCCTTCCTCTGAGGCTGGGAGAAAATGATTTGCTCGAGGTCTCCCAGTAGGTCTGCGGCAGAGTAGGAATTTCACCCTGTTCTCAAGAGTTATAGGCTGGATTAAACTACATTATGTTGGCAGTGTAGAACTAGCCCTAGTTTTATACTCTAACCATAACACCACACTGTCTCAAGTGTCTGTATGGAATGGTGTAATGCATAATTGCAGTCCTATGTACCATAATTTCAAATTATAAACATACCTTGCCGAATAAAATCCTTAACAGAAAAGCCCCTTTCTACTAAGGATGTATCTACACTAAAATTAATACATTTAGACAGTGCTTGAGTTGCCCTTGTTCAATGGAATCATGAGGATTGCAGTTTTACAAGTTATTCGGCCTTATCTGCCAAAGAATGCTAGAGCCTCAACAAACTGCATTCATACCACAGTGTATATGCACACAAAACCTTTTTGTACTTGCCTAGCCCCTGTCTTTTCCCTCTCCCTTCTACTATCTACCTGGAAGTTTTCTTTTCATTAGCACCAGCATTGAGAAAATGATAACAGAGGTCTGTTGAAACTGCAGCATGTCTACCAAAAGCAATGCAATAAACAAAAATCTTACTTTAGCATTCATCACACTGTAGCCATATATGCCCATCTGCAATATGTGAGGTAAATAGCTGCTTCCTCCAGAATTTCCTGTTGAACATGTATGAACACAGCAAAACAGAGAGAAAGTGAGAGAGCAAATAAGATAAGAGTCAGTGTGTGTGTGTGTGTGTGTGTGTTTAAAAAGATGTTGAAGTCTGCTACTGAAAACCATAACTATAATGGAGGTTGGTGAAAGAAATAAAAATTTTTGGGTGCATTTTGAAGAAGCCTTCATTATTGAATAAAATGCTTGCTGAAGCATGTTAAATTGCTATTTATTATGTGTGTGTGGTAAAGGAGTCTGTCTCGTGTTTTGTACTTTATTTCTAGTGCTTGTACTGCTAATGTTTGCCTATGCTGGTTCTTCATGAGGTGATTAAATATTTAAGGCTGCAGTCCAAATAAGCACTTATTGAACATATGGGTCTAAACTCAAGGCTGCAGCAGTAGGAACAGAAGATGTAATGCCCAGAAAGTCATCTAACTCATTAATGGAAGTATGGTTGTAATGGGATTTATTTCCAAATAAAACAATTTAAGATTGGGTGGCAAAGCCAATTTTGGGCACTGGGAGGAAATGGGAATTCCAGAATCTTTATGCCTGGTGCAATAATTACAGAAGCTAAAACCTGGCAGGACATGAGTTTTCAGTGTCTGGTACTATTTCAGAATGAAATTTCCACAGTGTACATGAGACCCTGGCATAGGTGACAGTCTTATTAGCTACAAAATATTTGTGACTGCATGTATACATACTACAAATGGGGCTGATTTGGGTTTTTTCCCCCTCCCTTCCTTTCTTCCTCCCCCTTTCCCTTCCTCCCTCTCTTCCCTCCCTTCCTCCATTCCCTTTCTGATTGTACATACATTTCTGTAGCACAGCAATATCTGTCACCATGTTTGCAAGAAAAAAAGAGAAAAAAATGAGTGAATGGAGGCACATAGAAGGTGACCATGATAGTAATGAGAGGCACAAGATGAAGTGGCCACCAACAAGCATTTTATTTTATGTTTGTTGGAGGGATTTTAAAAACAAATTTTACATTTGCTGGAGCTACAAACACATTCATTCCTCTTGTATCAGTGAATATAAGATTCAACTGTGAATGAATATTCTTTAGACTTGAGCTGACCACTCAAGAAGTTAAAACCAGAACATAGTCAGGTCAAATTGGAGGCATTGTTGTCTGCTGGTACCCATCACTGCAATGTATTTTCTGATTTCATAATATTTTAAAGCAGTGTATCCCAACCTGTGGTCTGTGGACCACCAGTGGTCCCCAAGAACTAAAATATAGTCCATGGCCTCACCATTACTACACCATTGCAACAAGAGCGATTGGTCTTGCGAAACCCTTTTATAGTGCCGAGGCAGCAGAAATATTGGGAGGGGAGAGGCTGACTACCCACAAAAGGTGCAACAACAAGCCTTCTGATTGCTGCTTCTTCTCCCCCCCCCCCCCCCCCCACCAAGCAGAGCTGTTCCATGTGGCAGCTGGGGGGGGGCTAGGTGTCTTCAATTTTTTTGCCTATTCCTGGGGTTATTTGGGGTGCTTATTCAGAAAACTCATTATCTAGACCACATCAGCTCTAGATTATTAAATACGGTTTTCTGTGGATGAACAGATTGTGACTACTGGATGGCATATGTTCTGTATTAGAAACTAGAGCTTATGAATCAGCAACCCAAATAACCAAACCAAATCTAAAGGTGACCAAGAACTGATTTGTAACCCTTTTAGAACTAATGTTGGAGCGTGGTCCCTGGTCAAAGTGGTTCCTGGTCAAGTGGTCCCTGGTTAAAAAAAAAAAACAGGGGTGGGTGGGAAACACAGCTATAAAGAAATAGCATTTTGATCCAATAAAAACCTGAACTGATATCTTTGTCTTTCTTGTTGGTGTAGCTGAATCTGTTTTCTTTTTTAAAAATCTAGCAAGAATGAGTAACATTGGAAAGAGTGAATGTTTTTAAAAGATAGGGGGTTTTTTTGTAATTTTTCTATGTGGAACTATTACGTAGCTACAGTTAATTTGCTATGTTCATGAAGGTACATGCATCATGGTCAGGTAGCTATTTTTCAAAGCAAATGGTTTTAAAAAGCACCAATTAAGCATTGTTGGATTTTTACCCTCCATTACAGTGACAATCATTCCACATGAATTGTTCAGAGAGTTTCTACTGACCCTATCACACTGTGATGTTTAGCTGGGGAAATTATTGTGAGCCTTTTTTATCAGTTCTACAGACATGCAATAGTTCATATTGATAGATGTGTCAGAAAGGCTCAAAAGGCTTCATTTTACCACTATCCATTGAATGTGCTTATTTGCAATAGCCAGTTGCTAATCTCTGTCAGAAATCTCTATAGCAACAAAAGCAAATATATATTCTTTGGCCAAAAAGGAGAAAAACTCAACCCACTAGCTTCAAAATGAATAGGCCAATGATTACTAGATTGGGGAAAGCAAATGCATTCACCCCATCAAAATTGCTACTGTGTCCACAAATATCATCATATCCTGACAGGCAGGGGAATGGGCTTCTAACATTTTCTTGATTTATAATTGGAATGAGTGAGAGACAGAGATTGCTGCATACCACTTGTTACTTCTTCTCCTACACTAAAGGTATAGGAATTCTCTTCAGCAGTGTGTTAATATGGGGTGCACAGGGTGCAGACCACACCTGGTGACACTATCCAAGAGAATTATACCCAAATGGCTGTATATAATATTTTTTGTGCAGTTGTAGTTGTTGTTTATTCATTCAGTTGCTTCCAACTCTTTGTAACCCTCATGAACCACCCCACACCAGAGCTCCCTGTCAGTCATCAGCACCCGCCCGCTCCTTCAGAGTCAAGCCAGTCACTTCCAAGGATATCATCCATCCATCTTGCCCTTGGTTGGACCCCCTTTCCCTTTCCTTTCATTTTCCCCAGCATCATTATCTTCTCTAAGTTTTCCTGTCTTCTCATTATGTGGCCAGAGTACTTCACCTTTGCCTCTAATATTCTTCCTTCCAATGAGCTGTCGGGTTTTATTTCCTGAAGTGTTTCAGCAAAAAATTATAATATTTTATTTTTTTTAAATCCCTGTCATTAGATATAATCACAAAACAATAATTCATTAGTTCAGCTTTCATGCACTGTACACCTATAAGGATAAAACTCTATGTTGATTTACTCTTTGAACCTTCTAATGCACATGCACTCTGAGCAGTGTCATCATTACTACCCAATTATAATGGAGCTTGAAATCATGTGCTTTTGTCTGCACCCACTAGATAGCACATGGTGTTGTTTTTGTTGCTGGTGAGGTTTTTTAACATTTGCTGATTTTCTAAAATTGTCTGGTAATTTGGCAACAATATTCTGGTATTGTCTGGTACAGGAAGAGTTGCATGAGAAATACTGAGGGGAGGTGTAATTTGATACAGAGGTACTAAAGCTTCCTGGCTAACAATTCTTTACAAAAACCCTCCTTAAACTGCAAATCTCACAATTGCATACTTGTGAACCTGACCACTCTCATTTTTCTGCCCTCTAGTGATAGCTCTTTTTTCTCACCCTGTGTTAGGTAGAAAATCTGTCTCCTATTTTAAAAGTTCACTTTCCAGAGGACTGTCCCTAACACCGAGAGCAAATGCAAGCCAAAGATGGCTGGGAAAAGATGCTTTGTTCAAAGAAATTTTAATTAACATTTTAATATCCTTACAAATTATTAGAATCCCTAGTAAAATCCCATGGTATGGATGAGATGTCTGATCACTTTTTATGTGCCATAAAAGCATACACAAGTAAAATGGCATTAAATTATATTTCTTTGCTAATCTCCTGAAGTTTCATATTAATTTAATTTGAAGATAATTCAGTTTTGATTAAATGTTTCAAGAGTACTTTATTTGCCAATTACAATTCAGGAGAGACAGATGTTCAGGCCATTTCTAAAGGTAACGGCGTATTTTGCTTTATGCGCATATACTTGCTACACATCCCACCTATCATTTTGATATGCTGAGCAGACGTTTTGGCTAGATCCAATTAAATCTCTAAGTGGATCCCAGAGCCTTTTATTGAATTGGTTTGTATTCCCCCTTTCTTCTATAAAGTTCAAAATGGCATCCATGGTTCTCCCTACTCCATTTTATTCTCTTTACAACCCTGTGAGATAAATTACAGTAAATTGATCCAAAGTTGTCCAATGAACTTCCTGGTTCAATGGGGACTTGGTCTTGGATCTCACATACCATCATTTTGAAAGTTTCTTAGTTTGGCCTCTGGCCAATGTTTTGCAATTGGTTTTTTCCTGACTTCTTAATGCAGTTCAGAATTTAAACTTTGGAATGAGTCCTCCTTAAAGTACAAATGACCTATTATTGAAGTCCAATTATTTGTGTGTGTTATGTGTGTGTGTCCTGTAAAGGAAAAAGAAAAAAACACATGCACTTCATTCAGGCTTGGTTTGAAGAACCTTTCTGACAACTTCTTATGCAAAAGCCTTGTAGTACTACCTGTGAACAATGCAGATGATACTATCAAAGCTGTGGTCTATCAGTACTATCAATCTGTCATAAAAACCCATCACTACTAGGTATTTCAAAAGAGTTTTTTTTCTTTTGACAGATAATTATAAGGATATCTACACAGAAAGATTGTGAATGTCTGACATTTCTGGCTAGTATCTGATTTTTCTCAGGTAGTGGATTTTTTTAAAAAAAAATCTACACAGTGTGATCAAAAATATAGACACCTTTTCAAGCTTATTAGTTCTGTATAAACCTAGAGAAGTAACTCCATTCTGAAATTCATTGTTTCTGATCTCACAGTAAATTTTATAGAAAATATGCAGTTCATTAGTATTATACTTTTAACCTACATGGCTCTCCTTCACTATATTTTATGTTAATGCCCAGTAGGGATAGTGAAAATCTTTATACAGTATATTTTTATGAACTGTTGCAGTCTGGCATTTCTTGACTAAGTCAATATAAAAATTGCTATGCCGTCATTCATACTTCTCTGGAAGGATTTTTATATAATTCTCAGAAAAAAATGCATAAAAATGCTAATAGTGAGCAAACTGATATAAGAAATATTGATAGTGGAAAAATGTACAAGTCATTATATAATAGAAGTTTCTTCAATGCATAAGATACATAATATTAGACTGAAAGAGATGAACTGTGCATATTAAAATACACACTTAAATGCTTATGGATTTCATACAGGTGCATCTCTATGTGTGTGTATTTGTGTCAGAGAGAGGTGGGGAGGAGAGAGAGACAGCAGTGTCAAACTGATGCAGAAACAAGAGGACACAAGCTAATGATCTGGAGAAAAGCCAATAGAAACTGAAGTTGACACATTGATCCATCCCTAGTCAGTAGATGGTAGGAGACTGGAGTTCCTTTCTGGCTTCAATTAAAATCTCACTCAGAGAAGGGAGTCAGAGGTTGTCCAACTTTTGAAGAATGGTAAGAATATATAAAAATATTTATTCACCAACAAAACCAGCTTCTTTACTACTGGAAAATACCAACAAGGAGAAGTCCTCCAAATGACAATTTTTACAAGTTGGAAATTTTGGTAAAAGAAAAGAAATTGAATATTCAAATTCTAAGCCAAAGGTCAATGAAATTCAGTAACTTATCTATGTTCGTGAGTATGATTTTTTTTAAAGGAACATGATTTTCATTCTGAAATTTATCTTGAATTGCTATCAATTCATTAAATTGATAGCAATTCAAGATAAATTTCAGAATGAAAATAGCCATCAAACAAAGTGTTACTATTACAGCAAGGCTCCAATGTCTGCAGAAAATAGTGCAGATTAATGAATGCAGTGAATCTTTTGGAAAACAGGACAGAAGCAGTGGAGCATAGCAGCAGACCACCAAAATGTGTAAAGAAAGTGGTGAATGTGACTTTGGAGAAGTATTCAGGTTTTCAGGAAAATGCCTAGATAAGGTGAGGGGAGATATCTGCTGAAGAAAAGTGGAATTGCACTGCATTGGAAAAATTTTGACAAGTCTCTGATATCCCATTCCTTGACAAAATGCTATTCTGTCTCCCATGCTTTTTAATATCTACATGAAACCGCTGGGAGAGGTCATCCGGAGTTTTGGAGTTAGGTGCCACCTCTATGCAGATGACACACAACTCTACTACTCATTTCCACCCAATTCCAAGGAGGCCTCTCAGGTGCTGGACGAGTGCCTGGCCGCTGTGTCTATCTGGATGAGGAGGAACAAGCTGAAGATCAATCCTGACAAGACAGAGGTCCTTCTGGTCGATCACAAACCTGACCGGGGTATAGGATGGCAAGCTGTGTTGGACGGGGTTACACTCCCCCTGAAACCACAGGTCCGCAGTTCCGCTTGAGGCTCAGGCGTTGGCAGTGTCTGGGAGAGCTTTTGCACAATTAAGACTCGTGCGCCAACTGCGACCGTACCTCACGAAGGCTGATCTGGCCGGAGTGGTCCATGCTTTGGTCACTTCTAGGGTGGATTACTATGTGGGGCTGCCCTTGAAAACAGCTCAGAAATTCCAACTGGTCCAACGAGCAGCAGCCAGGATGTTTACTGGTGCTCCTTACAGAGAGAGGTCAACCCTCCTGTTCAAGGAGCTCCACTGGCTGCCGTTTATCTTCTGAGCCCAATTTAAGGTGCAGGTGCTTACCTACAAAGCCCTGAACAGTTTGGGACCAGCCTACCTGCGTGATCGCATCTCCATCTACAAACCCACACGCTCCCTTCGTTCATCTGGAGAGGCCCTCCTCGTGATCCCACCTGCATCACAAGCGCGTTTGGTGGGGACACGAGACAGGGCTTTTTCCGTGGTTGCCCCCCGATTCTGGAACACCCTCCCCAAAGATCTTAGACAGGCCCCTACACTGGCAGTCTTCAGAAAGAAGTTGAAGACCTGGCTGTTCCAATGTGCCTTCCCCGAATAGGAAACCTCCAATACCAAGTTCCATAAGCACTTTATTAAAGCTAAGACCGCCGCACACCGCACACTGCACTTGCCCGTAAGCCTCATTTTCCACCCGTCACATCAGCACTTTTAACTCTTGTACCCTTACTCTGGCCCGGCCCAGTTTTATCGTGTCTTAGTGGATTGTTCATTGTTTGTTGTTTAGACTGCTTTAATTGTTTTTAATTTGCCTAGGTTTTGTATTGTTGTATTGTGTGTTGAGGCCTCGGCCTTTGTAAGCCGCATCGAGTCCTTCGGGAGATGCTAGCAAAGGAAAATTAAAGTATAATAATAATAATAATAATAATAATAATAATAATAAAGTGTGTGATGGTATCTCAGCAATAAGAATTCTAAGATAAGATGGGTCTAGATTGATTGTAACTTGGTCTCAGGCCTTATTATGGTATAGAAATAAGTTCAGTTACCTTAATGACAATCTATGCCAGATGCTGGACAGAAGGAGTATATATTCAGCTATTTTTGATATAATTGGCTATAGTATCCTTCTGGGCACCTCTTTGAGTTGAAAGCAGTGTTATAATAGTTGCTTATGAGTGTACATGCAAATTGATTACAATCAAGTAGTGTATGAGGTCTCATCTTATTCACCCCTAGCATCCCTTCCTAGCTTCATCTATGGATTTTGGGATGATCTGGAGTCAAATCAATAATAAGTCAGGCATGATTTGGTTGGTGCAGAATGGTAGAAAAAATATCTATTCTGTTCACAAAATACTGGAACCAGATCTGGACAAACTAAACTAACCCACAGAAGTATTGTCGAATGCTTTCATGGCTGGAATCACTAGGTTCTTGTGGGCCATGTTCTAGAGGCATTTCTCCTGACGTTTCGCCTGCATCTATGGCAAACATCCTCAGAGGTAGTGATGTCTGTTGGAATTAGGACAATGGGTTTATATATCTGTGGATGGCTGGGGTGGGGCAAAGAGCTCTTCTCTGCTGGAGCTAGGTGTGAATGTTTCAACTGACCACCTTCATTAGCATTTGAAGGCCTGGCTGAGCCTGGGAAAATCTTTTGTTGAGAGGTGTTAAGATGTGCCTGGTTGTTTCCTCTCTGCTGTTTTGCTGTTGTAATTTTAGAGTTTTTTAATACTGGTAGCCAGGTTTTGTTCATTTTCATGGTCTCTTCCTTTCTGTTGAAATTGTCCACATGCTTGTGGATTTCAATGGCTTCTCTGTGTAGTCTGACATGGTGGTTGTTGGTGTGGTCCAGCATTTCTGTGTTCTCAAATAATATGCTGTGTCCAGGCTGGTTCATCAGGTGCTCTGCTAACCCACAGAAGTCTCTTTAAGAACATGGCAGTCTCAAAAGTGAGCCAAGGCTGTTAGTTACAGAATCTTAAGCAATTAGCATGAACGTTCCAGGAAAATAGAGAACATTACAGACTCATAAAGAAAAATTTAGATAACCTTCTGGTCAGAAAAAAAAACAGCACAGTGCTCTAGTGCATGGAAAGAGTGCATTACAGTACTACAATTCATTCTTTGTAACACATTATCTTTTTTATTGATGAGGGCATTTAAAACATTTATTACCTATTTAAATTCTTTTTTTTTCAGAACAGAAACTTAAAAGTAACAAGTAATCAATAAAACAAGCCCATAACATTAATGATAAGTTATTTTGAAAAACCTTGAAATGGCTTAGACATGGAATTTTAAAAACTTCCCAGAGTTTGATTTATTTCCATCAACAAGTGTCAAATATCTGCCTTAGAGAAGAGGTTATAAAGGAGTTCTACAGGTGCATCCAGTCTGATGGTAAGATGTAATTGTGAGTGTATAGATTAGTTGTAAATTACAGTTGCAACTAATCTAGTAAATATACATTTTATACACAATTATTCTGATTAAATTTATAGACAAGTTATCCCAATGTAGTCTTTTTATATTATATTACCCTTAACAATGCCATTGAGGATTAAGTGGATTGAGGAATTTTATTTTGCACCTTTATTCTAGGCATTTTATGTGGAAGCAACTCCCACTGGTTTTCATTGAGCATACATCTACACAGCACAATTAAGAACAAGTTGCTAATGACTCATTCTCTATGATGACAACATCAGTCACTCAGCAAGCTCTGAAGGACCATATGGTATGCGTATTCTCTTTTTCCCAGCATTGTCATGTTCTTATGTTTTAGTAAAAACCTGGCAAAGTTTTTTTTACTCCAAACTTTACAAATGGGCCAGACAAAAAACTATGAGACTAAAAGAAAAATGATGAGCATGAATATGATACTGATATTCCACCCTTTTTCCACTCTGGGATTCAAAGTGTCTTGTAAATGTTTTAAAAGGTTGGCACTCCAAAAGATATTTGGAGAATATCATAGGCTGTCTCTTCCTTGGGACAATTTGGACAATAATGGCAACTCCCAATCCATGCTTGATGATGTTGTGTTCACTACCAACAGGTGTGAAATAAAGACAATTTGACAAAAGGCTAAATTTTATATTTGTCACCTATCTGTACATCCTTTGGATCTTTATTTATTGAATTTCTGTTTTATGAGACATTATTATGTGGATTGAACATGATTAACAGATTGCTTAGTTTCATCTTCAACATTTGAGTAGTTTTGTTGAGTCCTAAAGTTGAAGTTGAGGTGACCACAATTATTGATTAAGACAAATCTATGTTAATGGAATCTGACTATTGCATGTGTGTTTTCCACGAGGTCGCATTCTTATTGACTGAAAGACTCAAAGTCTGAATAACATAAAATGGCACTTACTTGATTGCCTGCGATGAAGTGCCTGTGTTGATTATGTGTTATGCATACTCATTCATAGTGGTCAGAGGAGGGTGTGAGGATCCTCTTTTTATCCAAACCAATGGGTTCCTATTTACTGGGAATCACATTGGAGTATTGTCTAAATGGCCATTGGACAGGTTAGGTGTAGGAGATTTCGAATTTGATGCACATTAATTTTACTTTGGAACAGCTGATTCAGTGATTTTTATGGGGTGTGGACCTGTGAGATGAACAAATGATGTTTTCCTTCCATGATTTTGGTGCAGTGTTTGATGGTGTTATCTATGGCTTGTCATGGGGACATAGGTGGTTTGCCCCAGGCAGGTAGGGGGCACTTCAATTAAATCCATCCTGTTTTGAGACTCCATCAGCAGATTTTGCATTAATTGTTAATATAGTGGCATTAGTTATACAACACCTGTATCCTTTTTTTTTCAAATTTGGGGGTGGGGGAGTTGTGGTTGTTTGTAGGAAATGAAACAACACATTGAAAGGCTTAAATAAGGAGATCACATTTCAGTCAGTGACTAGGTTTGTAAGCATGTATACTAGCAGATGGTGTGCTTTGTATTTATAGCATAACCTTGGAATGTCCAATTTGAAATGCCTCTTGTAACAGGGCTGTGATAGACATTTGCCAGGGATTTGCAGGTACTACACACACACTAGCAAAACTAAGTTAAATGGAATATTGGTTTGAATCAGCACAAAGAAATGTCATACACGTACAACTTTAGAAAAAAATAAGCAAATTGCAGTTGTTTTCCTTGACCTTTACAAGGTGTAAAATATGTTATGATATAACTCAGAAACATTTTCTGGTTCCTATACAAATGTAAATCTTATATACGAAAACTGTTCCAAATAAATTCAGTGAAAGAAACCAACCCTGTGCACAAAGGTTTATCTGTACAGAACTACCTTTTTCCTCTAAAAGAAATACAGAAAAAAATATGGCTGAAAATTCTAATTTGGACATTATTTATTATTTATTTATTTACTTTACTTGTATACCGCAGTTTCTCAGCCCAACAGGCGACTCAATGCGGTTTACAACAAGGATAAGAATCAATCAACGATATACAATTTAAAACCATAAAAATTAAAAGCATAATATACAATATTGACACAACAATAGACAACACAATGCATCTCATAACTAGAGTCGTGATCCAATCCGTCGTCCAAATTTCCATTCCTGTAATCATCACATTCATTGCACTGTTTAACCAAATGCCTGTTCAAACATCCAAGTTTTTAATCTTCTTCGGAACACCATTAGCGAGGGGGCTGATCTTACCTCCATAGGAAGGGCGTTCCACAGCCGGGGGGCCACCACAGAAAAGGCCCTGTCTCTCGTCCCCGCCAGCCGCACCTGTGAAGCAGGCGGGATAGAGAGCAGGGCCTCCCCAGAAGATCTTAGGGTCCTGGCGGGCTGATAGGCAGAGATACGTTCGGATAGGTAACTTGGGCCAGAACCGTTTAGGGCTTTATAGGCCAATGCCAGCACTTTGAATTGAGCCCGGTAGCAAATTGGCAGCCAGTGGAGCTGGTGCAGCAGAGGAGTTGTATGCTCCCTGCGCTCCGCTCCTGTTAGTATCATGGCTGCCGAGCGTTGGACTAGCTGGAGCTTCCGAGCCATCTTCAAAGACAACCCCACGTAGAGAGCGTTGCAGTAGTCTAGACGGGATGTAACCAGAGCGTGGACTACCGTGGCCAAGTCACTTCCCAAGGTACGGGCGCAGTTGGCACACAAGTTTTAACTGTGCAAATGCTCCCCTGGTCACCGCCGAAACCTGAGGTTCCAGGCTCAGCAATGAGTCCAGGATCACACCCAAACTGCGAACCTACGTCTTCAGGGGGAGTGCGACCCCATCCAACACAGGCTGTAACCCTATACCCTGTTCGGCCTTACGACTAACCAGGAGTACCTCTGTCTTGTCTGGATTAAATTTCAATTTGTTCGCCCTCATCCAGACCGTCACAGCGGCCAAGCACCGCTTCAGGACCTCGACAGCCTCCTTAGTAGCAGGTGAAAAGGAGTGACAGAGTTGGACATCATCCGCGTACAGATGACATCGCACTCCGAAACTCTGGATGATCTCTCCCAGCGGCTTCATGTATATGTTAAACAACATGGGAGACAGTATTGAACCCTGAGGAACCCCACAAGACAAAGGTTGTGGGGTTGAATAGGAGTCTCCCAGTAACACCTTCTGAGACCGACCCTCAAGGAATGAGCGGAGCCACTGTAAAACAGTACCTCCAAGACCCATCCCCACGAGGCGTCCCAGAAGGATACCATGGTCGATGGTATCGAAGGCCGCTGAGAGGTCCAGCAGCACCAACAGGGATACACTTCCCCTGTTGAGGTCCCGGCGCAGATCATCCACTAAGGCGACCAAGGCTGTCTTGGTACCATGTCCCGGCCTAAAGCCAGACTGTGCCGGATCCAGATAATCAGTGTCTACCAATAATACCTGGAGTTGTGAGGCCACCACATGTTCCAGGACTTTGCCCAAGAAGGGGAGATTGGAAACAGGCCGATAGTTGATGAATTGAGTGGGGTCCAGTGATGGTTTTTTCAACAGCGGTTTTATTACAGCTTGTTTTAAGCTGGCTGGAATTTTGCCTTCCCGAAGGGAGGCATTAACCACCACCTTCACCCACTCGGCCAATCCCCCTCTGGCCTCCTTCAGAAGCCAGGATGGGCAGGGGTCTAGGATGCATGTGGTAGCCCTCATTCCTCCAAGCACCTTGTCCACATCCTCGGGTTTCACCAATTGAAATGAATCCATCAAAACTGGACAAGCAGATGCTCGTGTTACATCCTCAGAGACTGCCGTTAATATGGTATCCAGACCAGAGCGGATCAAAGCGACTTTGTCTGCGAAGAACTGAGCAAAGGCTTCACAGCGCATGTGAAGGACATGACATCTTTGTCATGTCCATAGGAAATTATCATATCCAGCTGCTTTAAATACACAATCAATTGGCAGCAGCTACTTTACTTCATGGCAGTCTGTTTCTAATGTCCACAGGGAATGTGGGTTCTACTGTGGAAAAAAATGGCAATATTAACTTGCAAGGTTAACGTGTCAGTGAATTAGGAAGTGGCACTGTCTTGGATCATTTATGGGAGTCTGCCTGCATATAGATGAAGAAATATGCTTCAATCGTTTTGTAAGGATGCTCTAGTTAGGGTTTCTCCACTAAGCATGAGGTTGGATTCAGTGGCCTAGGATGTATCGTTAGACTATATGGTTCTGTGATTCCAAGTACATATGGAGGAAATCAAGTGGAGATAGGCATGCTCAATGACCATCAAATAGTGATTATTTTGTTATTTCGGGAGATGGAATGGAGGATGATGGAAGAACACACGGCATACAAGTATGTTTTTAAAAAGCATTCCTCCCGTAACATTTTCTACAGGTCCTACTTGTGTTTCTCCAAAGCCATCTTTGGGAAATATATGCCCTTATATCAGTGGTTCTGAGCCTGTGGGTCCTCAAGTGTTTTGGCCTACAACTGCCAGAAATCACAGCCAGTTTACCAGCTGTTAGGATTTCTGGGAGTTGAAGGCCAAAATGTCTGGGGATCTATAGGTTGAGAACCAGTGCCTTATGTACTGCCTATGTTGCCCTCGTTCAATGTTCAGCAGCTGCTAAATTTTCTTCACCTCTTTTTTCTTTTTGATTCCCTTTCACTACTTCTTACCCAGCCTTCTACTTTAGGATATTTTAATTTATCCTAAGTTTTCACTTCTTATGAAATATTTGAGCATTATGTCACTATCTCAGTCCCATGACGAAGGCCATGCCAACAATAATTTATCATGAAAATGCTGTCTTCATTTAGGTAACCTAATTAGAAACAGTTTGTCACAGCTTCTGCAGCTTTCCAGAATAATAGGGTGTCATTATTTATAAAGTTGCATTTCAAAATTTACACTCTTTAGTGAAAAGAGAAAAGATGAAAGACTTCTAGCTGGAATCTCAAACATCTTATTGTTATGCTAAAATCAGAGGAATACAAAATAATCTCTATGAAGCAAAAATATTTTAATATGTTCTTTATTATATAATGCAAAATCATGGTTCTGTATTGTAGTCCTAAAAGATGGTTTTAAAAAAAACTTGCAGCAGCCCACATAGAAAAATAATAAACCTATTTTCCAAAGACAAAAGTGGGTTGTTGTTTTTTTTAGACTTCAGGTACACTTGAGCTTTAAAAGATATCACATTTTCAAACATTTCCCAGTATGCTTTCCCCAGCATATCACAAAGCCTGGGCTAAAAAGAATTTGCTAGTGAATGTATTTTGGCCACTCTGCTATGTCCCCGAGTTCGTCACCTCCCTGGCCAGCCAGCCAGTCAGCGAGTAGGGGACTACTGCAGTAGTAGCAGCCCTCAGCCACCCAACTTCTGGGCTTCTTGGTGCCGAAGATCTCCTAAAGATTCATGAGGGACTGTACTTCTGCTGCCCGCCCACCCACATGGCTTCCCTATGCCAAGCTTCCCTATGGCTTCCCTATGTCTGGACCTGCAGAACCCAAGTACACCATCCTTTTGGAGAGTTTGAGAGGATTAGCTCTCTTTCTTCTTCTCCTCCTCCTCCTTCCTCTTACAAGGTGAAGGCAAAAGGAGGGGCCCTAGCTCACTCTGTAGAGTTAGCTTGAGACTGACTGCCTCCCTCCTTTGAACCCAGATGAGGCATTGTTGGTTCCCTGAACTCTTTAGTACCTCCAAGGCAACCCACAGCTGGGCCTGTCCCATTGAGTTTGTTGTTGGGTCCACTTTCTTGAGCTCATTAGGCAGGAGATGTGTAATACAAGCCTTTATTGGGTAAATTATGTCTCCAAAACCTAGATGCATATTACACTTTTTGATGCATTAGAAATGCAACCCCACATATTGGCCATTTTGCTACAGGAGATGTAGCAAAATGGCCAATATGTGGGGTTGCAATTCTAATGCATCAAAAAGTGTAATATGCATCTAGGTTTTGGAGACATAATTTACCCAATAAAGGCTTGTATTACACTTGAACATATATGGTAGTTTCCAATATCAGACAGGATCTGGTCTCTTTAGGATATTTAAGTCCCAAGATTAGGCTAATCCTTCCTCTGTATTGTAGGTAAATTATTATTGTGCTCAGTGAGCATTCAAAAATGTCTCCCCTATCTGTGGAAATGGTACGTTGTAAATTTACTAACTTCCTTTGTGAAAAATATAATATACAAGAGCAATCACCTGTAAGCTATATAATAAGACAATGTATAACACTTCAGCCAGATGACAGTGATGAAACAGCCAAGTTCAGTACTAATGAATGGTCCTAGAAACAGATATGAATTCCACAATGAAAGCTGAAGCTGTATAAATATCCAAATCTCTTCAAAATAGAGCCCAAGAACTGTGTAACACTCAAGACATGAAAAGTGATTGCTGGTCAAAGGACATTTAGTATAATGCCAAGTTTTTTAACTTTGTGTTTTTAAATACATTACAACTGTACCCTTGGTTCACTCATGACATGATAAATAAAAAACATTCAAGCTTTGAGAATGATTCCTGGGAACTGTATTTAGAGCAGAATTCTGAGCATCTTTGCTTACAGCCAAGTCACACATTTCAAAACTTCCTTGATAGCCAAGAGTAAGATATTTTGTTAAGTCATGAGCTTGGAAAACATTGGCTACTGATGCTTTTCAGAGGCTCTAACCTAGCATCATAAGAATCAGTTTGAATTTGCTGTTTTTTCGTGGAATGTATTTTTAAAAAACTGCAATGCCTTTGGAACACTTGGACATTTAAAAAGACGAAGGGAAGGTAAATTGAGCATCGCATACCATTAGCCACCCTTCCCCAGACAAAATAATTACTAAATCATTGTTATGCTTCCAAATAGTGTGGTAAAACTGGAAGCACAATTTGGGTGTGGACTCAACCTCTGATATTTTTGGAATGTTTACATATTGTAGGGTCCTATTGCCTGCCTGTTTCTCCTGAATCTTTCAGAGCAACAAACATAGCCTCAATTAATGTAATGTCTCTTTAAATTGCTCTTTCAGTTTTTATAATGTTCAGTTTTTAAAATTTCAACCCTTTTTATTTGACTGGAGTGATGAAATATGGTGATACAACTTTGTTGAATATACGAAATAATAAACAAAAAAGCCTGTCATGATCCAGAAAAGGGAAAATGTACTCAACAGACCCAAAGAAAACAATGCCTGGCAACAGAATGTATTTTAAAACAGCTTCCTACCAATATTCACAATGCCAGTATGAGAGCCTGCTGATAGGAAAGAGCCAAGGGTGATACCTACCAGCAAGCGGTACCCATGAGGCACCACTGTCTGTAACTCTGAAGATAACCTCCTGGTGCATTTATTATGCACTTTAATGGAGCTCATTTAAATGCACATTTGGTGCTGCAATAATAATATGGGCTAGAAACCAAAGGAGGTTGGTATCATGTGGTCACACGCAGAACGTTTGCATTATTAAAAGGGGAAATATCAAAATGACATGGAGTACAAAAGGCCATAGCTGCCTCCATTTATAATTTCATACAAGTAATTACTATATGTATGCACCACTCTCTTCTGGTTCATGCATCCAGGGACCTTCAAATCAACCTTGCACTCGATTTGATTTCACTCTGTGCCAGGTATTTGCAAGCCTGCAATTTCAAAACACACAGAGATGATGTCATTGGCAGCAGGAGCCCAGCCTGAAAGCTCTGCATTGCATTTAGTGATGGGAGAATCTTGTTATAAAGCTAAATTTCCAGAAAAAAATAATCCAAGGTAATGATATTCCATTGTAGTGTGTGATGTATGGGAATTTCCTTCCCCTTGAAAACAGTCTTCTTTACCAGAATATAGAGAACTTCCAGTTAAACAAGTGTAGAAGGTTGCTTACTTAAGGATTTGATTTACCACCATTCTCAGAAAAAGGCCAACCCTAGGCAACAGACAATTAATCAGAGAGCTACAATATGCAGTTACCTCATCCTCTGCCTTGAATTCTCTGGGCCATATTTATAATGAAAAACCTGGACAATTACTGTTCTGGAAACACACACATGCTCTCAATAAAATGTTGTTGCATACAGCAAACTCAAAAGTGATGCCTCACAGGCCAGTACCAGTCTATGAGCCACTGACATACAGTCCATGGCAAGTTTCCTGGAATCGGCGTTGATACAATAAAAGTATGACACAAATATGGTAACATTCACAGCAGGCAAACTGGGGTGGTGGGTGGGGGGGGGGGGGGGGAGAGAGAGTTGCTTATCCACTAAATCCAACAGCTCAAGGAGCACTGGTATACAAAAATCTGTGGCATCTTAATATTGCATTCCATTCACCATCCCATTATGTTACCATGTTTTGCTCTCTCTTCACTGAAATATTAATTTAATATATGTGCATTAAAATGACCATGAAAATATAGCAATCTTTTTAGAGTTATGCAGGAAATGTATGTGTGTGAGTCATTTCCCCATGGGTTGGATGGGAAAACAGTTCAAAAACAGCAATGAACAACTGTTAGGAGTATATAATATAAACTTTATTATACCATAAATATTTTATAAAAGAGAACAGTTTTTATTATAAAGATATGACAAATAATTAAAAATGTTCCCATTCTCCAAAAAAACAAGCTGGGAAACTCTATCTCCAAAAAATTCAACTGCTGTAAGATTTTTTTCATTGCTGCATTTGGAGGTGGGGGCAGGGAAGCAGTGCTTTATTTTGTGTATGTGGGTTTTGTGCAAAAGTTGCTATATTTCATACATTGATATAGTATTTTTGCATTGTGAAAATATCTAAGAAAAAAGTTTTGAGATGTGAAAGAAATGTGAAAAAATACTATTTGAAAAATAACAAAACTCATATTCACACCCAAAAGCAAGGCAACTTTTGAATTATTTCATGTAAGGATGAAATAACTAAAGGCTTACAGCTATATCTAGCATAAAAATGCACAAGACTGACACTACTTCTTAGTAACAACAAAGCAGTGGTAGATGCTGGATCATATGTTAATGGTTTGGCTCTGTTTGTACTGTTGTTCTGTATCTAAATTTTCTAAGAGCTAAACCCATTTTGGAAATATATTTTAGCATCTTGGACTTTATAGGGTGTCTCCTATAAATGTATATGCATCCAGGAGTAGATCCATTGTCACATGGATATGGATCCCCCAGTTGGAACAGCAATGGTGCATTTTAACCATTCAGTGTTCTCTTTCACTCATTACTGGGGGCCTTAAATCCTCCTCCTTTTGGTCCATTTCTCAGAAGGAAATGGATGCTTTAGTGAAGGTAGAAAAGGTAGGCAAATGTGTACCAAATTTTTGTTGACCTACTTGATGGTAATATGTATGGCCTCATATCTATCCCTCCTTTTTATGACTTTAACAAATACTATAATTTCCTTAGGCTTGCTGATATCTTGTTCTTGTACACAGGTGCTACTTTGCTGGCTACATAAGTCCTGGAACACAATTTTCAATATCAAAAATAAAAGAAGTGATGTAACTAGGGATGGGATAAGAGTCTGCCATTTCAGACCCATGCGATGGGGAGGTCTGCACTTATGATTTTCGAACAACCTGTAAGTAGCCTCAGGTTTCAGCAGACAGAAGCTATTCCTGAAAATAAGGTTCATTTCTTGCACCAGGCGGCATGAAGAATACTCTCCAGCTCCTCCACAGACAATGTTGCTAGCTACTCTTTGTACGTGGTTCCCATAATTGTGATGGCCAGGCAATTTGTCGCAGTAATTTCAGAAGAAGCAGAAAAAGCGAAAGTATTGGCTTTGTGACCTTTGCTGTGTGAATGGAACACTTTAAAGCAGCCGGAGAGAAACACAAAGACAAAAGTATTCATGTCAACTGACCCTTATTATTAAGCATCAAGAATCGAATACTTGGCAAAGAAATATCTATGATCTCAAGGTGTGGGAAGGGAGATAGTCATAGGGAGGGGGAAAGATATATAAATTATATGGATGGATTTGCATCAGTGCTACATGAGTATAATAAATCTACCAAAGCTCTTAATCTATGTCATTATAATAAAGCAACTGGAAGGACATACCTGTAGTTCAGTTAATGAAGTGGATATACTCATGTGTCTTACTTATCAAAATCTGGTATCAGAGAAAGAAATAATATGCAAATAATAGGAATGGGTTCCTACACCACAAAATTATGGAAAACTAGATTTCAATTGAGTATTAGAAGGAACTTCTTGACAGTAAGAATAGTGTGGCAATGGAAAGGTTATCTTCAAAAAGAGACTATCTTCTAGGAATGCTTCCACTGGAGATTCTGCACTGAGCAAAGTGTTAGGCTTCATTTCACATGAAGACTATGGTCTCTTTCTCCATCCTTTTCCATCATGCTTCCAATGCTGGCTTTGACAAAAAATCCAACTGGACAGAGTATGAGTATGAATGAGAGGCTGTGCAGATGTAAAAATGCTCTTTTAAAAGAAGCTTCTTTGTAAACTGATGTATTTCTCTAGACTAAACCAAACTTATTTGATTGGCTTCATATCATGGATCAGGGACATTCAGCTAAACAGAAGTTACTGTGTTCATTGATTCAGCCAAAGTAAGCATTCCTAGGAAAATCAGTATCCATCAGATACACTATAATCAAAGTAGACCTGTATCTATTCTCTCTTTCACAGCTGAACCAGTACAGGTTCAAGATTCTTCAAATTCTCACAAAAGATTAAGTCACATTATCAAAGAAACCCAAGCCTAACCAAAGGGAGAGAAATACTCCCAAGACCAGATAACAGACTTGTCTGTGACAGATTAAACCCCGAAATGCACTTGGTTTAGTGAAGGACCTCTGGAGTTTTTGTTTTGTATTAAAAACAACTTTTGGGGAAAATGGTTAATATCTCAATAATTCATTTTCCTGGTCATGCCTAGGGTAGATTTTGCAGTATCTTATTATTGTTATTTCTTCTGGCTGAAGAACACTCTGAATACAATCTGTAAATCCCCTTTTTTATAAAACCTGATTGCCACCTGGGGATTGCTACCTTTGAGAGCAGCAGAAATAACTTTGATCACAGCTGCCAGGGCAGCCGTATTGTTTTCTCTAAGCCCATGATGATGATTTTTGCATTATATTTCATTTCTGGGCATAAGCTGCATACAGATCCAGGGAGACCTGTCAGCCTTTAATAGGTTGGCTTACAAAAAAGTGAAGGAGAAAACAGAATTATTTCCCTCCCATTCAAGATGAAGGCAGTCATTTACAGCCTTGGTATCTTAGAAGAGAGTCTGCCTTGTACATAGGAAGTACATGAGAATCAGAGAAGAGACCTATGTTATTAAGGTTTAAAACTAGCAGAGATTATGCCTTTCAAAATCACTTTGTAGAGATGCCTGGAAAATAGAAGCTGACATGCCAGTAGCTTAACTTTAAAGAAAACCAAAGGATAGAGAAAGTGGATTTAAGGAAATCTCAGCTGAATGGTTGCCCATGGTTAAGGTGAATAATATATATTCAGATGTTAAATGGATCCTGAAAAAAAAAGGGGGGGGGGGAGGCCAATGCTGCAACATTAATTTTCTCCAAACTATTGTTGCATCTCTACTACACAATATGGCTTTATACTTCATGGCAACCAATCAAGAACTCATGTTTTGCTTCCTTGAAATGCTACCTCAAAGTCAGTACTTACCATGTAGGCTTGACACTTCACAGTTGCCTTGCCTGGTTGCTTATAACAGAAATATGCAGTTGGCCTTCCAGATCCACAGATTCTAATCAAACTTTGATTTTACCATTTTTGAAATAAAGGGCACTACTTTACTACATCAACTTCTACAATATAACTTAAGCTTAAGTGGATTTTTATATCCATGGGATGTCTTTGAACCAGAGGCGGCCCTAGGTAATTTTCAACGGTAAGCAAACAGCATTTTGCCCCCCCCCCCAAACCAATCATTGATATATATTTTCTGTTTGTCGTGGGAGTTCTGTGTGCCATATTTGGTTCAATTCCATCATTGCTGAAGTTTAGAATGCTCTTTGATTGTAGGTGAACTATACATCCCAGTAACTACACTTGCCGCACTTGCTCCTTTGCCTGGCCCACTTTGGGTCCGGAGGCGTGCCTGAAGACCCCGGCGTGTGCACCAAAAGTCACATCTTCTCCTGACTTTCTCCTCAGCCATTGGGACCAAGAGAGAGAGAGAGAGAGAGAGAGAGAGGTGGAGATTCCCACCTTTCCTGAAGGTAGGCGCAAAACAAAGGAGGGATTGGAGGTGGGAGATACCTCCAGTCGGAGGGGCTCTCTCTCTCTCTCTCTCTCGGTCCCAATAGCTGAAGAGAAAGTCAGGAGAAGAGGCGACTTTTGGTGCGCACGCTGGGGTCTTCAGACACGCCTCCGGACCCGAAGCGGGCCAGGCGTGGCGGCTCCACCCCTTGGCCCACCCACGGATTGGGGAGAGGAGAGTAGGCGGGTGGAGCGCCGGGGATTGGGAAAGGGAGCTGGTCATGGGGAAGGGATCGAACGTGGAGAACGATTGAGCGCCGGCTCTGCTCACGCACCCGGTGGCTGGGTGGAGCAGGAACGAGAGGGGCTAGGCGAGGCTCAAAGGCCCGGCCCCTTTGGGAAGGGGAGGCAAGAAAACCGAGGCTCCCCCCGGATTGCTCGGGCTGTTGTGAGGTGAGGGGGCGCTCCTCAAGTGGCAATCGAGGGGCATTTACAGAGGCGCCTCTGCGCCCCTGGCAAAAAAAAAGTGTTCTGCGACCGCTTACTTCGTGTAATGGACGAGCCGCCCCTGCTTTGAACTAAACCCTAGCCCATTGTAGTTTTCCTTAATTTTCAATTGTTACCATTTCTCCTCATTTCTTTGTTCTTTCCCCTTTGGGCAAGGATCTTTTACAATCCATGCACATCATTGGAATTACTGTCTTTTGTTGTACTCATTGATGAGAAAAGGCAATAAAACTATTATTATTATTATTATTACTATTATTATTATTATTACTACTACTACTACTACTACTACTATGACTGACTACTATTATTTTCAACTGCTACAATCGCTCTGAAGGATCAAGGTTCACAGTTGGATGTAGTCATGAATTCAACCCTAACCGTGCATTCCCACACTTCAGCAGTGGCTAAAAGTGTACCTGCACAATTAAAATTTGCAAGCAGGGACTTATTCTTGGCAAAGTTCACATGTGCCTTTTATTGACAGAGAACAATATTTACTGCATAGAAAAGATGTATAAGCAAGAATGTGTTTTGTCTTTGTTTTGTTTTCTTTTTTTCATAGAGAACCCATTTTCCTGAGATGCAGATGCTGTTTTTTGTGAAACACCCATGTATACACAAGAATCTAGAACAGAACAAACCCTGGTCTGTGAATAGTTTTTGAAAACTGCTGTTTGGGAAGAATTTCTTGCAGTTGGAAGGATATTATTAAAATTGCTTGTTGCTTTCTTCCTAAATAAAACTGGCAAATTGCATTATACCCATAGTTATCAGATTATGAAATGTCCCTCTCAGGTGCCCTTCCCACGAGGAGACTGAGCCTTTTGTACCAAGTCCCAACAAATGCATGTCTGATATTTTTAAAGGGATGCACATTTTTTAAAACAGTAAGAGCCCCTTATATGTGGGGAAAATATTCCAAGATAACTCCACTCTGGAAACCTGAAACTGTGTATAGTCCTGTATTTGGATAGTCATGCATTTGGAATATATTTGTGTTAGAAGAATACCATAGAATTGCATTGTGGGTCCCCAGATGTTTTGGCCTTCAACTCCCAGAAATCCTAACAGCTGGTAAACTGGCTAGGATTTCTGGGAGTTGTAGGCCAAAACGCCTGGGGACCCACAGGTAAAGAACCATTGCACTGGTGGGGGAAGATATATTTTGGTGCATGGGCCCTGAAAAAAAGTTTCAAATGGAAATCCTAATCAAAATCTTTATTATGGTCATAGACTAGCATAAAATGTAAATCCAACAAGGGCAAATTTCTTGGCATTGTGCAATATATAACTAAATACTGAGGACATTTAAAAAAGCTTTTAAAGCTTTATTCACATTTCAAACAAAGAAATGGCCTTGGAAGAACTACTTTCAATGGTTTCAATGTCCTTGCTGCTACAGTTTCCCTCATCTCTGTAACTTTGCAAAGGTCTTGATTAAGAATTTCCCTCTATCTCATTGATTTAAGCGATCTAATGCACATGAAAGATGTCTAGATGGATTAACATCCATTCATGAATGGCACTATTCCTAAACCTTATGCATACTAAAAAGAGTGGGTGAGTCATTTGGATCTATGAGCTCTCTTTGGGGACACAAAGTGTTGGTTAACTAACTTTGGTACATTTGTGTGGAGTTGACTATACAGCTCATTTTTTTTACGTAACACACAGCAATAGGTCCATATTCATATAGTTTGTAGCACTATACTTTCCACCTCATCATATGGACAAAATTATTCATTAGTCATTGTTCCTTCATATTAGGGATTCAGCAAAGTAAGTAGCTAAATTCCCATCACAGTAGAGCACTGTAACCTGAAATGATATTCAATTTGATAGAATTGCAATTGCTATAAGTATGTAGTAGCTTGTAATTTGACAGAAGAATCACCCTCAGAACATAACGGTTTTTGTTTACTATTCACACCACACAATATATATTGTTAGCAGCTCTAACCACTAGACATTGCGTTGGGGGATGACTGAAGTTTTGCAGCACAGAGGACCTCTATGTGACTTTTGTTTTTTCTAGATATGCATGTTTATTGATCTCCATTATCTCTCCCCCTACTCCAAAACCATGCATTGCAGTAGCTTCCCCAGGTTGGATGGAGAGTCGAGGGAAAAATTAATCACATATATAGATGTTACGCTAGACTGAGGCTGCATCCTCACAGTAGAATTATAGCAGTCTGATGCCTCATTGACTGCCATGGCTCAATGCTATGGATTTTGGTATTTTGTAGTTTTGTGATATATTTATCCTTCTCTGTCAGTGAGTTCTGATGCTACTACAAACTACAAATTTCAGAATTTCATAGGCTGAAACTATGGAAGTTTAAGTGCTGTCAACCTATAATAATTCTGCAATGTGAGTCATACAAGGTTGGATAAGTGACCATTTATTTTCATTTTTTAAAAAATCATAATACAACAAGAATAGAACATGAAAGAGTTGCCGGGTTTCCCATTTTCCAAACAGGATTAGTAAAGTTATCTCCAGAATGGAAATATTCTTTAAATATAAGCTTCCACAGACATATGTATATCCTTTAGGACGAACGCAGGGTTAGTTCAAAACATTTTGCTACTTCTCTTCTTAAATACACAGAACTTATGATGCATACTGTCCAAGCTTCTGCTCAAAATCTGTGTAGAGCCAATGCTTTTTATTTATTTTATTTACTTCATTTATATACCGCTTTTCTCAGCCCTTAGGCGACTAAGAGCGGTTAACAATAGCAAAATTCAATGCTCCACATCATAAAAACAGTTAAAAACAATTAAAACAATAACATAATAAACAATTTTTGAACCTATCTAGCAGTGGCTGGTGGTTTCCATGTCAATGGAATAGTGTATCTGTTCTCTGAACTTTGAAGGAGTTATTCAAAATGCTGTACATATATTGGGAAAAGACTTTGGTATCTTGGACTGCTACTTTAAAGTTCAGGCTAAAACCCCACACGGTTATAGTACTATGATTCTATTTTAAATACCAGAGTTTCATCCTATGAAATCCTGCGATTGGTATTTTAGTGTGGAGAATTTAGAATTATTAGCCATAGAACTGCAGTGCCTCATCAAACCACTAAACCCAAAATTGTATAGGAAATAATGATGTTTGTAAAGGTGGAATCTTGGTGCTATGACTGTGTTCTATGGAAGAGCACTCTCTGTGTTAAAATAAAAAATAACAGTTTAGTTTCAAATGTCACCCATTACTGAGGAAATAACTGAGTTGATTCTAATGTTCATCTGAAAGGATGAAAGGAGAGCTAGATAACCAGAGATCATGAAACTTAAACATCTTATTTGATAGGTCATATAATCCAACTGTATTAATTGACTGATTGGGCATATACTCCACCATTGAATTAGGTGGTTTTACCACTTGGTTGACTTTATACATTCAACAATGGGTTGAATGGATCTTCTCTAATTGGTATTAACAGGATTTCTATTTGGTGATGGTGGCGGGGTCCATATGTAATGATAACTTTGCACCTCAGCAGTTTGGGGAGGAGAAATGGCAGCCACTTTACTCACTATTGGTAGAGAATATCCCAGTACTCTTTAGGTGCTGAATGATGGATTCTAGAGTTGCAATCCAAAAGAACCTCTTCAAAATTTAGTGTAAATGTCAGTAGAATAGACATACAATTTGATTTAGATTTTTAAAATAAATGAATATAATAAGGTGGATGCAGGATAAATCATAAACCTAAGATCTTCAAGAATGTTTTTGTAGCTACTAGCAACAAGACCACCCTTATGTTAGCAAGAGAAGGGGTACCTCTCCTAGAAGCCTCCAAGATTGGCAATTCACCTTTTAAACATCCCTGCACCATTATACTTTTTGCTACCTCGGCCTGTGCATTTTTAATTATGATCCCTCAGACTTTTTGTACTTGCATGCCCTATTTGTTGACTTTTAAAATTAAAAGTTAGAGAGACAAAAGTCAGAAGTATCTGCTACAGAACATTTTTTCAGCATATGATTTTTACATTCCCACTAGCTCTTCACCATTTCTTAATAGAGGCCTCTTTCTCCCCTAAAGGTTTTAAACTCTGCTTGAATGGATTTTATATCATTTATTTCACTGCTACTTTTCTTCTTGCTCTTTGATTCTATTATTTTGGCCTACTTTTTCATTAATCATTTTGCTGCCCCTGGAGGAGGTAACATCATGGTAAATAGTGATGCCCTTCACAGTTTTATTGCTGCTTCAGACCTTTGAACACAGCCTGTTTCACAGGAATTATAACTCTTTGTTGAAGTATCCTTGATGTTTTAAGCAACAGCATTCAACAGATAGTTTTGTATCTGGTGCAGATTCTATATAGTTTGAGTTCTCACAATGTTAAGAATATAGCTTTGCTAGTGTTGGAAGTTCTACCCAAACAAGTTGACTAGAACATCAAAATCTTGGATATAGTCTCATCTCTTTCCAAATGCCAGCATTTAGGGAATTATATTGGGTTCACAAGGACCATCCAACACACAAAATATACAACTAATGCATTCCTGAAAGATATCCAAAAACTTTCAAAAAAGGAGATTCAACACCTCAGCCAGTCTCTTTCACTTCTGAACTGCTCTTAACATGAGAAGGCATTTAAATGTTTTAGTGGAATCTTTTTTCTTTCTATTTGAATTTATTGGTTCATATCTAGTGATTCCCAAACTTTGGTTCTCCAGGCATTTGGAACTTCAGATCTCAGAATCCTCAGCTACCTTTGTCAATGATCAGAGATTCTGGAAGCTAACATCCCAAATACCTAGGAGACCAGAGTTTGGAAAACATAATCGTAGATTTTGGAGCACAAGAAAAACAACTAATTATACCCAGCTCCCTAGACCACTTCTTGTGGTGCTTGGTTTCCAGACCTTTGATCATCTTGATCACCATCCTAAGAAAATATTCCAGTTTGTCAATATACTTCCAATTGGCTTTACAAACCATCAGCACTCAGTAGGATTTAAGCTATAATACTCACTCACTGTAATACTCACTCACAGTAATATTCACTGAGATGGTAAAGTTTCCATTATGCTTCTTTACTGAGAAATTCCACCGCAAACACTCAAAAATTAAATATTGATAAGGAAGATGCTAGAAGCACTATCATATATCCTATTTTGAAGAGACAGAGCATAGAAATAAGTCATTTTTCACAGTCTTTAGAATTTTCTAGCCAGGATGGGGAATTCCGAGGGCTGAGCTCAAAACAACTTGTCCAAGTTCTGACAGAGAACCGTCCTTTATTGGAAAGTATCCTCCCTCTGAACAGATGTCCAGTATTTGTCCTGAATAAGATGAAATAGTAATCAGAAATTAAGGCACTTCCGGGTGCGCCGTAATGGAGGAGAGACAGGCATATTAGGCTCCGCAGCAAAGTGCCAGCTTCACGGACGGCTGGGTAGAGCATCGGCTCCCTTTCTCCCCCGGATCGAGGGGGGAGAAACTGCGAAACCGCAAGGGGGTCTGCCGACGGCCCAAAAGGGGGTCCTCTCCTCAAGAGGGGATCTCCGAAGGGCCCGGCAAACAGACCCCCGAGGTAAGGCGGGCCGCCGTGGTAGCGCACAGGGAATTGCTCCCTGTACATCTCCCAATGGGCGCATCTTAACAATGAAGAAATAAAATAAACTAAGAAATATACGTGGGAAACCAAGAAAGCTTCGGAAAAGTGGGAAGGAAGTCTCTTCTAAAATCGGAGGAAAGATATATAAACCAAGAAGGTAAGAACCAAAAAATTCTTTGACTAATAGAGAAAGAACTGAATGGTGGCGAAGCGCCCGAAGACTGAGCACTGCAGACGCAGGCAGAAATAATATAATATAACAAAATAGAATATTGACGGAGGAGAGAGGAAAGAATTGAAGAAGGAGAAGTGAAAAGTGGAAGTGGAGAGTGCAAATGTCTAAGAATAGTAATAATTAACATCCAATAAGAAAGGAAAGAAGTATACTATACAATACTATATAATA
Source organism: Anolis sagrei (assembly GCF_037176765.1). Taxonomy (NCBI): domain Eukaryota; kingdom Metazoa; phylum Chordata; class Lepidosauria; order Squamata; family Anolidae; genus Anolis; species Anolis sagrei. Next base: position 51,818,852 of record NC_090024.1, on the reverse strand, counting down.
CAATACAATATATAGGAATATAGAATATAATACTGAATATAATCATCCAGTTACTTGAACTATAGAGAATAACAGTCCAACCACAAGACAAAAAAAGAAAAAATAATGGAGAATTAACTAAGACAGAAACTAAGTGGCTTTAGGGAAACCAAACAACCAAGGGTTAAAAGAAGCAGGGAGCAGAAAAAGGGAACAACTCTGACCTTGAAGACGCCAACCAGAGTGTCTCGGAGAGATAAGGGCGACAAGAGGCGAGGAAGAAGGATAAACAAAAACCGCCCACGTGCGAGAGAAGCGCAAGCGAGCGGAAGCCACGGAACATTGCGGACGCAACTCTCACGGGAACGTGAACTTGGACACGAAACCTCGCGAGAAAAGAAAGCATAAGAAAACATAAGACAATGCGAGACCAAACGAGAAGAGACTAGGAATACGGAACACGGAAGAAGGGCAAGGAAGGGCAAAAGAAGAATCCAAGTCCAAAAAAATAAATAAAAATAATACGAAAGCCGAGGAGAAAGGAGCGTGCCTGGAAAAATATAAGAACTCCAACGAAAAGAAAGAAGTGACAGCAACACAGCAGAAGAGATAAGGAATAACGAGGGGAGAACAATAAATAAAATCAACAAAAGACGGTAAGAATATAAAATAGCATATAAGGATATTCCCTCCACTCTCAAAAACGGGAAAAAAATATATTAAAAAAAATAAAATAAAATAAAAATAAAAAAATTAAAAAAAAATAAAAAAGAAGGGGGGGAATAGGGAGGGGGAATAGTAATCTGGCCCCACCCTCACCCCCACCCATACTAATTCCCTGCTTATACAGTTTATATTCTCTTGTATATTGCTGAGATATAGCTCATACCTCCTTATATTCTCAGAAGTCTACATAAAAAGAACAAAGACCTCACAAGGAGATAGTCCAAAATTAGAGATTAATAAGGATCAAGTTAGAATCTACTCTAAACAACAGAAAACAATAAAAATAGAAGGAACTAAGAGTATCCTGGAGAGATGACCACACCGAAAAATAAAGGGGAGAAGGAAAAAGAAACGAAGGAAATGAAAGGATCCACAAGGAAGAATTCACTGACAGAGGAGACAATACCAAAAGATATGAATATGAAAGAACTGATGAAAAAGATTCTAGCGGAGTTACAAATAATGCAAGACAAACAAGACAAGATGCAGGAAAAACAGGACGCCTATCAAAGTATAGCACAAGAACAGATGGCAGGACTGAAAGAAGAATTGGGAGCCATGAAAGGAAACATTGCCGCAATACAAAAAGAGTTGAAGGAATTAAAAAAAGAAAAACAAGAATTAAAGAAAGAACAAGAAGAAATTGTGGTGAAAGTAAAAACTCTAGACCTAAAAAATCATAGAATAGAAGAAAGACAAGAAGCGATGGAAGCAAAAAATCTGGAATACCAGCTTAGAATGAGAAACATCATAGAAGAGACGAAAGAGAACATTCAAGAGAAAGTGATAGAAATATTGTCAGAAATGCTAGATTGGACGGAACAAGAGGTAATAAACCACACGGATAGGATATATCGAGTGAATACCATCTACGCGAAAAAAAACAAGACGGCAAGGGACGTAATAGTGAACTTTACAAAAAAAACGGTCCGAGATGAAGTGCTAAGAATAAACAGTAACAAAAATGTCTACTATAAAGGTAAAAAAGTGGCGATCCTTAGAGAATACCCGAAGGCTACTCTGAACAAAAGGAGGAAGTATAACTTCCTTACTGAAGAATTAAAGAAACGCAATATCAGATTCCGCTGGGAAAAAAACGATGGTTTAATGGTAACTTATAGAGAACAACGTTATTGGATCCTAAATGAAGAATGCGCAAAAGACTTTTTTGACAAACTAAAGAGAGAATCAGGAAGGAGAAGAGATGAATATGATAGAGAAAGAAGGATTAAAAAAAGACAAGAAAGATACACCCCAGAAAAACAAAAACAACAGAACGATCAGACAGAGCAACCAGGAACGAGTAGAGGAACACATATAGAAGAAACAAAAGAACGAGACAGACCAAGAAAGATGAATGGGACAGAAAGTGAGGAAGAAGAAAATTCTGAGAAAGAAGAGGAGAACTACGGAGAGACTGAAAGTGAGGCGGAGGAACGAAGAGAAGAGACACACAAAGAAGAATGTATGGAGAATTAAAAATTTATTCAAACAATATTAATGGGATTAATTCCCCGAATAAAAGAAATAAAATATTTAATAGATTAATAAAAAAAAGATATCATGTTATTGCCCTACAAGAGACGCACATCACACAAAAACACGTAGCACACCTAGAGAATAAGAAATTGGGAAGGGTTTTTTATGCATCCGCAAACGAGAAGAAAAGAGGGGTGGCAATCTATATTAATAAAGACATACAGGCGGCACTCGCCTTTAAAGATGAAGAGGGCAGGTTTGTGGGAGTCACCATTAAGGTACAAGAAAAAACACTACTAATTTGTAACATTTACGCCCCCAATGATTCGAAAACTACATTCCTTGGAAAATTGAAAAAACAAATAGAAAGCCAAACAGCTGACCAATTATTAATTCTAGGAGACTTTAATGGAGTAATAGATTGTAAACTTGATAGAAGTACAGCCAGAAAGCAGGAAAGTAAGAAGAAGCTGATTAGCAGAAACTTACCAAAGTCAATGCTAAATTGGAAAAAGGAATACGATCTACAAGATACCTGGAGAGTAAAACACGAAGAGGAGATGGATTTTACGTTCTATTCGGGCCGCTATAGAAGCTGGTCTCGAATAGACATGATGTGGATATCAAACTCCCTGATGATCAATGTAAAAGAAATAAACATTCTACCAAGAATAGATTCGGATCACTGTCCGCTAGAAATGACGTTGCAAATATCAAAGACTACTAGAAAATGGAGACTAGATAACAATCTACTGAAAAAAGAAGAAGACATAGAAAACAACAGGAAAAAATTGAAGGAATTCTTCGAAATAAATGACAGAGAAGAGACTCACTTATACACTCTATGGGAAGCCAGCAAAGCTGTTATGCGGGGAAACTTTATCCAGCAGAAAGCAAGAAAAAACAAATTGAAAAAGCAAAAAGAGGAAGCGATGATGCAAGAAATTAAGCAAGAAGAAGAAAATCTGAAAAAAAACCCTGACAATAATAGAACTATAAATAAACTCAAAGTACTACACAAACAAAGGGAACACCTAGAACTGGAAGAAAGAGAAAAAGAACTAAGATACCTGAGGCAAAACCACTTTGCGAACGCGAACAAGCCTGGAAAATGGCTCGCAAAGAAGCTAAGGAAGAATAAAGAAGCCAAATATGTGACAAAACTCAAAGAAGGCGAGAAAGTATATACACAAGAAGAGGAGATAAATACGCAATTTACAGAATTCTATAAGAATCTGTATAAGAAAGATAATATAGATGAAGAAAAGATCCATAAATACCTGGGAGAAAGGAAAATAGCAAAAATTACAGAAGAAGAAAGGGAGAACCTAAATAAGGAATTTACAGACCTAGAAATAAAGGAAGCAATCAACAAACTGAAAACAGATAAGGCTCCAGGACCAGACGGGTTTTCAGCGGCTTATTATAAAACCTTCCGGGAAGAATTAACACCCTATCTAAGAAAAATCATGAACAACATAAGAAAATCCAAAATAATCCCAAATTCATGGAGACAAGCGAATATATCAATGATACACAAAGAAAATTCGGACCCGGAAAAAGTGAAAAATTACAGGCCTATTTCGTTGCTGAATCTGGACTATAAATTATTTAGTTTTATAATTGCGGATAGATTAAAAAATGTATTTAAAAATAGAATTAAAGAAGAACAATCTGGCTTCCTGCCAAATAGACAACAGAAGGAGAATGTAAGAACGATTTTAGATCTAATTGAATACTATGACATCAACATCCAAAAGAAGGTAATGTTTCTAGCTCTAGACGCAGAGAAGGCCTTCGATAAGGTTAATTGGAATTTTTTCAAGGCACTTTTGAGAGAGATGGATGCAGGATTTTATTTCCAAAATATGATAAATGCGATCTACGAAAAACAAGAGGCCAGAATTTGGATTAACAGACAAGAAACAGAAGAAATTGAAATCGAGAAGGGGACCAGACAAGGATGTCCCCTCTCTCCCTTAATATTCATTTTGACATTGGAAGTCTTATTAGAAAAAATTAGAGAAGATAAAGAATTGGAAAGTACGAAAATATATGGTCAGGAATACAAGCTAAGGGCATACGCCGATGATATTATGTGCATTATCGAAGAACCGGAGAAAAACCTGGGGAAATGGATAAAAACAATAAATGAATTCGGAGAGGTGGCGGGTTTTAAATTAAACTTGGACAAAACGAAAGCCCTAACAAAGAATATCACACAAAAAGAAAAGGAGAAATTAGGAGAAAGATGGAACATCCAGATAGTAACCAAACTAAAATACCTAGGAATTGTATTAACGGCCAAGAATTCACAACTATTACAAAATAATTACATAGAAGGATGGAAAAAAATTAAAAAAGAAATGGAAAGTTGGAGATACCTGAATCTGTCCCTCTTAGGGAGAATTGCCAGTGTAAAAATGAAAATATTGCCCAAAATGGTTTTTTTATTTCAAAACTTGCCGATAATTAGAAATCAAAATATATTAAGGGATTGGAATAAAGACATAATGAAATTCATCTGGCAAGGAAAAAAAGCAAGGATAAATCATAAAAATATGATAGAAGATACAAAGAAGGGCGGTTTAGCAGTGCCGGACCTGAGAATTTATTTTGAAGCTAGCGCCCTCATGTGGGCCAAAGATTGGACAGAACTCAAAAAAGAAAAATTACTTACCTTAGAGGGCATCGAATTGCGGACAGGCTGGCATCATTACTTATGGTATGATGGTTTCAAAAAAGAGAAAAAATTCGGAAATCATTTCATTAGATCATCTATTATAAAAATTTGGCAAAAATACAAATCAAAAATTTGTGAAAAAACTCCCTATTGGCTCTCCCCATTAGAGGCAACACAGAGAAGAGAAATGGGATGGAATAGCTGGCCAAGGTATAGAGAATTACTAAAAAAAGAAGATGGTGAGGCTGTACTAAAAACCCAACAAGAAATGAATTTGATAAATAAAAAAATATCATGGTTTCAATATAGACAAATAATGGAGTGCTATAAGAAAGACAGAAGAAATGGTTTCCAGGAGGAAGAGGCGTTCTGGGATAAAATATTAAAATCCGATAGAAAGATAATAACAAAACTGTACAAGAAATTACTAGAATGGAATTCGGAAAAAATGGGAGAAAGGAAATATATACAAAGATGGAATGAAAATTTGGGAAGAACACTTAGAATAGAAGAATGGGAAAAAATATGGAGAAACAAGATTAAATACACATACGCAACAGATCTAAAGGAGAACTGGCTAAAAATAGCTCATAGATGGTATATGACCCCAAAAAAACTAAATAAGACATATAAAAACATAAATGTTAATTGCTGGAAATGCGGAAGGACGGAAGGCACTTTTTTCCACCTATGGTGGACCTGTCCAAAAGCTACGGCATACTGGAAAAAAATACATAAAACAACCCAGGAAATCTTAAACACGAGACACACATTCAGACCAGAAGCCTTCTTGCTAGGAATGATGGAAGAAAAAATGGAAAAAAACACAGAGAAACTCCTCTTTCTGCTATACACAGCTGCCAGAATGTGCTATGCGAAACTCTGGAAAAAAGAAGAAATTCCGGACATAAAGGACTGGCTAGAGAAAATATTAGACATAAGAAATATGGACAGATTGTCATATCTGATGTCTAAGAACAAAGGAACACCAATCAAAGAAACTGACTGGACGAAGGTGATAAATTACATAGATCAAACAAATAAAAACACTGAAGACTAAATAGAAGAGAGTATATGAATGAAACATGAACGCGAGAAGAAGGAAAAGGAAAACCCACTTGGAAGATTCGAAGGAAGTCAACGAGAGAGACATATAACATCTGTCTCCAACTCTTTTACTTTTTTCTTTCTCTTTTCTTTCTCTCTATCTTTCTCCCATCCCTCCCTACCACCTCCCCATCCTACCCTATCCCCCTTACCCTATCATTCCCATCCCACCCCTCTCCCCTCGACCTCTTTCCTTCATCTTTTTCTTTTATTCAGCTTTTATTCTGCTTTCTCCCCTTTATTTTCTATCTACTACCCCTATGTAAAGAAACTTTTTTCAATAAAGATATATTAAAAAAAAAAGAAATTAAAGCAGGAAAGGTCTTGAACATGTTCATCTACAGATAGCAGATTGAATGATAGTGCTATAGGGCACACCAGTCACATAAATATTCATCCAACTCTTGTCTTTCAGGTATTTTGGACTTTAGCTCCCAGAATCCCTGATCAATAGTCAAGGCAGTTGAGATTTCTAGGATTTGAAGTCCAAAACATCTGGAGAACTAGAGTCTGAGAATCACTGAATCATTTACTTCCTATCTACCCTGTTATAAGATGTATGCTATTTACATTTAAATTTAAGCCATCATTTCCAAATTTGCCCTATGGATAAAGCTTATTACATTTCAAATTTTTGCACATTTATGAATTCTTTCTCCATCTTTGTCATGATGTATAACTGTCTACTTTTGATCCCAATTTTCTTGACATGCCAGCTTTTTTTTACTTTTTAAAAAGAGAAATCAAAAATGGAAAATCGCCCAGTCATGTGAACATCCACCATCAGCACAGCTCAGATACCATTTTACCACTTCAAGGAGAATTTAGGCTAAGTGCAATGCTGTTCTCTACAGGTCTATGTTGAATTATTGGCTTCAGTTAGATGTTGTCACACAAAACAGTATTGATCCTTTCTCAAAATCTGTTTAACAAGACAAAGAGAACATATACTTTCTGAACAGCATCTTATCTAAATGTCATTGTTATGACTCATCTTTCTGATTTATAGAGGTAGAAATATTTGATTGACTGTACTGTGTATGTATTCTGTCATGTGTATGTATTCCTCTTTAATAACTAAGTTAAACCCAACCCAAAAGACTCTCTCTGCCTCTCTTCTGAAAAATATGTGAGCCTCTAAAATAGTTGCTCAGCATGTTTATCACACAATGATGTAGATAAAGTATTTGCATTCTAATTTCTGCATCAAACTCACCTGGAAAAAATGTTGATTTCCATACCAAATGTGCCTAAAGCGTATCATATTGTGCTTTGTCAATATTTTCCCAGTCTTCTTTCCCGTTTCCACTGTCTTGATATTGTCTCCGCCTTACAATCAGGATGAAACCATAAATTACCCACAGTTTTGTGCCAGCAGCATCACCTGGCTAAGATAAACCCCAGACAGATGTATAAACCCCATAGAAAAATTTTTTTCAGTAGTTTTGAACATACAGGGAAGGGAAAAGAGTCAAGATCTGTAGTTTTAATGTGAGAGACTCCTCTCAGTGAGGGAGTATTGGACTATTTCCATTCATAATTCCGTATTTTATTTTTCCTGGCTTGTGTTAGATACCTTGAACATATTTATATCAATACTTCCTTCCCAAATGAACAACTTGGATACTGCAAGATAACATAAGGTGGAGGGAGGGGATGAAGAAACTCACATTATTTTAGTGCAGTACATTGCCAAAAGACAATAAATTGTTGTCCACAACATGCCGCCAAATTAAATGAAAATTGTAACCTGCAAAAAGTAGTACTTCAGAATAGGGCTATGCACACATTTGGTCAAAACTTGAATTCCAGAGCAAATCAGCCTGCTTTGCCCCAAATCAGACAACACATTTCAAACACACTACTTTCTAAAATCTGTAGTCTGATGTCAACCTCTACTAGCATTGCTGACCCTTAAAGAATTAATATTGGAGGGGGGGGGGGTGAATGTGTTAAAATTAGTAAATATATAATGTCAGCAGAATTATCTAAATCTTCCCAAACTTATGCTATTAACCTCTTTCTGTCATTTATGACCTCTTCACACGAGGTAAAAATGCCCCATTTGTCTGCCTTCATGTGCAGCTTTGACAGGGCCTGCAGCGCGCCATCACACAATGCATGGCAGGCTCTGCCCATTTTCCTCACAAAGTGGAGGCAAAGCACCAAAAGGCAATTCACCCTCTACTACAGGGAGAGAAGCAGCATGTGGGTAGCTCTGATGGCCCCCAAAGCCCATATGATGGCAAAAAGGATGGCAGGACAATGCATGTTAAAAAGAAAAATGGGTTCCCCTAAAACTGTGGAGACCAAAATCAACTGATTGTGGTAATGTGAAAATAACTTAATTAACTCAATGTATATATTGCAAATACACATATAAAAAAAACAGGACTGCCACATTCACATTAAGTAGAAACAACTGGTTCTTCTCTTGAAGTATAAAACAAAGTCTTCATGTGAGTAAATGTCCTGTTCTTTATTACATATGAGTAGACTCCAGTAGTCACATGAATTGACTCCAACCTGCAACTGGTTTCGACACCAGATGACAGAAAAATACCTCTAATTGCACTATAAACAATAATGACACTTCTAGTGTACTTGACATGGGTTTGATGGGATGACTGATTCATTGTGATGCTTAAGAAAGAATAAAAAGGCTAAGATAGAGTCCTTGTCAGGCTATTTTATAATCTCCAACATCCAAATAAACTGATTGACTGATAACTGCCCATAAATGCTTACTGGCAAGATGGACATTCATGCTAGAGTAAAACAGATATATGTTACTTAGTAATGAATGTTATTAAGATCCTAACATGGTCAAGGAGATAAACACTTGAATTCCTGTGTAATTCACAGAAGACTGAGAGTTCTTTAGACAAATGAAGATGTATACCTGAATGGATAATGTTAATATAAGGGATAAAATCATGTACATGTAAAAGCATTTACAAAGGTCTTTATGAATGTCTGAATAATGCCCGAACTATGATGCATAATGCCTTATATGCAAGGGAATGAAGCTGAACAACCACTGATTTCCATGCCTGTGTTTCATCCTTAATACCTCTGAATACATATAATAAATAACACAACATATACCAAACATTCGACTCATTTCCCATATAAATATCCTGCTGTTCAAAAATGAATGTGGAAAGTTAATGTGAACATATGATTAGGAATTGGGCACTCAAGCACCTAGAAGGTGATAGCAGGTGACCCAGGACAGAATCGAGATTGTCTGAGAAGTGGCAAGAACACTCAATTCCTCAATCTTGAGAGACAGAGGTGGAGAATTATGCATGTTTCGGTATATCCATTGTATACTTACAGTTATCTTAAAGCAAGTATATGTGTGTGCATGTGTTTACGAAGGGATGTGCACTCTGCTTTTAGCCATGCAAGAGTCACACACAACCACGATTTATGAAGCTGTGTTTTTTCTCAGTTTATTACCAGTCACAGCTCAAATATGTACAATACCAAATCCATTTGTAAGACCAGTTGTCAGAAACTTGATCTCTAAGTAGTAATGGGAAGAACTGACTCAACTAAACCCAGAATTCACCTCTGAAAAAACCTGATGTAGGGGCAAAAAAAAAAAAAAACAACCTCAAACCTTCTGGTCAGACAGTCATGTGATACAAATATATCTTCTGGAGTGTGAGAGCATTTGCCCTCTCTCAATTTACCCTAGGAATTGATTAATTACTATATATCCTATCCACATGTACAGTCTATTGAGACTCTATGAGTCCCATAATCATCTACTCACTTACATCTTTTTTGTTTACTTCTGTTTACTTGGGAATACCAAAGCTTAAATGGTGACTCCCTACAAGGAATAACTCAAAATAACACATGTACCTTTTAATTCATAAGGATTTGTTGGGTTTCTGCTCACTGTTACACTATATACCCAGAATCTTTTTTAAAAAAAGCATATACGAACAAAGCAGCTAACTTTTACAAATATTGTAATAGATCTCTGCTTGTGGATCTTATTTTCATGCATGTTTGTAGGGATTTTCCCCTTTGTTCAAGAAAACAAATATAAAGCTAAACTCTCTTCTCAGAAAAAAGAACGATTTCCAAGAGTAAATACAAGTTTAGAGAGAACAGAACTGAAGCTGAACAGTAGTAAAACCTTGACCAAGTATAGAGTATGATGATTCCAGGCAGTGTTTTGAATACCTATCTAATCATTAGCACAGTCCTTCTGCACAGCAAAGGGGAAACAACTGATGCCTCTGTGTGCTTAATGACATTCTGCAAGGCTTGCTGCCAGAGGAGAGATATAATCTTCAAATCGAGTAAAACAGATATAGAAGATATCATTATCTGGAAAAGCTCCTACATTTTTGTGATGAATGCACTGTGAACAGACTCTGAAAATACTTCAAACATGATCATCAGGAAAAATGAAAAGGATTTTGAGGTGGCTTGCAAATTAGAAGACTTGGGCAGTTTACAATAGTCCCCTTTATAGTATCTGCACCTTAATCCACTCACAAACACGACCAGCTCTGTCTTTTGGTGTATGCACAGAACGTAATCATCTCTCACCCCTTACTTAGGCCCTTTCTGCGCTGCCCTATATCCCAGGATCTGATCCCAGATTATCCGCTTAACATTGGATTTTATTAGTCTCTGCCCGAAAATCTGGGATAGGCAGATAATCTGGGATCAGATCCTGGGATACAGGGGCAGTGGGAAAGGGGTCCTTGTCATCTTTCTCTGAAGTTCATATGGTCTAGCTTTTATTTAAAGAGTAATGGCAATGACTCTGGTTAATAAGGTAACAAGCTTTATCCAAATTTACCTATTGTTTTAAAAGTGGCATATCCCTTCCAGTGTATATTTGTCCCAATCTATGCTGCTTATTTGATGCCATTCAAAACTAGCTTTAAACTGTGGTGAACAGAAAACAAACTCCCACAAAGGTGTGCAAAAGAAAGGTCTTAGGGAATTATCCCATACAACCCCTGCCCTGTTTCTTAACCCTTTTAAAACATTTGAAAAAAAGAGTTAATTGGAGTCCATCACATGATTCAGGGAAACCCTCTTCTGCATCCATCATGCTCCATTACTGAAGTGTTTTGAAGGTGTTAAGAAACAGGGAGGAGAGAAGACAAGCAGAAATAATCTCCTGTGCTCAGGAATTTCTATGAAACAGAATGAAACAGCAAAAAATACGTGGAATGGGATCTGTCAGATTAGGTCCCTATGTTTATTTTTATTTCTGTTGCTGGTGGTGTTTGCCTCCAGGCCATTTCTGAGTTATGGCAAACCTACAATGAATCTCTCATGGGGGTTTCAGAGGCTCAAAATGTGTTACTTGCCCAAAGTCCACCGGTGAGTTTTCATGGCCGAGAGGGGATTCAAGCTCCTCAATCTGAAGTCATACTCCAGTGCTCAAACCACTACATCAAACTGTTTCCACTTTGTACATGGGGAAGTTTTAAAAACAGAAACCCTGAGAAGATACTAGCCAAACCTAGCAAATCAGAGACTAGCCTTAAGCCTACTGGCTCTGAATCTACACATTTCTAGAAGATTTACAAGGGCATTGTGTGCACCTGGTGTGTATATGTGTGCCTCTACTTCCTTTTCATACATTTGTATGCACCACCATCAATACTATCAGTTGAGTTTTGGGTTGCCGAGTGTACGACACTTTATCCTCTACAAGCAGTAAGGAATCTAGCTATGTTTCTGTGAGTCTTGTTGAAGAAAGTATTTTCTTTCTATTTATTCTAAACCCACTAAATGTCAATGCTTTTGCTTGGCTAGCAGAATTTAAATAATAACTCTCTGGAGCAAACTGTAACCCTCTTCGGGTGATCAGGCAGTGGTTGATCTGAGTGCAAGAAGGGAAGGGAAAAGCCAGTCTGAAAGAAAAGTATTTATTGTTTTTGAAGGCTCTCTATTCAGTCTGAAACCCTTAAAACCAGTGTTTTCTATTGCATTGAAAGGTTGCACATGCTGTTCTCTCCAAATTCTCTACCACCACATGAAAAGTGTGGTGAAGGAATCATGCTAGCCTGCTTCCTCTCCAATACCTAATAACAGAAAGCACTTACCCAGACATTTCAAAATATCTAGCAAGAAATAAGCTTCCAATGATCTCCAATGTACAAAAGTCAAGTCACTAAATCATCACGAAACAAATTCCCTGCAAAGCTTGCTAAGCTTCCAAGGGAAAACAAAACAAAAGAAAAGCTTCTAAATGCTTAATGCTTCTTCAACTATTTACAGAAGCACAGCCAGCAATGCTGGCTTCAGAAAACACTAATTTTGGCCCAGGGAAGAATTTTCAGTGGTCATAGAACAGAGGGAACAGGAAAGCAAAATGTTTAAACATACAAACCAGAATAAAACAGTTGTGACAGGTGGCCCTGTTACATCTCTTTGTCTGACAAATCCCTTTGTCTGACAAATCCTCCCTTATGAGCCCACATGGTCCGTAAGATCTTCCGGGGATGCCCTTCTCTCGCTCCCACCCCCGTCTCAGGCACAGTTGGGGAAGAGAGAGAGGGCGTTCTCAGTGGTGCCTCCCCCCCCGCTCCCGTCTCTGGAACTCCCTCTCCAGGGAGATCAAGCTGGCACCCTCACTATCCACATTCTATAAGGAATTAAAGATGTGGATGTTTCGTCTGCTCTTGATTGATGACTCCTATGACAAATGACCTTTTATCTGAATTGTCATTTGATCTGATTTCCTATATTACATTAATTGAATTGATTCTGATCCTGTTAATTTGCTCTGTTTCCATGATATTTCCTATGCTATTATACATTGCTATCCACCTCACTAAACCACCTTATCCTTCAACCAGCTCACATAGTGGTCTTCTTCCCCCGCTCCAAAATTAGTCTGCTGTTACTGTTGTTGCTTGCTATTATTGTTATGCTGTTTTATGCTGTTTTATGCTGTCTTAATTGTTATTGCTTTGCTTTTAATTGTATTCTGCCTTGGGCTTGGCTCCATGTAAGCCACCCCGAGTCCCTTCGGGGAGATGGAGGCGGGGTAGAAAAATTAAGTTCTTCTTCTCCTTCTCCATCTCCGTCTCCTTTTCCTTCTCCTTCTTCTTTTGGCTACATAGTAAAAGATATAATTCTACCTGAGCTCACAATTTTGCCTTGACACTGAGAGAAGCCATCCCACATCTTGGTTCTAGGATCAACACCAGTCTGAAGTTTTGAGTTGTGCCTGTATGCAAGTTTTCCTGGTGCATATCTATACATACAATAAAAGTCAAAGTTTGTATGCGGAGGACAAAAGTGTGGCGGTGTGGCGGGAGGAGTATGTGCCAGCGTTCTGACTGGCTGCCGCTGTGGAGCTATTTGCATATGGTCTCTGATTGGCCAGCTTCAATAGGACCCACTGGAGGAGAAAAGAGTTCATGACAGAAACGGGGACATGAGAAGGAAATTTGCATATGGTCTCTGATTGGCCAGCCTCAATTCCAAGATTCCGAGATGACTAAGAGAGGAAAGGAAAAGGCCATGGGGCTCTGTCAGAAAATTACCAATACAGACCAAACTTGGCACACAAAGCCCCCATGACCCACTCAACATCCTACTGCAGTTTGGAGGAGGATGGACCATGGATGATGGGACTTGCTGCTTCGTGCCTGGCAGTCGGAGGCTCGCGCGGCCGGCTCTCTCTTGATTTTCTGAGGCCGCTGTTGACCTCATCCAAAGACTGATCAGGACCAAACTTGGCACATAGACCTCTCATGACCCACTTTACGCCTGGTGTGGTTTGGCCAGGGATGGACCATGGATTATGGGACTTGCAGTACCTTTGCTCAATTCTTGAGACCACTGCAACCCTCATCCAATTACTGATAAAGACCAAACTTGGCACACTGAGTCTCCATGACGCACTCTACATCCTGGTGCGGTTTGGAGGAGGATGCACCATGGACGACGAGACTTTCAATACCTGCACTCCCTTCCTAAGACCATTACAACTGCCAACAATGATGGATCAGGACCACCATTCACACAGAGAGCCCGCATGACCCACTCTACATCCTGGTGCAGTTTGGAAGAATTTGACAATGGATGATGGAACTTGCAGTCACTTCACTCACTTCCTGAGACCACTGAGACCCTCATCTAATGTCCGATCAAAACCAAACTTGGCACACAGAGCCCCCATGACCCACTCTACATCCTGGTGCACTTTTGAGGAGGATAGACCATGGATGATGGGACTTGAAGTATCTCTACCCGCTTTCCGAGACTGCTGTGACCCTCAACAATGACTGAGCAACACCAAACTTGGCACATAAACCTCTCATGACCCACTTTACTCCCTGGTGTGGTTGGACTGTGGATCGAGCATGGGTTATGGGACTTGCAGTACCTTCGCTCAATTCCTGAGACCACTGCAACCATCATCCAATTTCCGATAAGGACCAAATTTGGCACACCGGGTCTCCATAATGCACTCTACATCCTGGTGCCGTTTGGAGGATGATGCACCATGGACGATGTGACTTGCAGTACCTTCACTCACTTAGTGAAACTACTGAGACCCTCATCCAATGACTGATGAAGACCAAACTTAGACACAGCACCCCCATGACCCACTCTACATCCTGCTGCAGTTTGAAGGAGGATGGATTTTGGATGATGGGACTTGCAGTACCTTCACTCACTTACTGAAACCACTGCCACCCTCATCCAATGACTGATAAAGACCAAACTTGGCACACAGAGCCCCCATGACCCACTCTATATCCTGTTGCCATTTGGAGGAGGGTGGACCATGGGTGATGGGACTTCAAGTACCTTCACTCACTTCCTGAAAACAATGCAATCATCATCCAATGACCAATAATGACCAAACCTGGCATACAGAACCGCCATTACCCACTTTCTCTAATAACCCGGGCAGCGCCGGGTCCCCAAGCTAGTATAAAATATTTCAAAGACAACAAATACAAGCTGGAGAATATTTGGAGCATCAATGTCTCATCCTTTGTATACATCTGAGGCCCCTTGCTTTCAATAGAAAATACACCTGAGGTCCCTTGCTTTCAACAGTAAATGAGGGCACAACTATATAGGTATCACCACATAGGAATCTCTTTGTATCCCGTATGGTGAGATGAATAGTGTGGATCTATGACTGCTTTGGTAGCGTTCAGTCTTCCAGATTCTCTAGACTGCCTTTTTATTAGCCAAGGATGAATGGCCACTCCTTTGAATGCCCTGGGGTAAGGAATTCATCTTTTAAATAGGTTGCACTGGCTCTCTACAATGTTCAACCAAGTCAGAAAGCTCAGTGGAATCCTTGCAGCCTGTGGTGACTACAAAACAGAATCCTGTGTTCTTATAATGGTGTATTATGTGTCAGTTATTTCCTGACTAGTTTATGTCCAGGGCACTTAGATGTTTCTAATTCTCTCTGGCATGTGCTTAAGCATCTGACACATAGTACACAATGCTTGACAAACTACAATTGTGAGATAACTGTATTTTCTATTTTTGTTAGGAATAGACAGGAAAATGAATGAATGAAAGGAAAAGAACAATGAGATGTGCTCTTTTAGAACTTATAAATAGCCTGAACAGTTTCTAATATTACACTTATCTTGAAAATAAGTATTTTCAGCTTTTATGGAAGCAAGTTATATCACTATCTCAACCAATAATTCATTGGAATTCAGATCTTTTCTCAGTGAGCTTTATTCTGCAAACTGAAAATTGCAGACAGTTTTGGACAGTATTATTGTATTGTAATTTGACAAATTCTACTAAGCATCTGGCTAGTATAAAAGAACTGAATCTAAAATGGAGGTTTTTCCTCTTGTTTTCTTGTCAAATAGAAAATGAAGAGGTTTATCTGGCATGCTACCTGTTCAAGGAGATAGATAAGCAGGTAAGAACTTTTAAAAATAGAAAGCCAAAATGAAAGCTTTAGGTCACAATTTTAGGCATAATATTGGTATGGTAAAGGACTGAGACATTTGTGGAAATCTAGATTTTTATAAACCATCGTTTCTTTCATAAATATGCCCAAGAACTTTCTCTAACACAACACAGATTCAGAAAAACGTTGATATGCAGAAATGATTAGTAGCTACTTTTTTGAAAGGTCATTTATAATGTAGTATTTGACATTCTCTGGAGTTTCTCACCATTGGCACTTTGGCAAGAAGTTGCTTAGTTACAGCCATTTTATCCAGACCACTGAACTTATTTCCTAAACCCTTTGCAATTTCCTCCCTTGGAAGTAACAAACTGACTGTATCTACTGACATTTTGCTGGGAGATTGATTTTTCCAGTCACATGGCTTTCAAATACACAGTATCTAATATATTTACATCATTTACCCCAAACAGAAAAAAAAACCAGATGTCAACTATTATCTATGTCCAACATAATGACACAAAGGTTCATTAAAATAGCCTATCCCAGTGAATGGAGAGTGTCCAGAATGGCCATCTAGGTTTCACCTTCAAAAAAGAAACAAAACAAAAACAAAAAAGTATCAGTTTATGCTGATCTCCAAAATGTTTTGGACAGTTTAATAGAATCTTGTAGTCCATAGTAAAATATGATGCCAAAAAATCCAAAGATGCATTCAGATAGGTGGACAAGATCATCCATCCATTTCGCCAATAATGTCTTTGTTGCATTGTCTGGTCAGAGGCCAGGCCAAAATAGACTGTCTGCCTTTCCATTAGTTTCCAAAAACTACATTACTGTGGGAAAGGTTAAATTTGTAATCACAGCACTTAGAAGGGAATATTTCTTGAAGAGGAAGAGTAACTAGAGTGAAATAAAAGTTTCAAAAATTGAGAAAAAGTTCAGGTGCCCATGTTTCATGATTTTTCTAAGTGCAGGAATCTACCGGTATATTTCTTTGGGAAAACTAAGCTTTGGATAATACAAATGGATAAATATTGGTTTCACCATGAGAAGGAGTTCTCTCTCTCTCTCTCTCTCTCTCTCTCTCTCTCTCTCATGTATTTCAGAAAAAGCCTTTGCTTCCGAGAAGAATTTCACTCTCCCTAATGATGACACAATGCAGAACTAGAGCCAAGGGGTCACACAACATACAGAATTTGCACTAACCATCAACCTGCACTGGGACTGTGGCACAGCTGGCTGGGAGTCAGCTGCATTAAAATCACTACTGACCAAAAGGTCATGAGTTTGAAGCCAGGCCAGGTTGGAGTGAGTATCTGACCAATTTGTGTAGCTTGCTGTTGACCTTTGCAATCAGAAAGACAGTTGCATCTGTCAAGTCTTCCATGTCTTCCACCTATACAGGAAGGCTAATTTAACTAATTAATGATGCCATTAAAATCGCTAGCAAGCCTGCAAAGAATGAGGAAGTACTTCATCAGTGTCACAAATGGATGATGAAGCAACAGCTCCCCTGGTGGCCAGAATACCCTCATGAAAAGTTTGGATGTTAAATTGCCTCTGTGTCTGTCTATATATGTTGTGTGTCTATGGCATTGAATGTTTGCCATGTATATGTACATTGCAATCCACCCTGAGTCCCCTGCGGGGTGAGAAGGGCAGAATATAAATACTGTAAATAAATAAAAATGAATAAATACAAATAGAAAGCAAAGTACAGATATTAAATAAATTAACAGAGACAATTCCTCAGTCTCTCCTGATTGGCACTTCCATCCTGGCCCAAACTGGAGTGACTTGCAAAACTATGATGTTATCATTGCCTGTCATAAAGATAAGCTAGCCCTGTTTGCATTTGACAGGGATGAAGAGTGGCCCAGGAGACATATATAGCTCCTAAGAATATTTTTGACCTTCAAGAATCTTTGGAATTCCTGCTTTTTTTGATAAAATAAAATGTGCTTATTCAGGAAAAGAAAATTCACCTTTTAAATAGGCTAGATTTTTGGTCATTTTCAGTTTTGTTTATTTCTCCCTTATAAGCATTTTTTGCCCATTTGTGCAACCCACAAGGGGCAAAAAATGGCCTACAGATCTACTGAAGTAGTGTACACTTGGTCTTTATGAGCCATTTAAAATGCCAGTTCCTAGCAGGTTTTAGGCCTGTGTGGAAGGGCCCTCAATTCCTACTCAATACATTGGAAATTCTCAACAGCCCCTAATACACAGGGAGAGTAGGTGAGATGCTACACAGTTCAAAAGAGAGGAATTTAGGGGAAACACTGCCTTTAAACAGTTTGTATTCTACCAATCCATTGGCAATTCCCCCTTCATTGCAAAAACAGCATAGAGTATCCCAAGTCTTTATATGGGCCTCCAAAACTGTGCTGCTGATTTATACCCAACAATCCTCTTAATAACGCCATGATTCTTTCCATAGGTCACAATGTGGACAAAGGCCATGGTCACAATGTAAACCAATCATGTGGACCAAAATTCACACAGGGCTACTGTTTGCTTCAGCCACAGCCTTCAAATGATGTGGCTCTATAAGGAACATGAACAATAGGCTTGTTTGATCCCAAACAAATTGTTCAAAACTTGTTTCAGATGTGGGGGGCGCCGGTGGTTCGATTCTAGTCAATTCCGATTTTCACAGAAAAAAAAGTTCAAAACTTTTTGAACCTTCCAAGACTTCCAAATCTTAATAGTTTGAAGGAGTTATTTCCTGTTTCATTGTGTAGTCTTTACATTAAAAGTAATTGTTTTACTCCAGGAGCAGGGAAAAGCAAGCAGAGGAAATTCGCAAATTCACACTTCTCCCATTTATAACTCACTTCTCTGGGTTTAAAACTGGCTGGCTTTTCTGGTATGAGACAGAAGGGGAGAAAATGCATGCTTCTCCCTTTATAACTCACTTCTATGGGTTTAAAACTGGCTGGCGTTTCTGGCTTGAGACAGAAGGGGAGCAAATTCATGCTTCTCCCATTTATAACTCGCTTCTCTGGCTTGAGCCGAGGCCAGGGACCAGAAGAGGGGAAAAAGCTGAATCATTTAATCATTTCCTACTCACTTCATGAGTCATAACAAAAATGGCGAAAAAGCTTCGGAAGGGCAAATGGACTCCCGGGTTTTCTTGTAAACTTCAAAATAGCTTCAAACAGGATTTTTTTCCAACTTTATTCCAAATAATGAAGATTCCGACTGGACCTAACCATGCCCAATGAACAATCCTTGTCAAAGTACTCACAACTTAATGATTTTAAATCTTTTCCACATTTACCCAGAAATAAATATGATCTGGTTCAGTTGAGTTCTGCGAGATTACAATACTCATCAAATGCTCATTTCAAAACACCAACTTTTTATAAACCCTAAGCAAATGTTCATTCTCAGTAGATAAATAAAGAAGACAGCAAATGCACGTTCCACCCCTCCATCTTCCACATTTGACCTTCTCATGTTGCTAAGTAAGGTTTGAAATGGAACTTTAATTGCAGTCAAGTGAAAACACTTTCAGAGTTCTCCTGCCTTATTGAGGTTTCTAGCTCCAAGGACTTTGAAATCATATTCAGATGAACATCGTTACAGCTCTTTTTTCAACAGCAACAGGGAAGAGGTCAAGAGAGGAGGAAGCAGGGCTGAAGCCTCCATTCTTGGCTGCCTCTATGAAAAGAACACCTGAGTGACTGAGCACGATTATTATTTTCCCCACTATTCACCTTGTCCTTCCTAGTGTGATAAAAAGAATAAGCAGAATTTTCAGTCTGAAAATTGCTTTAAAATTACACATCCCACAAATAAATAGTCTTTTATTTTAAAAAAAATACAAAAAGAAAAACTTCACCCAATCCCAGAGCTGAGTTTCTGTAAATACGGTAGGGGTAGCATTGTAGCACCAGGATAAAATTTTGTTTTTACTTTACTCTGTCTGTGAAAAGACTAAGCCTCCAGGGAAATTTCTCAACCAACTATACTTTGAACTCCTTGTCAACAGCTAAACAGGGTCTGATGCTTAATGATTAGACAAATCCCAATAAATCTCTTCCTAGGAGACTAGAAAGGGGAGGGGGAGAGTAAAAAGTGTGCCTTTCCAAAGAAAACTGCAGTAGAGTTACACAAACTCGTAAGTCTCATGGGGAGCAACTCAAACATGCATTTTAATGCTGATAGGCATTTTAGCCCTCCATATACTTTCTTAACAAAGCTCGCCTGCTGTTCGCACAACTTCTTTTCAGGGATGAGTAGCTTTTGAAAGAATCGCATATCTTGTGAGGAAAAAAAAACTAATTACATCATACTGAAAGTTTGATTCAATATGTTACACACTCAAGTGCAAACTGTATAAAGATTTGTTCTCTGGGAGTAATTCTATTTGTTTACCATAATTTTGGCTTCTTTAAACTCTGCTTTTAGTGAGCAATTAGTAGCAGAACGACAAGATCTGTTTGTTGGAAAATTATATCATTAAGGCTCAAACACATGCTTTTCATCTTAATCAGAACAAACCTTCTAAAACATCATTTCTATTTATACAATCTGAACAATACAATTAAACCCATATTGCTTGGCTTTCAACTGTAGATACAGAACACACTGTTATCTTTTAGAGTACTTGGTTCTGTTATTCACTCTGGCTGCTGCATTTTCCAGTTAAGATAAGGTGAGAACAGTCTGATGAGAATTAGGAGCAGAGGCACAAACCACTGCATATTTAGAATTGGCAGGAATGTTGTATTAGCTCAGGATTAGAACAAGACATGCCAGTCACACTTTTCTCTCAAGTGACTATTTCAGAGCTCAAGTCTCAGCATTATGTGAAATCTAACACTACCCATATTTTAGCTCAGGTACATCAAAAGTATCTTGTATAGCTACATGCAAGTGAGGCAGAGCTAATAATTTAAGGATGAATAATTAAGTTGTCAATTAAGCTGACAATCACAACATCTGGTCAGTATAACCTTGTGTTTTCACTCCTGGAAAGACTCACATACAATTAGCTTGATTGTTAGAAAATTATGTCTGTCAAAGCCAATTAGTTTGAGTCAGATCTCTTTCTGTTATTTGGAGTGCTGCACAGAGTGCTTAGCAATTAATATAGGGCTATCTGAAATCTCTGCTTGACAAAAGCTCTTGTGAAACCTTCGTTAACTTTACTTGTTTCATCAGTGCAATTATGCATGATAATTTAGCTACGTTATCAATTCCCTTCAGCTCTAGCTAGGGGTGATGTATGCATAAAGTATGTGTTTTCTTCAGGAGTGAGAAGAACAGGGTAAAAGAGCTAACAAAACAGTTGGCCATTTAACAATGAAGCCTATGCTTTCCTTGTCAAATTAGTGTGCTGTAAACTGGTCTTCAATGGATAAAAACATGAACATAGGGAATTTATACAGGAACACTAAGGTTTTTGGAATTCTGTGCCTTTAACAACTTTTGATGCCACTATGATGAGAGGCCTATCCTCAAAAGCCCTGCTCAGGTCTTGTGAACTCAGGGCCATGGCTATCTTGACTGGGGACCTCTTCACATGGTACAAAATTCAGTGGTGGTGACTGGGGTTTTTGACTTCAGCTACAAAGCACAATACCCCCCATCACACCACTGAAATGTACTTCTAGGGTGGCTCCATGGCTGAACTGTGGCAAACACCCTGCCACTACTGCAAAATTGTATGTGGCAGTCAACTGGTGGTTCCCTGTCTTTCCATTAGGAAAAAATGAGTCGAGCAGGCTCAAGAAAGCTTCCTCCTGTGTGATGAGGCAAGGGGAAGCCACAATGGTGCAGGGTGACAGGTCCCCACACCCCTGCATGGGCACTGCTGGGATCACCATGATCCATGGCAATACATAATAATTCCGGCAGTACATGTGAAGAAATCCTGGGTCTATCTGAAACAGGACTTCCTCTTTTCCAATTGCCTTCTAGTTTTCCAAGCATTATTATCTTTTTGAATGAGTCATAGCTTTTAATAATATGGGCAAAGTAACGATATGGCAAAAAGACAGATAAATAAGTGCTAGAGCAAATAAGGCCTTAGATCAGGCCTGATTTGCTATAGCACCCATTTATCTGTCTTTTTAGCAGTCCTCAATCTGCTGAGAAGTTTTCTCCAGCACCACAACTTAAATGAATTCTTTTTCTTCTATCAGCTTTCTTCACTGTCCATTTTTCACAACCATACATTGAAATGGAAAATACAATGGCATTTGATATTCTTTTGTTCCAAATCTTTGCTATTTTGTTTTAGTATAAGGTGATAAAATGCAGTTTTCTCTGATTTCTTTGCCAATTAGAACCATTCCAGTTCTCAATATTCTAACAGTAGATACAATTTACCTTGTGCACCAGAAAGTGCATATAATTAATATTCCAGCTTTACATCACCACATTGATCAGTTCAAAATTGAGTAAGGATAAGTGAGCTTTCTCTGAATGTAAACTGATACATATGTAAACTGTTACATAGTGTCAGGAACTATAAAATATTTAAACAAGGATGTAATTATGGCAATACACAGGTTGTGTGAGCAACTAATACCTCCTTACACAAACATTGGTGTGTAGGCACTTCATTATCCCTGCTGTAGTCTTCAGTGATAACTACTCCCAACAAACCTTACTCAGTCTCCTCCTCATAACCACCTGCAGACAGGTTTGGCATGAACATTCCTTTCCCAATGCCAACTAAGAAAGTGAGCTAAAAAAACGTTGCACCTCAGAGTAGAATCACCTTGCTTAGAACACCAAAGAACACCCCAGCAGTAGTCTTTTATGGTTTTTTTTTTTTTAAATATTCTTTATTCAGTTTTCTTAATACAAAGCAGTTAAAAAAGAAGAAAAAGGGAAACAGATAGAAGGGGGAGGGTTTGCTGGGGGGGGCTGTGAGGGGAAGAAAAATTAGAAGTGCTGTGGGTTTATAGATACAGATTAAGACATAGAAAAGTGTCATAAAGATAGGGTTTATAGAAGAAGGGAACAAAAAGGGGTAGTTTAAAAGAGGGGAAGTTAAGAGCAGATATAAGCAATATTTTAGGTCTTGTTTTTGACTTCCAGGATCCGTCGAGGTCAGTATCTTCCTTTTCCTTCCTTCTTTTCTCATTTTTTCATCTTCTTGTACCTTTCTTCATTTGTCGTCTCCTTTTCGTTTATTTGGATTTTTTTTTTTCTCTCTCACTCTTTGTGTTTACTTTAAGTATTCCTCAAATTCTTCCCATCTTGTTGCCGTCTCCTCTATTCCTTTGTTTTTTTGTAGGAGGTAACTCAGTCTATCCATATTCTTCACATCTATCATTTTCTTTTTCCATTCTTCAATTTTTGGTGTTTCGTTTTTTCTCCATAGTTTAGCGTAGCACATTCGTGCTGCAGTTGAGGAGAGGAATATCAATTTTTCTGAGTTTCTCTCAATCTTACCATCTATAATTCCTAGTAGAAAGATTTCGGGTTTTAGAGGTATTTTGATTTTTAATATTTTTTGTAATGTGGTATGTATCTCTCTCCAATAGGCTTTAGCCTTCTTGCATTTCCACCATGTGTGGAAAAAAGTTCCGTCTTCCATACCGCATTTCCAGCATTTTGGGCTAAGGTTCTTATAATATTTACTTAATTTGTATGGCGTCAAATACCATCTATAAAATAATTTTGTCCAATTTTCTTGCATGTCATATGCTTTTAAGTACTTGTTTTTCTTTCTCCATACCTTTTTCCAATCTTCTAGTGTTATTGATTTGCCTATATTTTTAGCCCATCTCACCATGCAGTCTTTCACTTCCTCTTCTTCCGTATTCCACTTCGATAATTCTCTGTATATTTTGGATATTTTCTTCTTCTCTGTTTCCCATATTTTATTCCATTTATTTTCTTTTGTCTCAAATCCGTTTTTCTTGTCACATCCAAAGAGCTCCTGCATCTGCCAATATTGTAGCCATGTCATATTTTTGTACGTTTTTTTTATCTCTTCCATTGGTTTGAGGTTACCCCCTTCTCTCTCCCTGTTTATGATTTCTTTATATTTCGGCCATTTGATCCAACCTAGTTCTTTCCTTTGACATGACTCTAGAGGTGAAACCCATTCCGGTGTCTTCTCATGTATCCTTCTCTTGTATTTATTCCAAATTCTTATAATTGCCGCCCTCAAAAAATGGTTTCCAAAATTTTTTTCAACTTTTAGCTTGTCGTACCATACGTACGCGTGCCACCCTCTCCTCAGGTCATGGCTTTCCAAGTTTAGTAATTTTTCTTTTTTCAGTTGAATCCAGTCTGAGGCCCATGCTAGGGCGCATGCCTCTGCGTATGTTTTCATGTCCGGTAGTGCAAGACCCCCTCTTTCTTTTGCATCAATTAGGTTTTTGTAATTTATCCTGGGTTTCTTTTTTTTCCATATAAACTTTTTAATGTCTTTGTTCCAGTCTGTAAATCCTTTTTGGTTCCTAATTATCGGCAGGTTTTGAAATAGGAATAGCATTCTCGGCAACACATTCATTTTGATGCACGATATCCTTCCTAGTAGTGATATTTTTAAGTTTTTCCAATTTTCTAAATCTTTTTTTATTTCCTTCCATGTTTTTATGTAGTTATTTTCCAATAGTTGTGAATTCTTTGGTGAAATAATAATCCCTAGATATTTTATCTTTGATACAATTTTTATTTTCCATGTTTCTTTGATTTGTTCTATTTTTTTCTTTGAGATATTTTTAGTTATAGCTTCTGTTTTATCTATATTTAATTTAAACCCTGCTACCATTCCGAAATCGTTTATCGTTTCCATCCAATTGCTCAGGTTTTTGGTAGGTTCCTCAATAATGCATATAACATCGTCTGCGAAGGCCCGACATTTATAAGATTGTCCATTTATTCTTGCTCCTTTTAGTCTCGTGTCCTCTCTGATAGTGTTTAATAGGATTTCCAGAGTTAAAATGAATATAAGTGGTGACAATGGGCACCCTTGTCTGGTCCCTTTCTTTATCTCTATATTTTTTGTCTCTTGTCCGTTTACAATTATTTTTGCATTTTGTGTTTTGTAAATCGCCTCTATCGAATTGCGGAAATAAAAACCCATATCCATTTCGCCAATTAAAAATTTAAAGAAATTCCAATTTATTCTATCAAAGGCTTTTTCCGCGTCTATTGCTAAAAACATTGCCTCTTTTTGGATATTCTTTTCATAATATTCAATTAAATCAATTATTGTTCTTACGTTTTCGTTCTGATTTCTTCCAGGGAGAAAGCCCACTTGTTCCTCTTTTATCCATTTGACTAAGAAGTTTTTAAATCTGTCTGCCAGAATGCTGCTAAATATTTTATAATCTATATTTAGGAGAGATATTGGTCTATAATTTTCTATTCTTTCTGGGTCTTTATTGTCCTTTAAGATTAAACATATGTTTGCCTGCTTCCATGTATTCGGTACCTCTTTCGTCTCTCTAATTTCATTTATTACTTTTTTCAGGTATGGTATTATCTCATCCTGTAACTTTTTGTAGTATAGCGCGGTGAATCCGTCCGGGCCCGGAGCTTTGCTTACCTTTAGATCTCTTATTGCTCTTTTGATTTCTTTATCCGTTACTTCTTTATTTAGCGCTTCTCTTTCTTCTTCCGTTATTTTTTGTATTTTCCTTTTTTCTAAATATTCAACTATTTTTTCCTTTTTTATTTGTTCATCCTGGTACAGTGATTTATAATATTTTTCAAATTGAGCTTTTATACCTTTCTCTTCCGTATATGTTTTTTCTCCCTCTCTTATCTTCGCTATAATATTTCTTTCCCTCTTCTTTCTAAGTTTTCTTGCAAGCCATATTCCGGGCTTATTGGCATTTTGAAAGTAGTCTGCTTTTATATAATTTAACTGTTTGGCCTTTTCTTCTAACTCTAGAGATTCTCTTTCCTTTTGTAATTTCTCCAAATTGAATATTATTTTTTTATTTTTGGGCTCTTTTTTAGGTTCCTTTCTTCTTTTTCTATTTTTTCTTTTATCTCTGTTATCTTTTGTATCTTTTCTCTTTTCTTCCTTGCCTTTTGTTGTATCAGGTGGCCACGCATTACCGCTTTGCTTGCTTCCCACAGCGTAAAGATGTTTATGTTTTCTGTCTCATTGATTGCGAAGTATTCTTTCAGTAGTTTTTTATTTCTCTCTATATCCTCTTTTTTTAACAGTAAGTTTTCGTCTAGTCGCCATCTCCAATGTTTTTCTCCTTCCCTTAATTCCATTTCTAGGGGGCAGTGGTCAGAGTTTAGTCTCGGTAGTATCTTTATTTTTTTAATTTTAGTTATGAGGGATGTGGAGGCCCAAATCATATCAATTCTTGACCAGGACTTGTGCCTGGCCGAGAAAAAGGTGTAGTCCTGTGCTTCTTCATTCTTTTGTCTCCATGCATCTCCCGTATTCATCTCTTTTAAAAGTTTTGAAAAAGATTTAGGCATTTGTCTTAATGTTTTTTCTCCTTTCTGAGTTTGGTTCTCCCCCCCTGTTCTGTCTTTTTTCCCGTCTACAACACTATTGAAGTCCCCCATGATGATTATTTTATCGAATTCTTGTTTTGATATGTTTTCTTCCAGTACCTTCACAAATTTGGATTTGGTTTCGTTGGGCGCATATATATTACAAATTAATATTGCTGTGTTTTGCCAGATAATTTTTACCCCCAGCATTCTCCCCTCTTGATCTTTAAATGCTAACTCTGATTTTATGTTCTCCTTTACATATGTCACCACCCCTCTTTTCTTTTCGGCGGCTGATGCATAATATGTTTTCCCTAAGGTTTTATTATCTAAGTGTGGAGTATGTTTGTGTGTAATATGCGTTTCCTGTAATGCAACTACTTGACAGTTTCTCTTTTTTATCTCATTAAAATTTTTATTTCTTTTATTAGCAGAATTTAAACCGTTAACATTATTACAGTAAACTTTTAAATCCATAGTCATTGGAATAAGCAGAAGGGTCTGGTTTCCTTGTCCTTGTTCTTACTTCTGTTCCTTTCTTTCTTGGTGTTTTTTCTCTCTGTCCTTTTCTTCTTCTCCATTTCCTGAATCTTCTTTTTTCCGTCTTTCTGTGTCCTCTCCTGGTTCTTTCCAATCCTTCTTGTATTTTCTGGGGTCTTGGTTGTCCTTTTCTATCAATGTTATGTGTTGTTGTATTTCCTTGTGTGTTGAGCTTGCTTCTCCTCTTTCTTCTTCATCTTTCGTTATTTCTTTGTAGAGTCTCCTTGCCTTTTCTACTGTTTTTATCCAGAGTCTTTGTCCATTGTACGTTGTCATCAGGCCTTCATCTCTTTCCCATCTATATCTGATATCCTGTTTTTTCAGTTCTTCTGTTAAAAAAGCGTATTTTCTTCTGTTGTTGATCACCGGACCTGGAAATTCTTTCAAAATCACCACCCTTTTATCTTTGTAACAAATTACTCTTTTGTTACTTATTTTTATGATTTCATCTCTGGTCACTCTTCTTGTGAATTGTGTTATCACGTCTCGATCAGTTTTGTTTTTTCTGGCATAGTTCGTATTTACTCTAAATACTCTATCCATCTGTTCGTCCATGTATTGCGTCGTGCATTGTAGGAGCTCTGCAAGTATCTCTGTTGTCTTCTCTCTTATATCTTCGTTTTCTTCTTCTCTTATGTTTCTAAGTCGTAGTTGATATTCAGTCTCTCTTAGCTCTAAGCTCTCTTGTCTAGCTAGTAATTTTTGATTCATGGTTTCCAATGTCTTTATTCTTGTCTGTGTCGATATTTGTTTTTCTTCTCCCTCTTTACTCTTCATTTGTAGTTGTTTTATCTCTTCTTTCATTGTTTCTGCATCTCTTCTCATTACTCCTAGTTCTTCTTTAATCTCCTTCAGTTCGGCCATCTGCTCCTGTGCTACTTTCTGATATGCGTCCTGTTTTTCGTTCATTTCAGTTAACTCTTTTGCTACTGCTTTTATTTCCTTCAATAGTTCCTTCAGCCTCAGATCTTCTCCTAGGGAGAATCTTCTGCCTGAAATGTTGGTATTGGGAGTACTACTCGTTGTGGCGCCTTCTTTGATTTCGCTGTCTTTGTCTTTGTCTTTATCTTTGTCTTTTGGAATTTCTTTCGTCTCTTTCTGTTCTCCTCTATTTTTGGGTATTTGTTGCTGTATCTCTTTCCCATTCTTTAATTTCATTGTAGTTGCCATTTGTCCTTTCTGAATCAATATCAATATCTGAAAGTAAGTGATATATCAATGTAACTTTTGTTTCAGTTTTTGTTAAGGCTTTGACGAATATATATGTTTATATTGTGTGGGGGGGTTTTGGCTTAATTCTAGTTCTTTTATTTATCTGGACTGTCTTATTTTTCTTTATATTTTGGTCTTTCTCTTTTATTTTATTTTGTTTTTATTTTATATATATTTTCAGTTAGATATTGTTTATTTATTTATTTAATTTCCTTTTTTTTGTTTATTTATTTATTTATTACGCCTATATTTGTTATTATTATTTTTTTATTATTATTTGAGTTTTGTTGTTTAATATTTGTTTATATATTTGTCAAAGATATATATATATTCCGTTTACCTTCCTTCTTTCCTTTTGACTGCTTTAGGGGTAGCCTTGCGTCCTTCCGCTGCGCGCTCTGCTTTCGTTCCTTCTTTCCTTCTTGAGGCCTCTCTCTCCTGGGTTCTTTCTCCCTCTCCGTCTCCTTCTGTCGTTCCTTCTTCCGTCTTCCGGGTCCCTGGTGTTACTGTTTATATCCTCCCTCTCAGTCCGTTGCGGTCTTCCTGTTCCTGTCTCCCCTCTCTCGGTTTCTCCCGTTTTTTCCCGTCTTTTCTCGCGGTTTTTCCCTCCTTCCTCGTGGTCTCTCTCCTGTCCCTCCGAAGTCTCTTTCTTTCCCGTCTATCCCCTCCGTTCTCGCGGGATCTCCTTGCTCCTTGTTTATACTCGTCGCAGACTAAACAATGTGCCTCAAGGTCAGTCTCTCTTTCCTTACTCTGTTTTTTAATTTATTTATTATTTATTGTTTTATTTAAGTTCTTATTTAACTCTTCTTTCTTTGCTTGGGTTAGAGTTCCTTTATCTTTACCTCCTTTGCCTCTTTCTTTCCCTTCCTTCGTCGCTCTTCTCCGCCTCCTCTACACTCCTTATTTCTATTTGTTTGGATATATGCAATATCTATATATTTGTTTAAATCAGTTATCTTTATAGCTCTTTATTATTCTCTTTTTCCAGGGCTTCCGGGTCTCGTTACGTTCCTTCTCTCCTTCTCTCTCTTTCTCTTTCTTCTCTCTATAACTCGTTATCTCATTATTTCTCTTATAATTTATTTCTCCATCAGGTCTTACTGGGTCTTTCCTCCTTCCTTCTCTGGAAGGGATTCCCACCCTCCTCTTCGGATCCTTTACTTATTTCCACTTACTTTTTCTTTCCAGTCTTTGTTTCTCTCCATTTAAAAATGCACGTGGGCGAGGATAAATTCGGCTCCGTTCCTGGTCCCGATCGCCCTGCCGCGACCCGCCGTACCTCGGGGGATCTTGCCGGGTCTGTCTGGTGGCCCCCTCTTGAGGAGAGGACCCCCGTTTAGACCGTCGGCGACCCCCCCCGGTTCCGCTGTTCCCTCCGCTTCGATCCGCGGCAGGGAAGGGAGCTGTTGCTCTACCCGGTCGCTCTGGACAGGGGTGGCACTCCTAAGCGCTCTAAGGTGCCCGTCTCCTCGCCATCTTTCGTGCACCGGAAGTCTAGTCTTTTATGGTTTATTAAAGGAAAAGGTAAAAAGGTTAAAAAAGGCAAAAGTATATTCCAAAAGTTCAATCCAAGGTAACATAGGCAAACAACATCCATGAAGACACAGGCAAGGCAAAGTCCCATGAGAACATGACAAAGTCCTAAAACATGAACATGAAAGCTGCAAGATAAACCCAAAGTCTCTTGGATGAAGCAGGAAGTTGCTCTGACACTGAGGCATAATCAAACAGCCTGTTTAATACTCTTGGGACAGCATGAAGACATTTTTATGGCCCCGAACCTCCCTCTCTCACCAGCTAGCGATCCTGACACTCCTTCTAACCTTAGATTCCAACCGATCGGCTCTATCTAAACCTCCGGCTTCATCAAGGTCAATTCCCTCATTAGTGCTCTTTCCCTCATTATCTGGCTGAGAACTATCTGGTGGAGAACCATCCTCCCTTTGCACCTGGCTCCCAATAGTTTCACTTTCAACAGTGTCATCTCTTGCTGTGGGAAACAACTGAACTTCTGCCCCCTGTTCCTCGTCTTCTTCGTCTAACACAGGGACATCATTGCTTTGCACCTGACTGTGAATCTGAATCCCATCATCCCCATCAAAATCATTGACACTATCACTCTGAGCTTCCAGCTGAGTCACAACAAAAGCCATGGCAGCACTTTGAGAAAGCAACTTTTCAGTAAGCAGTTGTCACATTGTTAGAAGACTGAATGAAAAACTGTGGAGATTCTGTGAAAGTTTTATAAGGTCCTTGTGTGTGTGTGTGTGTGTTTTAAGTATTTCTTATCTTTTTGGTGGGGTGGTTTAGGGAAAGGAGGGGATAGCCTGACTCCCTTGAGTCTCCACGGGGAGAATTTCAATCGCTTTCCCACCCTTCTCAGCCCTCTCAGTCTTGTACTCTGCTTGTACTCTGTCCTGCATGACAACCATGTAGAAATGCAAAAGATTAGGAATGCAGTATTTGTTTGAATTAGTTAAAACTATAAAAAAATCCCTATAAATTGTAAGATGAGTGAATATTTCTGAAAGTTGGCAGGAATGATGCCTTGCTCTGCTGCTGCTCCTATACTGGCCACTGTGGAGAAATTCCAGGGGATACCTTTTTGGGTTTGTTTTAAAGGACACTTTGTTTCTAGAAACCTTAAGAATTTCCTTAAAATGTTCTAAAACTTGGTGAAGTTGCACTGATAAATGTGTCCTCCAGGTGTGACCACTGTCATCCTAATAGCCCTAAAACGACAGAAAGGGGAGCCCAGGAAGTCACCCTATTGCCACCAATGGCTGGATCACAACCAAAAGTTACAGCTCCTAGCCTGAAAAATGGCATTTGCCCCTCCCAATATTGGGAAGTTCATGGAAAACAAAACAGGGGACTGCCAAAAAAAACCAACACCAAAATTGCACATCCCTATTTTCATGTCCTTGATATTATTAACTTTTAAGTATGTTTTCTTTTTATCTGTAACTTCCTCTTGTTGTATATACCTGTGTTGTGTGCCAATTTTGTTGTTGTATGCCAATAAAGGCTGTGTGTGTAAGTCTACACACTTACATTCTCATTCTTGACTTTCATTTTTTTCAGTTTTTGTCCTAATCACAGATTGTAGTCAACACATCCTTCCTCTGTGAAATATGCAGCTTACTAAATACTCTCTCTTTACTTAAGATATTCCTTGACACAGATTTTAAGAAGCCAGATTCAACCTAAGGCCAACAGGAGATAGTACATACAGCTTTAATGGTCAGTCAAATGGTTTATAAACATTCACAGATAATCATAGAAGAATAGAACTGGAAGAGGTCCATCCAACTCCCTACCAAGGAATTTTATTAGGCTACAGGTTATACCTGGAATAATGTACTATGTTCGGAAGAACTTCTAGGCAGAAATGAACTCTCCTCATGTGGTCTTTCAAGGTTGAAAATGTTATGATTAAAGCAAATGTTCCTCGGAAAGGGAGTTCTGAAAATGGTAAAAGGGCATCAGGTTAAAAGGTAGAATTCCAAGGAGAGTTAATGTAAATACCAAGAAGGAATGATTCATATGTGGAAGTCATTACAGGCACTTCAAATACCGATTAATTGCCTAACTGATTTATTTGTGGTTGGTGAAATGATGGTGCAATTCTTCAAAAACCTTTTGCCTGAGCAGCAGGAGGCTGAACCAGTGACATTAGGTTTGGGCTTACTTCACAGAGCCTTCTGGGTCCTAGAGAAAAACTGAAGCAAACAATGTCTAATTTCAGAATGTTTTTATAACCTCTTGATAGTAAGACTTTTTAATTTCTGCTTATGTTAAAACAATGTATAAAGAGTCAATTCTAACTAAGATATTCTAAAATGCTCTAACTGAGGGTAGGGATGAAATTCTTCACCAAAGGACATCTACATCATAGAATTAAAATAGGTTGCTGACCCTTTAACTGTCAGGTTTCCATGCAATGGAAGCCTGGAAGTCATAGTATGGTAAATCCCCAGCATTCATAGGCAGAGAAGGCCAGAGACCTCACAAAACTACAACTCCCATTAGTGCATATCAGTGCACCATGGCAGTTAAAGTGGTGTTAAATTGCATTAGTTCTACAGTGGAGGTGTGCCCTACATTTCTGTTTGAAGGTAGCAATGAGTAATTTCATCAATGTTCTTCCTGCTACAAGAAAGCCCACAAAACCCACAGTAATTGAAGGTAATTTGCAGTCTTGACTTATTCTGCACAAGATTTACCTGTGGGTGTTTTGGGCAAAAAGGTGCATTTTCTGTTCAAATGACAGCATTTTCTTTGAGGAAAATAATATTTTAACACAGAAATATTAATTCCTGAACTGAAAGTTCTGATCTCTATTCAAAAAATGCTGGGTTTTTTTTGTAAATTCATAATATGCTAATTCTATACATAATAAATCACTGAATACAACATTTTTTGTATAGGAATTTGCATTTACTGTACAGCAGTTGATGTTTTCACATTTAAGTATTATTTTTCATGAAAAAAAATTTCCTTCCTGTTTAGAAGCTTTTTTAATGAAAAATAAGTATGGTCAAATTTTGTGCAGAATATGTCCCGAAATGCAAATATTCTCATCAATCCAGGATTCTTCTCATCAAGGTTTCTCAGCATGCAAAAAATGTTCTCAATATTTTTTAAACTTTTTTTAAAAAAATGCTCTAACTGAAAGTAAATGTCCTCATTACAAAGTTGAAAAAAACTGGAAAAATGGAAAGAGGGCTGCAAAATTATGGTTCTTCTATTCCCCAACAATGTCTATGATTCTGACAGTTTTGCTTCCT
Source organism: Anolis sagrei (assembly GCF_037176765.1). Lineage (NCBI taxonomy): Eukaryota > Metazoa > Chordata > Lepidosauria > Squamata > Anolidae > Anolis > Anolis sagrei. Next base: position 51,785,992 of record NC_090024.1, on the reverse strand, counting down.
TGTAGCAAAAACTTGCTGGCTATAAGCAAGCAGTCTTTTCTTCATTACTTCATGATAGACATATAAGCTGAAGTATATGTTTTTTAAAGAGAAAACAGGCCTCCTAAGTAATGAAAAATACAGTACTGTTTTCTGAAGCATCTCTTGGAAAAATTTTAAAGTTGACTGACAGACACTCAACAAACTCATTGAGAAGGATTTAACTTTTGTTGAAAGTAACAAAAGATGGCAGAAGAGCTTGCCCACCCTCTGTATAAAGCTATTAAATTCCCAGCGACAGCTAAGAAAACTGAAAGGTCGATTCAACCCAAGACATTTTATGGCAACCCTTTTTATGGTATCTAGTGCTCTAAGTAAGACAAAGTACTTTGGCATAGGAAGAAGAAAAGTACTCAAATACATAATTAACAGTATACTGGCCTTCATGAATCTGAAGCCTGAAGCTGCTACCTTACGCTGCTTAAAGGTAGGACCAGCTCTGATGAAATGGCACATATGAATTAGAATTCCAGAAATACACAGTTCCAGAAAACAATGTAATAACATCATTGTCATTATACATTTCATATGCTTCCATCTGCAGTATTCAAAACAAAGGCTATACAGTTGGAAGTAATTCCAAATGCGCTATTCCCATCTCATCCCATTCAATTAGATATAATGTTAAAGAGATCCCCATCTGTATTTTTTTTTATCTGAAACCACAGCAACTGTGGGCAAGGTGGAATGGGAATATATCCTCATCTGAATTAGAAGATTGCACCGAGAAAGTGGGAGGAGCAGGGGAAAACATTTTCCTCTGAGATTTCTGCAATCACTTAGAAAAGAATGCTGTGATTACTAAAAGTCAACATGGATTTCTCAAAAAGAGGCCATGCTAGATTAATCTTATCTCTTTTTTCGATAGAGTTACAAGCTTGGCAGATGCAGAGAATGCTGTGGATGTAGCATATCTTGATTTCAGTAAGGCCTTTGACAAAGTCCCCCATTACCTTCTTGCAAGTAAACTAGGCAATACTACTATTAGATGAATCTGTAATTAGTTAAGCAACAGGGGGTGCTCAGAGGGTGTTCCTCTTCATACTGGAAATAAGTGACTAGTAGAGTACCACAGGCTCCAGTCCTGGGCCCAGTACTGTTCAACATTTTTATTAATGACTTGGATCAAGGTTTAGAGAGTGTGCTTATCAAGTTTGCAAATGACACCAAATTAGGAGGGATAGCCAATACTCCAGAGGACAGGATCAGAATTCAAAATGACCTTAACAAATTAGAGAGCTGGGCCAAAATCAACAAAATGAATTTCAACAAGGACAAATGTAAGATATTACACTTAGGTAGAAAAAATGACATGCAAAGATACAGGATGGGTGATGCCAGGCTCAATAACAATCCATGTGAGAAAGATCTTGGAGTCTTTGTGGACAACAAGTTGAACATGAGCCAACAGTGTGGTGCAGCAGCTTAAAAAGCCAATGGGATTTTGGGCTGCATCAAAAGGTGTATAGTATCTAGATTGAGGGAAGTTATGGTGCCTTTCTATTCTACTTTGGTCAAACCTCACCTGGAATACTGTGTTGTTCAGTTCTGGGCACCACAGTTCAAAAGAGATATTGACAAGCTGGAAGGTGTCCAGAGGAGGGTGACTAAAATGATGAAAGGACTGGAGACCATGCCTTATGAGGAGTGTCTTAAAGAACTGGGTATGTTTAGCCTGCAGAAGAGAAGGTTGAGAGGAGAAATGATAGCCATGTATAAATATGTGAAAAGGTGACATAAGGAAGAGGGAGTAGACTTGTTTTCTGCTGCCTTTGAAACTAGGATTAGGAGCAATAGGTTCAGAACAGTGTCTGTGATGATGCTAAAAGCTGCTTAGAGACTGAAAACTGAACTTAAATTATTGCTCTGCCCCATATACTGAGCAGGAAACTCTACTGACTTGGCTTCCTCCATCAAATCTGTATTCAGCTTTCATGTAGCTGAATCTAAGTATCATCAACTAATATTGGTAAATAGAGAATCCACAGTATTGATTTTAAATTTTAAGAAGGACAATGGAATCAGGTAAATTTGCTATCTGATGTCTTCCCAGAAAGAAAGGACTCTTTGATTAGTGAAGAAGTCATAGCTAACTCGGGGTAATAATGTATTAGCTGAGATAACTCATTACTAATTATATAATAGCTGGGGGAAAAAACCCAATTCTATTTTTGTCACATCCAAAGGAGAATGATAGAAAGAGATGGCCAGTTAAAATATTCACATATTCACATATTCAGCCAGTAGTTTTGTGCCTTGCATAGCAAAACTTAAACTAGTACTAGTAGTTTAGATTCCAGTCAAAAGTGTTGTCTGGAGACATCTTGCTTGCTAGACCTGATATGCCAAATAATTAGAAAATGTCAACACAGCAGAATGTTAATTTCTGTATGTGTTGTTTCTCCTTCTTGAGATCCCATTTGAGCCTCTTTTTTTTCTCCAACACTTGCATCAGTATTACAAATCTTTGGTTAAAAAAAGAGTGGATTCTCCTCCTAATCAACAATGCTAGTATCTGTTTCATGAATAATGGAAAGCAAGGCAACCTTGGACAACTTCACTGTGTATTCAGCAGCATTGCCCAGTTACATATTGCTGTTCTGGAAAGTGGAAAATTGCAAATTCTAGTTAAAACATTTTAATCCCTCCATATCATTTCATTTAAAGTTGCATCTCACACTGAACAAGTACAGTGGAACCTCGATTTAAGAGCATCCCAACTTAAGAGTGTTTTGGTTAAGAACCATCACTCAACTCACATTTGCTTTGATATATGAGGAGCATTTTTAATTAAGAGCTAGCACCACAGGAAGCAGTAACACCAGAGTTCAGGGCTTTAGGATTTCAAGGAAGCAGCCTCTGTGCCTTGTACCTCTGTAACTTTTGCTCTTGTCTGCTTTGGAAGATTGCTGTCTGTTTTCCTCTTGTCTTCTTTGGGAGATTGCTGTCTACTTCACTCTTATCTGGGTTAGTTGCTTTTGTGTGGTTTATATTGCTAATATTTTTGGTTTCATGAAGAGAGGGAGGGAGGCTGGAATGAGTACAATATGGAAAAAATGATGCTTCTGCCCCTTCATTTTGTGCTTTGTGCTTCTATCATTTTAAAGTTGATCATTCTTTTTGTTGTTCCATGTGAATGTGCATTTATACATTCTTTTATATTTACAAAGTACATTTTCTTATTTAAAAAACATAACAAAAAGTGGGGGGGGGGAATCGGGAGGCAGAACGAATTAAAAGCATTTAAATACATTTCAATGGGAAAATTCGCTTTGAGATAACAGCAATTTGAGTTAAAAGCTCTGTCATGGAAGAAATCAAACTCTTAACTCAAGATATCACTACATATGACTTGAAATAAATGAAGGGGGCTGTGTGAACTAGCCTTTTCTCACTGTTTGCATAGCACACAGTTCAAGAGGAATTCTACAAAAATAGACCTGGATTTCACATATGTCTAACATCTATCAATTGGTGAGGAAAAGGAAGTGGCCCAGAAATCAGTTAAAATATTTATTCTGAACTAAAAATGGAATAATACAAAAATATGGCAAAACTGAGTGCCACATCCCCTTTGGAAAAAAAAGTCTGACCCCTCCCCCTTCCATCTTTGCTACAATTAGTGCAGTCATTTGTGTTGCTGCCACAAACTATGCTGAATTGGTTGAGACTCTTATCAGATATTCTTTGGAAAACTATAATGTGCTTCAGGATGTCTCACAAATACAAAGGTTTTGAAGTTTAATAAACTTTTCCATGTTTTTATGATAGATCCAATTAGGAAATAACATTTATAACAAAGACAAAAAGCGTGTTACACAGTGTCATTCGTGTCTTTCTTTTATCATATAAATATGGATTTTTAGCTGTTCATCATAAGAATCTCTCTTCCATATTATGTAATAGCAGTACTACAGATGCCAATAGAATTAAACAAAAAGACAAAAGTAATTTTTAGTTTTCTCATCCTCCTGTCCCTAGGGGAGGATGTTCTGAGGGAGAGCTCCAAAATAAAGTCCCAAGAAGCCCCTTAAACAGAAATAGACCTGGATTTCACAAATGTCTAACATCATGAGGGGTTGGAGGTATCCCATGCCTCTATCAATTGGTGAGGAAAAGGAAGTGGCCCAGAAGTCAGTTAAAAGATTTATTCTGAAGTTAAAATGGAATAATACAAAAATATGGCAAAATGAGTGCCACATCCCCTCTAGAAAAAAAGGGGATGTGGCACTCATTAAAATACTGAAAAAAGGGGGTCCTGAGGGTCATCACCTCCCGCACCATTGCTAGTCTAGAGAAGACCCTGTTTGGTAGGATCCCAGTAACAAGGTGCATGGTTGAAGCCACATGCTCAAGGCTAGTTGAAATAAGGCACATTGTTGTGTCCCAGAGCAGGAACATCTCTGTCCTTAAACACCACACCAGTATAGTAAAATAAGCAAGTAGTTTATTGAAGGATATATGCAAGCAAAGCAATCAAAATAATAGAAACAGTATAGTCCAAAACAGTATATTCTAAAGGTAACAAATAGTTCATGAACTTCAAAGAATAAAGGTAAAGACACAAGGATGCAAACTCCAAAAGAACAAGACAGCATGGAGATCCAATAATCAGAACAGGAACCTGTCAAAACTTGAAAAATGAAGCTAGAAATCCACTTGGAAACAAGACTGTCATGAAAATACAACATGGACCAGATTGAGCTGAAATCCTTTCCTCATCTCATATAAAGCATTTCCTTTCTCATGAAATGAAAGGAAAACATTCTGTTTGCCTTTGCAACCAGATAAAGATTTCTTATCTCTCTTTTTCAGAAGATGGCCTGACCTTCTGTGAGCTTGAGAACTTTGTCTTAGTTTACAAAAGTCTTGTCTTCTATCTTCAATCTCATTAACTTCTGCACCTGACAATCATTCTCAGAAGACAGTTTCTTAGAGAAAGGCTGCTGCCTCAATGGCTCCCTTTCAGGAATTTGACCTTGAGAATCTACAGGAGATGTACTTCATTCATGAGAAACCTAGGGCCTCTCAGCAAGGCCAGGTCCAGCCCTATCAACAAGGCCAGGAGTTGTTGATCTGCCATGTGGAGCTGCTGTTGAGGGTGCAGGACAGCAGAGAGACTCTCCTAGCCTCCTCTCCTAGACTCTCCTGGACCTACTCACCAATCCTTGTTCCTTCACAGCCTCCTATGTGGCCTTGTGGCCTTGCCACTGTGCCGCCTCACCACTTTGCTTGCTACCTCACCATCAGCTACTAAAGAAGCACTCTGGACAGCTGAGATGTGGCAGGCTCCCAGTGACAGCATGTCTATGCACCAGTGAATCAAAGTGCTCCAAAATGCATAGGCACGGGGCTCCTGGGAAGGAGAACCCCCAGGTAGATAGTGGGTGGGGTGTGCCAGCTGCTGCAAAGTCCCTGCCTGGTAAGCCAGGCAGGGCATTTTTGCTAAAAGATTCTTTATGATCTACAGACATGCATTGTATAACATCAAAAGAACCCATGACTGTTTAAATCAATATTTAACATTAAACAGTGTCGACCTGACCATTAAAAGCACATTTTTAGCACGCAAAAAAGGAGATACACCTATATTTCATTGCATAGTAGAAGTGTTGTATGCCTTTGGGGGGGGGGGGGGTGTGGCATTAAATGTTGAAAAGAAATCAATTTGACTGAATTATTATCTATTTTTCTTATCCAAATTTTGATGGACCCACGGATTCATTTTTTGCAAATCTTCCAAAAATGGCTGCCATCCAAAAAGCTGTTTTCAGTCCGCAGCCAAAACATGGGTAAGATCCGACCCATTGGTGGCAATAGGGGGAGACTTCCCGGTCTCCCCTTCCTATTATTATTATTATTATTATTATTATTATTATTATTATTACATGAAATAAAGGAGGCAGAGAGCACAAATTAAATAAATCAAACAACAGAGAGAACTAATGATATTGCAAAGGTTAGGCTTGGTAGATGAAGGCTGCTAGGATTTCGGTTGGTGGTGTTTTGCTGGTACAATTCTTATGAATACAAATAAATACTTACCCCTCTTTACAAGAATTTGACAGCTAGTAATTACCCATTCAAAAATATACAATCAGAATCACACATTACCCATTCATAAAATAATCAATTACAATTATCTGCTAAAATACAGCAAGCTGTGTGGATCTGTAATAAGAACCCATGGGTAGGAGTGGTTGCATCTTGCTCACTGATATAAACATGTTCTTGCTATTGGTGCACCCAGGCCCTATTTCACCTCATTTTGCCCAACTCCACCCTTCCCTTTTCAATGATTTTGTGTAAAATACTCAATTAAGACACATATTGAGAGATCGGCTATACAATAGATGGAGTAGGTAACAATGTCCCCTGCTCCCAAGAACAGTATGTCATTGTGTGTTTGAGTCATATTCTATTGCACTTTCCTTTAACTTCATCTAAGCACAAATTGTTCAATAGGTATAGAAGTTTACACAACTAATGTCTGTTGTCACTTTGCTCCCTTGTGAGTCTGCCTGGTGCTTTTCCTTCCAGTTGACTTGCTACTGTGGCTGCAGTGGCTGCCTCATTTAAAACATTTAAGACAGGGGCTGTCGTTTTGTTATACAGTTGTATCTATTTGGTGCTACACACCTCCTCTTCAATTATGTGTGCTGCTGTTGCCATGAATGCTAAATAGCTGAGAATCATAGCCAGGGAGGGAAGACACAAGGCTGCCTTCTCATAAATTCAGTTAGAATGGCAAGGGCCTGTGTAGGAGCATTGCCTTTGAGGTCGCATGCATCTAATGTATGGATTTTCTCCAGCCCAATGACCATTGGTGTCTTTAGGGTCAGGCAGCAAACTACCATGTCAAAGGCAACTCAAACAGTATAGTGAGATTGAATATGGAAAACTGCCCAAGTTGCTACCATGAAAAATAAAGACTTTCACAACCCCTCTATTTTCAGGAAATGGCTTAAAAAACATTAGCAATGGATTTAAAAGATTGGAAACCCTAATAGGCGTTTGGGCAAAAAAAAACCTGAAGGTGATTTGATTGCTGCTGGTTTTGTTAACTAAAATGAGTTAAATGAATAGATTTTAAAAGTGTAATTTTTAGATAAATTAGGGTAAAGTGGCATAGCAAGATTTAAAATATAACCACAGAATAGTTAGAATCCATCCATATTTATTTTGTTAGCAATAGGTTTTGTTTAGATTGTAGTTTAGATTGTTTGTAGGTAGTTTAGATTGTTTGTAGGTTAGATAGTAAGTTTTTCTTTATTCTATATTTATTTGGTAGTTCTGTGTGTTGTTTTTGTAACTTGCAGGCTGCTTTTTGTATAGATTGAGTTCAAATTTTATTTAATGTAGATTTCATTCAATAAAAATGGACTTTTAAAAAAATCCAATATTATTGATTCTGGTGGCAAATCTTTCTGACATCTTTAGTAGATCACTCAGACACCTTGCTAATTGATCTACAACTTGCTAATTGATCTGAAAACTGAGATGTCAGAAACTGAGGTCTTTTGTTTGCAAGCACATGTTCTGCATTTTAGGTAGAGATCCTTCCTTTTGCCAAAAGAAAAGCAGTGCTGTACATCATATAGTACTATTCCAAGCTCAAGGGAAGTAGCCATTTCAAAAACAGCATATGTAGTGATGTCTCTAAGAGATGTTCCTACAGTTGGGCGAGAAACAAGTGGAGTCTAGGCTACAAATGGGTGCCTCCCCTGCAAATAAGATAGATGGGATTACTTGCCTGCCCAGCCAGGTAAGTGGCATAATACAATTACCTTTTACTGCTTTTGGAATGTCTACATTTGCTTTCCAAATGAAGTCACAGATTAGGTCATCCCTAATCTTCGTAAACATCCAGTGATTGAGATACATGGCTCTCTCTGACAATCTAAAAACAATGCCTCCTGTGATTAGACTGAGGAGGAAAGGAGCATCTCAAGAGAAAATCCTTTCCCATTTTGTTCAAGGAAATCATCTGCCAGGCCAAATATGGTGTCTTTGATCTGTGGGGTAAGGCAATACATGGGCCTGACAAGGGCTGGATCAGGTTAGTTGACCATCCTTAAACTATGCAAATATTCTGGCCCACTATTTCAAATATCAAGTTAAGTTACTATGTTGTGGATGGAAAAGGAGATACAGTATCCTCCAAAGCATTGCATTCATTAACTGCTCATGTAGAAATCTCCATGGCTATTATATTTCTATGGTAATAAATGCCTTTTTCTATTACCAACACCATTCCCATCATATCACAAAGTCAAGGTAAATCAAGTACTGTGAGCACCCAGAAGTATTTAATTAAAACAAATCCCTGAAATTTCACACCTCAGAAGAATGCGGCAACATAGATGGCAGCAGCATCTGACATCAATTAGATGAATAACCTTGAAAATATTTAGAGCAATATCATGAATACATTAAAATATTTTCCATCGGTCTCAGCAGGTCTGATTTTTATGAATTATGTAAAAATGTGGGGTTTTTTCAAAGTGATAGGTATGAGATACAAAAACAGAAATAAACCCCTTAAGCCTGATGATGGCAGTTGGTCAATACAACAAAAGAGAATTTAAGCAGGACTGCATACCTAAAATAAAATTTCCAGTGAGAAGACTGTACTGTGCATGTGCTCAGAAAGAACAGATAATTCCACTCTTTCATATAGAACTTGTAGCTTGTGGTCAGGGAAATGTGTGACGGCCCTGACACCAGTATGTCTCATCACTCATTCCTAAAGTGAGTCCTATGCTCAGCACCATGCCTAATAGATCAAAGGTTTTCTTGGCAAAATTTATTCAGAGGAAGTTTACCATCACTTTCCTCTTAGTGTGAGAGAGTATGACTTGGCCAAGGTCATCCAATGGGTTTTCATTGTTGAGTGAAAATTTAAATCCTACATCAGGGGTCCTCAAACTAAGTCCCGGGGGCTGGATGCGGCCCTCCAAGGGCATTTACCCGGCCCTCACTCCGGTCAACCTATATCTGAAATGACTTGAAAGTTCACAACAACAACAACAATCCTATCTCATCAGCCAAAAGCAGGCCCACACTTCCCATTGAAATACTAATAAGTTTATATTTGTTAAAATTGTTCTTCATTTTAATTACTGTATTCTTTTAAAGTGTTTTTGCACTACAAATAAGGTATGTGCACTGTGCATAGGGATTCATTCATGTTTTTTTCAAATTATAATCCAGCCCTTCAACAGTTTGAGGGACTGTGACCTGGCCCTCTGTTTAAAAAGTTTGTGGACCCCTGACCTACATCATGTTGTCACTGGGATTGCAATATTTCAGTTAAAGGATGCCAAAAAATTAATTTCATAATTGTTCCTTTGGTACTACCCATCTCTAGAATGCGGGTCTCAGACCTTCTCCAAAACTGACTGAGTGCTTTGAGCTAAAAACAAAAAGTCTCCCATCGTTGTTTAATGGAAACAGCATAAATAGGTAGTTTCCCCATTTGTTCAAATTGGATTAGTTCAGAAATAAGCAAAGTATTTTCTATTCTACAGACATATACTCTTAGACACACAGGAAGGGGGTGGGGAGAGGGAGAGGTTATTTCTAAAGAATTCAGGTTCAGCTTGTCTCATTCTCTTCTAGAACCTCAGCTGTATTCTTGTGATAGGACTCTGGTAAGGCAGTGGGGAAAAGTAGGGAGTGTTGCTTCTTCCTCTGGTGCCAGCTATAAAGACTCACTGGGGTTTTTTATTTTCCTAAAGATTACCAAAATTTCAATAGCCCTTGGTAAAAATAGATTTCCCAGCTGTAATGTCTGGTATATATTGAGGTTTAGTATCTGATGTTATCCGTAAGCATCCAGAACAAAACAGTTCTGTTGCTGCAGCTCACCTTTAGAACAGAATTTGGAACATTTGCTTTTAGACCCTATCTCTCAACATTCCTAGGGATTCAGTAAAGAAAAAAGAAAAAGAATTCCAAGCATGAATCCAAAAGAGGTAACCTTTTATTCATTTGGCTTCATTTTTCAGCACTTTCCCCCTCTAAGGATGTTCCTTGTTCAGTTACTTTGAGGTTCAGGACTGAGCACATTGGAGGATGCCGCAGGGATTGAACAATTTGGGCCAGGCAAATAAATGTCAGCCGCCTGGTTCAGAGCTGCCAACTCAGTGACTATGCACTATCCTCCCTGTCAGTTTGATCCAAACCACTGCTCATGTTCTTTTATGCTTGAATTCCTTGTGAACAGGGGGTTTCCAGCTGCTTCAGTGAAATAGACAGTTTTGCACTAAAGGCACTGGGTCAATGATTCATGATGTCAATGGACATTTAAACGAGAGCTTTCCATCCCAAGATTATTTCACTGACTTCAGTGCACTTTGTAGGTTATTACTCTTAAGCAAATTTATTAGGAAGATTACTTCTTATTGAGAGTTCTGCCAAGACCCTTGTGAACTTGAGTCAGGAATTCTTGACTCTGTGAACAACTGCCTTGTGTAGAGTTGTTGTTTCATGACTATTATCTAGAGAGGCAAATAAATATTCTCAAATGCTAGGACAGGCATGCTAAACTTAAACTATTTAATTGTCATGTTCAAGGACAAAAAAATCATACTGCAAGCTTCTTGTCCTGTGATAAAATAAACATTCTTCCATTATGTTCTCCGCATATCAAACATCCCAAAATACTGAGGAATTATTCTGCAGATAAACACACTTTTTGTTCAACCCCACTATTTTCTGTGCAGAAAAAAAGTTTCATGTACAGAAAACTGTTGCTTTCACAATACAGGCATTTCCCCCCACACCGAAATAATTCCTCTGCAACATATTGGCACATTCAAATAACAATAAAACTGCATGAAATACTTTGTGGTCTAATGCCCTTCCTAATAGTGTTTCCTGACTATTGGGAAACTTTTTTTAAAAAAATGTGAGAACAAATAATAACGAATATTTTGTATTATCAGAAGCCTATAAACCCACATGCATGACCAGGATTAAATGTGCATGTAGGTCACTCTAGCCCAATCTGTCAACAATTGGTGTCAAACTAAGATTTATATCTTACCTGACCCCAGAGCCACACCAAACTATGTGGGATTCTAGGAGGAAGGATCTATCAAAGTTCTGTAACAGGAAGGACTGATGATGTTCTCCTACCCACTTGAAACAAGACGCATTGTGAGAGACAGAGTTCTCTTCCATTTCTACTGTGAACTGGGATTGGTAGCACACAGTAGCTATTGTCTAGACAGGAAGGATTGCAAGGAATCTTTGGTCTTATTTCTCTCTTTTCCTACTATTCTGCATTTAACATATGAAAATCAGGGTACGTGCAGTCAATCATCACCAGATTGTAGTCAACATGGTAAACATTATTAGTGAAGAACAAATAAACTTAGAGATGCTACAGTAGTTTGCTTTTGACTCAGACTGGATCTACACTGCCCTATATCCCAGGATCTGATTCTAGATTATCTGCTTTGAATCGGATTATGTTAGTCTAGAGTCGACAGCCAAATAATCTGGGATAAGCAGATAACCTGGGATCAGATCCTGGAATATAGAGCAGTGTAGATCCAGCCTCAGTCTATGGCAACATTTCCACATCACCTTGCCTCTCCTCTCCTCCTTGCTGAGTTAATTGAACATAAACTACTTTCCCGCTTGGAACTCAGCTAAAGTAAGATGAAGTCAAGGGGCACTTTAAAATCCCAATTTCTCTTGGATTTTTGACCTGTCTGGAAGGGCCCTTCAGTCCATGCACTCTGTATGAGATTTGCCTTTTCTTATCTCATCTCATCAATGGGCAAAAGTCAATTTGCCATAATGGACAACAGCTCCCAGAATTCCCCTTACCATTGTCTGTACTAGCTAGAATGGCTGTAAACTGCAGTCCAACAACATCTGCAAGGCAACACTTCCCCACTTTCCTTGATCCCTTGCACTATCTCTTCTTTCGACTTCTACTTCTTGTTTTTCTATGTGTTTACTGTTATTTTATCTACATTTTAGGAAAGAAATTAAAATAAACATGGTTGAGATTGGGAAGCAACATGTTATTTTTCAGGAGCATGATACTGTTATCCATTGAAATATGAGAGAAAATTATACGAGTAAGCTTTTCAGGGTGGATTTGGTTATGCAAGTAGCTGGATATATTCAGACTATGGAAATAGTGTTAGTGTAAACTGAAAGGAATAAGAAAGGCATGGAAGTATATTTAGTGTATGAGTAATGAGGACAGATTCAGTGACATGGTCCATTTCTTCCACTATCAATCATGTCAGTCATGGGTATATCATAAACTAATTAAAATATGCTTTTATGACAAAAAAGTTGATAAGCTAAATTTAGGTTAGTGGTTTAAACCTAGTTTTTATGAACCTGCTTTTCAAATGGGAAATTACTTCTGAATGACTTTACTATATATTTTTGATATAAGATATTGAGGCAACTGAATTAGTATCAAATATTTGCATAATGAAAGATGGAATGGGCTTTTTTTCTGCTGCTCCAGAGACTAGAGACTGTATCACATTAGGATACAATCCATTTATATCAGTATGCATCCCATATATTTTTAAGGATTGGATGCATACTGTGTTGAGACATACTGTGTTGAGACAAGAGACTCTCCTCATCACACCTGATTATTATGATTCTTATGATTTGAAAATACTGGCTTTGCCACATCACACCACAGAAGGCTGGCTTCTCCCAATCCATTCAAAACACCACCTACTCACCACACGTAACCTTTGCTGGTTATGAACTGATGTTCTGGTACTCTGCTATATTTTGGTGGAATCACCCTAAATAAGGGTTATTTTTGGGCCTAATAGTTCTGATTCTCCAACAGTTGCTGATGGAATGCATACAGATTTTCCTATCACACACAAAAACAGTGCTTCAGTGATAGAAGAATACGTAGTATTTCAAAAACATATTAGAATTTTGTCTGCAAATAATCCATTTCTCTGACACTTTGCAGATGGATTCCGACAGATTACTGGCAGGCTGGGGTAAATGTCATGTGATAGGACCCATTCGAAACCATTCTCAAACAGTCTCAGAAACTGAGTATTTCTTTCAGGCTGAGAAAGGTGGTATACAAATATGGTAAATAAATAAATAAATAAATAAATAAATAAATAAATAAATAAATACTAGGATATAAATCAAGGGATCCAAATGATTAAAAAGTGATTCTAGCTAACCATTATGAAGAACCTGTTTTTTAAAGAACTGTTAAATGCTGGAACAGGTGGACACTGCCTTTTGGAGATCTTTAAATAGAGCTTCGTTGGGCATATTTCAGGAGTGTTATGCCTGTGTATTAATGCATGGCAGGGAGTTTGATTAGATGGCCCTTGCAATCACTCTGACTATAATACTATGATTTTGTGTAACCAAGTTACAGAAATGCTAAGCCATCTGTTCTGAAATTCTTTCATGAGTTATTAATCTGCTGTATGTCAGGAAAAGGTTGTTTTATTGAATTGATATCTAACAGTGGAATGCACTCCATTGAGTGCAATAGGATTTGCTTCAGTTGCATCTATGTGAAATTGGACCATAGCCAACTGCCAGACCACATGCCTTACATACAGATGATCCCAGGTATCTCCATTTGGAAAAAAAAACCAGGTGCCAAGAAAGAGATTTTCTGCTGCCAGTTTATACTAGGCCAGATGGGCAAATTTTCTTGCCCAACACAAAGCAGTTTCCAAAGTTTCTTGAATGTCACAGTTGGTAGCTTCAAAATCTTTCACTGCACAAGCCTAGCTACACACACAAGAAGTAATGCTGTTATTCTCTTTGAAGAGTACATTGAAATATTGGTATCATAGCTTATCTAGAATTCCAAAATCCAAAAATAATGTGCACTGGTGGCAAGGATTGCAACACTTTCGCCTCTTGATGGTTACACACATTTTGTTTCATGCTTTCCAGCTACAAGGCTTCACTTACCTGCTGGCCAAATGAAGCCCAAAAGCTTGATTTTTTATCACATAAAAGAGATAAAATGCAACTATTATGCAATGATATACAGTAGGTGTAGCAGTGAAGAAATTGTGATCCAAACTTCATGAAGCAAACAGATGTAATAAAACCAAAGACTGAATGAAATAAATTGAAATGTGCAATGGGGGTGGGGAGCCTTTATGATAGAATTTGTGGTTTGATTTTAAATAATAAAGCTAACATATTAATTCAGCAATTTAAACATATGACAACTAATGGAAAATTTGGCAAAACAGATACAAGAAGTGTC